>NC_088376.1:69887348-70190378 GCF_037993035.2 Macaca fascicularis | reverse complement strand
GATCGACGAAATACAGATGTAACTCTGTGAGATGAATTAACAGAACACTAAGCAGTTTCTCAGAAAGCTTCTTTCCAGATTTCATCTGAGGATATTTCCTTTTTCACCATAGCCCTCTATGGGCTTCCAAATAACACTTTGCCAATTCCACAAGAACTGTCTTGGCGAAAGGCTTCTTGAGGTGAACGCTGTAACTCTGTGAGATGATTTCACAGAACACAAAGAAGTTTCTCAGAAAGCTTCTTTCTCTTTGTTATCGGAGAATATTTCCTTTGGCTCTATACTCTTCCAAGGGATCCGAAATATCTGTTCTCAGATTCCACAGAAATAAGGCTAGCAAAGAGATCCACGAAATAGAGATGTAACTCTGTGAGATGAATTAACAGAACACTAAGCAGTTTCTCAGAAAGCTTCCTTCCAGATTTCATCGGAGGATATTTCCTTTTTCACCATAGCCCCCTATGGGCTTCCAAATATCACTTTGCCAATTGCACAAGAACTGTCTTGGCGAAAGGCTTCTTGAGTGGAAAGCTGTACCTCTGTGAGATGATTTCACAGAACACAGAGAAGTTTCTCAGGAAGCTTCTTTCTCTTTGTTATCGGAGGATATTTCCTTTGGCCCTATAGTCTTCCAAGGGATCCGAAATATCTGTTCTCAGATTCCACAGAAATAAGGCTAGCAAAGAGATCCACGAAATACAGATGTAACTCTGTGAGATGAATTAACAGAACACTAAGCAGTTTCTCAGAAAGCTTCTTTCCAGATTTCATCTGAGAATATTTCCTTTTTCACCACAGCCCTCTAAGGGCTTCCAAATATCACTTTGCCAATTCCACAAGAACTGTCTTGGCGAAAGGCTTCTTGTGTGGAAAGCTGTACCTCTGTGAGATGATTTCACAGAACACAAAGAAGTTTCTCAGAAAGCTTCTTTCTCTTTGTTATCGGAGAATATTTTCTTTGGCCCTATAGTCTTCCAAGGGATCCGAAATATCTGGTCTCAGATTCCACAGAAATAAGGCTAGCAAAGAGATCCACGAAATACAGATGTAACTCTGTGAGATGAATTAACAGAACACTAAGCAGTTTCTCAGAAAGCTTCTTTCCAGATTTCATCGGAGGATATTTCCTTTTTCACAATAGCCCTCTACGGGCTTCCAAATATCACTTTGCCAATTCCACAAGAACAGTCTTGGCAAAGACTTCTTGAGGGGAAAGCTGTAACTCTGTGAGATGATTTCAAAGAACACAAAGAAGTTTCTCAGAAAGCTTCTTTCTCTTTGTTATCGGCGGATATTTCCTTTGGCCCTATAGTCTTCCAAGGGATCCGAAATATCTGTTCTCAGATTACACAGAAATAAGGCTAGCAAAGAGATCCACGAAATACAGATGTAACACTGTGAGATGAATTAACAGAACACTCAGCAGTTTCTCAGAAAGCTTCTTTCCAGATTTCATCGGAGGATATTTCCTTTTTCACCATAGCCCTCTATGGGCTTCCAAATATCACTTTGCCAATTCCACAAGAACTGTCTTAGCGAAAGGCTTCTTGAGGGGATAGCTGTAACTCTGTGAGATGATTTCACAGAACACAAAGAAGTTTCTCAGAAAGCTTCTTTCTCTTTGTTATCGGAGGATATTTCCTTTGGCCCTATAGTCTTCCAAGGGATCCGAAGTATCTGTTCTCAGATTCCACAGAAATAAGGCTAGCAAAGAGATCGACGAAATACAGATGTAACTCCGTGAGATGAATTAACAGAACACTAAGCAGTTTCTCAGAAAACTTCTTTCCAGATTTCATCTGAGGATATTTCCTTTTTCACCATAGCCCTCTATGGGCTTCCAAATATCACTTTGCCAATTCCACAAGAACTGTCTTGGCGAAAGGCTTCTTGAGGTGAACGCTGTAACTCTGTGAGATGATTTCACAGAACACAAAGAGGTTTCTCAGAAAGCTTCTATCTCTTTGTTATCGGAGAATATTTCCTTTGGCTCTATACTCTTCCAAGGGATCCGAAATATCTGTTCTCAGATTCCACAGAAATAAGGCTAGCAAAGAGATCCACGAAATACAGATGTAACTCTGTGAGATGAATTAACAGAACACTAAGCAGTTTCTCAGAAAGCTTCTTTCCAGATTTCATCGGAGGATATTTCCTTTTTCACCGTAGCCCCCTATGGGCTTCCAAATATCACTTTGCCAATTGCACAAGAACTGTCTTGGCGAAAGGCTTCTTGAGTGGAAAGCTGTACCTCTGTGAGATGATTTCACAGAACACAGAGAAGTTTCTCAGAAAGCTTCTTTCTCTTTGTTATCGGAGGATATTTCCTTTGGCCCTATTGTCTTCCAAGGGATCCGAAATATCTGTTCTCAGATTCCACAGAAATAAGGCTAGCAAAGAGATCGACGAAACACAGATGTAACTCTGTGAGATGAATTAACAGAACACTAAGCAGTTTCTCAGAAAGCTTCTTTCCAGATTTCATCTGAGGATATTTCCTTTTTCACCATAGCCCTCTATGGGCTTCCAAATATCACTTTGCCAATTCCACAAGAACTGTGTTAAAGAAAGGCTTCTTGAGGGGAAAGCTGTAACTCTGTGAGATGATTTCAAAGAAAAAAAGTAGTTTCTCAGAAAGCTTCTTTCTCTCTGTTATCGGAGGATACTTCCTTTGGCCCTATAGTCTTCCAAGGGATCCGAAATATCTGTTCTCAGATTCCACAGAAATAAGGCTAGCAAAGAGATCGACGAAATACAGATGTAACTCGGTGAGATGAATTAACAGAACACTAAGCAGTTTCTCAGAAAGCTTCTTTCCAGATTTCATCTGAGGATATTTCCTTTTTCACCATTGCCCTCTATGGGCTTCCAAATATCACTTTTCCAAATCCACAAGAACTGTCTTGGCAAAAGGCTTCTTGAGGGGAAAGCTGTAACTCTGTGAGATGATTTCACAGAACACAAAGAAGTTTCTCAGAAAGCTTCTTTCTCTTTGTTATCGCAGGATATTTCCTTTGGCCCTGTAGTCTTCCAAGGGATCCGAAATATCTGTTCTCAGATTCCACAGAAAGAAGGCTAGCAAAGAGATGGACGAAATAAAGATGTAACTCTGTGAGATGAATTAACAGAACACTAAGCAGTTTCTCAGAAAGCTTCTTTCCAGATTTCATCGGAGGATATTTCCTTTTTCACCATAGCCCTCTATGGGCTTCCAAATATCACTTTGAAAATTCCACAAGAACTGTCTTGCGAAAGGCTTCTTGAGGGGATAGCTGTAACTCTGTGAGATGATTTCACAGAACACAAAGAAGTTTCTCAGAAAGCTGCTTTCTCTTTGTTATCGGAGAATATTTCCTTTGGCCATATAGTCTTCCAAGGGATCCGAAATATCTGTTCTCAGATTCCACAGAAATAAAGCTAGCAAAGAGATCCACGAAATATAGATGTAACTATGTGAGATGAATTAACAGAACACTAAGCAGTTTCTCAGAAAGCTTCTTTCCAGATTTCATCTGAGGATATTTCCTTTTTCACCATAGCCCTCTATGGGCTTCCAAATATCACTTTGCCAATTCCACAAGAACTGTCTTGGCGAAAGGCTTCTTGAGGGGAAAGCTGTAATTCTGTAAGATGATTTCACAAAACACAAAGAAGTTTCTCAGAAAGCTTCTTTCTCTTTGTTATCGGAGGATATTTCCTTTGGCCCTATAGTCTTCCAAGGGATCCGAAATATCTGTTCTCAGATTCCACAGAAATAAGGCTAGCAAAGAGATCCACGAAATACAGATGTAACTCTGTGAGATGAATTAACAGAACACTAAGCAGTTTCTCAGAAAGCTTCTTTCCAGATTTCATCGGAGGATATTTCCTTTTTCACCATAGCCCCCTATGGGCTTCCAAATATCACTTTGCCAATTCCAAAACAACTGTCTTAGCGAAAGGCTTCTGAGGGGAAAGCTGTAACTCTGTGAGATGATTTCAAAGAACACAAAGAAGTTTCTCAGAAAGCTTCTTTCTCTTTGTTATCAGAGGATATTTCCTTTGGCCCTATAGTCTTCCAAGGGATCCGAAATATCTGTTCTCAGATTCCACAGAAATAAGGCTAGCAAAGAGATCCACGAAATACACATGTAACTCTGTGAGATGAATTAACAGAACACTAAGCAGTTTCTCAGAAAGCTTCTTTCCAGATTTCATCTGAGGATATTTCCTTTTTCACCATAGCCCTCTATGGGCTTCCAAATATCACTTTGCCAATTCCACAAGAACTGTCTTGGCGAAAGGCTTCTTGAGGGGAAAGCTGTAACTCTGTGAGATGATTTCACAGAACACAAAGAAGTTTCTCAGAAAGCTTCCTTCTCTTTGTTATCGGAGGATATTTCTCTGGCTCTATACTGTTCCAAGGGATCCGAAATATCTGTTCTCAGATTCCACAGAAATAAGGCTAGCAAAGAGATCCACGAAATACAGATGTAACTCTGTGAGATGAATTAACAGAACACTAAGCACTTTCTCAGAAAGCTTCTTTCCAGATTTCATCGGAGGATATTTCCTTTTTCACCATAGCCCTCTATGGGCTTCCAAATATCACTTTGCCAATTCCACAAGAACTGTCTTGGCGAAAGGCTTCTTGAGGGGAAAGCTGTAATTCTGTAAGATGATTTCACAGAACACAAAGAAGTTTCTCAGAAAGCTTCTTCCTCTTTGTTATCGGAGGATATTTCCTTTGGCCCTATAGTCTTCCAAGGGATCCGAAATATCTGTTCTCAGATTCCACAGAAATAAGGCTAGCAAAGAGATCCACGAAATACACATGTAACTCTGTGAGATGAATTAACAGAACACTAAGCAGTTTCTCAGAAAGCTTCTTTCCAGATTTCATCTGAGGATATTTCCTTTTTCACCATAGCCCTCTATGGGCTTCCAAATATCACTTTGCCAATTCCACAAGAACTGTCTTGGCGAAAGGCTTCTTGAGGCGAAAGCTGTAACTCTGTGAGATGATTTCACAGAACACAAAGAAGTTTCTCAGAAAGCTTCTTTCTCTTTGTTATCTGAGGATATTTCCTTTGGCCCTATAGTCTTCCAAGGGATCCGAAATATCTGTTCTCAGATTCCACAGAAATAAGGCTAGCAAAGAGATCCACGAAATACACATGTAACTCTGTGAGATGAATTAACAGAACAATAAGCAGTTTCTCAGAAAGCTTCTTTCCAGATTTCATCTGAGGATATTTCCTTTTTCACCATAGCCCTCTATGGGCATCCAAATATCACTTTGCCCATTTCACAAGAACTGTCTTGGCGAAAGGCTTCTTGAGGGGAAAGCTGTAACTCTGTGAGATGATTTCACAGAACACAAAGAAGTTTCTCAGAAAGCTTCTTTCTCTTTGTTATCGGAGGATATTTCCTTTGGCCCTATAGTCTTCCAAGGGATCCGAAATATCTGTTCTCAGATTCCACAGAAATAAGGCTAGCAAAGAGATCGACGAAATACAGATGTAACTCTGTGAGATGAATTAACAGAACACTAAGCACTTTCTCAGAAAGCTTCTTTCCAGATTTCATCGGAGGATATTTTCTTTTTCACCATAGCCCCCTATGGGATTCCAAATATCACTTTGCCAATTCCACAAGAACTGTCTTAGCGAAAGGCTTCTTGAGGGGAAAGCTGTAACTATGTGAGATGATTTCAAAGAACACAAAGAAGTTTCTCAGAAAGCTTCTTTCTCTTTGTTTTCAGAGGATATTTCCTTTGGCCCTATAGTCTTCCAAGGGATCCGAAATATCTGTTCTCAGATTCCACAGAAATAAGGCTAGCAAAGAGATCCACGAAATACAGATGTAACTCTGTGAGATGAATTAACAGAACACTAAGCAGTTTCTCAGAAAGCTTCTTTCCAGATTTCATCGGAGGATATTTCCTTTTTCACCGTAGCCCTCTATGGGCTTCCAAATATCACTTTGCCAATTCCACAAGAACTGTCTTAACGAAAGGCTTCTTGAGGGGAAAGCTGTAACTCTGTGAGATGATTTCAAAGAACACAAAGGAGTTTCTCAAAAAGCTTCTTTCTCTTTGTTATCGGAGGATATTTCCTTTGGCCCTATAGTCTTCCAAGGGATGCGAAATATCTGTTCTCAGATTCCACAGAAATAAGGCTAGCAAAGAGATCGACGAAATACAGATGTAACTCTGTGAGATGAATTAACAGAACACTAAGCAGTTTCTCAGAAAGCTTCTTTCCAGATTTCATCTGAGGATATTTCCTTTTTCACCATAGCCCTCTATGGGCTTCCAAATATCACTTTGCCAATTCCACAAGAACTGTCTTGGCGAAAGACTTCTTGAGGGGAAAGCTGTAACTCTGTAAGATGATTTCACAGAACACAGAGAAGTTTCTCAGAAAGCTTCTTTCTCTTTGTTATCGGAGGATATTTCATTTGGCCCTATAATATTCCAAGGGATCCGAAATATCTGTTCTCAGATTCCACAGAAATAAGGCTAGCAAAGAGATCGACGAAATACAGATGTAACTCTGTGAGATGAATTAACAGAACACTAAGCAGTTTCTCAGAAAGCTTCTTTCCAGATTTCATCGGAGGATATTTCCTTTTTCACCTTAGCTCCCTATTGGCTTCCAAATATGACTTTGGCAATTCCACAAGAACTGTCTTAGCGAAAGGCTTCTTGAGGGGAAAGCTGTATCTCTGTGAGATGATTTCAAAGAACACAAAGAAGTTTCTCAGAAAGCTTCTTTATCTTTGATATCAGAGGATATTTCCTTTGGCCCTATAGTCTTCCAAGGGATCCGAAATATCTGTTCTCAGATTCCACAGAAATAAGGCTAGCAAAGAGATCCACGAAATACAGATGTAACTCTGTGAGATGAATTAACAGAAGACTAAGCAGTTTCTCAGAAAGCTTCTTTCCAGATTTCATCTGAGGATATTTCCTTTTTCACCATAGCCCTCTATGGGCTTCCAAATATCACTCTGCCAATTCCAGAAGAACTGTCTTGGCGAAAGGCTTCTTGAGGGGAAAGCTGTAACTCTGTGAGATGATTTCACAGAACACAAAGAAGTTTCTCAGAAAGCTTCTTTCTCTTTGTTATCAGAGGATATTTCCTTTGGCCCTATAGTCTTCCAAGGGATGCGAAATATCTGTTCTCAGATTCCACATAAAAAAGGCTAGCAAAGAGATCCACGAAATACAGATGTAACTCTGTGAGATGAATTAAGAGAACACTAAGCAGTTTGTCAGAAAGCTTCTTTCCAGATTTCATCGGAGGATATTTCCTTTTTCACCATAGCCCTCTAGGGGCTTCCAAATATCACTTTGCCAATTCCGCAAGAACTGTCTTGGCGAAAGGCTTCTTGAGGGGAAAGCTGTAACTCTGTGAGATGATTTCACGGAAAACAAAGAAGTTTCTCAAAAAGCTTCTTTCTCTTTGTTATCAGACGATATTTCCTTTGGCCCTATAGTCTTCCAAGGGATCTGAAATACCTGTTCTCTGATTCCACAGAAATAAGGCTAGCAAAGAGATCCACCAAATACAAATGTAACTCTGTGAGATGTATTAACAGAACACTAAGCAGTTTCTCAGAAAGCTTCTTTGCAGATTTCATCTGAGGATATTTCCTTTTTCATCATAGCCTTCTAAGGGCTTCCAAATATCACTTTGCCAATTCCAAAAGAACTGTCTTAGCGAAAGGCTTCCTGAGGGGAATGCTGTATCTCTGTGAGATGATTTCACAGAACGCAAAGAAGTTTCTCAGAAAGCTTCTTTCTCTTTGTTATCGGAGGATATTTCCTTTGGCCCTATAGTCTTCCAAGGGATCCGAAATATCTGTTCTCAGATTCCACAGAAATAAGGCTAGCAAAGAGATCGACGAAATACAGATTTAACTCTGTGAGATGAATTAACAGAACACTAAGCAGTTTCTCAGAAAGCTTCTTTCCAGATTTCATCTGAGGATATTTCCTTTTTCACCATAGCCCTCTATGGGCTTCCAAATATCACTTTGTCAATTCCACAGGAACTGTCTTGCGAAAGGCTTCTTGAGGGGAAGGCTGTAACTCTGCGAGATGATTTCACAGAACACAAAGAAGCTTCTCAGAAAGCTTCTTTCTCTTTGTTATCCGAGGATATTCCCTTTGGCCCTATAGTCTTCCAAGGGATCCGAAATATCTGTTCTCAGATTCCACAGAAATAAGGCTAGCAAAGAGATCGACGAAATACAGATGTAACTCTGTGAGATGAATTAAGAGAACACTAAGCAGTTTCTCAGAAAGCTTCTTTCCAGATTTCATCGGGGGATATTTCCTTTTTCACCACAGCCCTCTATGGGCTTCCAAATATCACTTTGCCAATTCCACAAGAACTGTCTTGGCGAAAGGCTTCTTGAGGGGAAAGCTGTAACTCTGTGAGATGATTTCACAGAACACAAAGAAGTTTCTCAAAAAGCTTCTTTCTCTTTGTTATCGGAGGATATTTCCTTTGGCCCTATAGTCTTCCAAGAGATCTGAAATATCTGTTCTCAGATTCCACAGAAATAAGGCTAGCAAAGAAATCCAATAAATACAAATGTAACTCTGTGAGATGAATTAACAGAACACTAAGCAGTTTCTCAGAAAGCTTCTTTCCAGATTTCATCGGGGGATATTTCCTTTTTCACCATAGCCCTCTATGGGCTTCCAAATATCACTTTGCCAATTCCACAAGAACTCTCTTGGCGAAAGGCTTCTTGAGGGGAATGCTGTAACTCTGTGAGATGATTTCTCAGAACACAAAGAAGTTTCTCAGAAAGCTTCTTTCTGTTTGTCATCGGAGGATATTTCCTTTGGCCCTATAGTCTTCCAAGGGATCCGAAATATCTGTTCTCAGATTCCACAGAAATAAGGCTAGCAAAGAGATCGACGAAATACAGATGTAACTCTGTGAGATGAATTAACAGAACACTAAGCAGTTTCTCAGAAAGCTTCTTTCCAGATTTCATCTGAGGATATTTCCTTTTTCACCATAGCCCTCTATGGGCTTCCAAATATCACTTTGCCAATTCCACAAGAACTGTGTTAAAGAAAGGCTTCTTGAGGGGAAAGCTGTAACTCTGTGAGATGATTTCAAAGAACAAAAAGTAGTTTCTCAGAAAGCTTCTTTCTCTCTGTTATCGGAGGATACTTCCTTTGGCCCTATAGTCTTCCAAGGGATCCGAAATATCTGTTCTCAGATTCCACAGAAATAAGGCTAGCAAAGAGATCGACGAAATACAGATGTAACTCTGTGAGATGAATTAACAGAACACTAAGCAGTTTCTCAGAAAGCTTCTTTCCAGATTTCATCTGAGGATATTTCTTTTTTCACCATTGCCCTCTATGGGCTTCCAAATATCACTTTGCCAAATCCACAAGAACTGTCTTGGCAAAAGGCTTCTTGAGGGGAAAGCTGTAACTCTGTGAGATGATTTCACAGAACACAAAGAAGTTTCTCAGAAAGCTTCTTTCTCTTTGTTATCGCAGGATATTTCCTTTGGCCCTGTAGTCTTCCAAGGGATCCGAAATATCTGTTCTCAGATTCCACAGAAAGAAGGCTAGCAAAGAGATCGACGAAATAAAGATGTAACTCTGTGAGATGAATTAACAGAACACTAAGCAGTTTCTCAGAAAGCTTCTTTCCAGATTTCATCGGAGGATATTTCCTTTTTCACCATAGCCCTCTATGGGCTTCCAAATATCACTTTGAAAATTCCACAAGAACTGTCTTGCGAAAGGCTTCTTGAGGGGATAGCTGTAACTCTGTGAGATGATTTCACAGAACACAAAGAAGTTTCTCAGAAAGCTTCTTTCTCTTTGTTATCGGAGAATATTTCCTTTGGCCATATAGTCTTCCAAGGGATCCGAAATATCTGTTCTCAGATTCCACAGAAATAAAGCTAGCAAAGAGATCCACGAAATATAGATGTAACTATGTGAGATGAATTAACAGAACACTAAGCAGTTTCTCAGAAAGCTTCTTTCCAGATTTCATCGGAGGTTATTTCCTTTTTCACCATAGCCCTCTATGGGCTTCCAAATATCACTTTGCCAATTCCACAAGAACTGTCTTGGCGAAAGGCTTCTTGAGGGGAAAGCTGTAATTCTGTAAGATGATTTCACAAAACACAAAGAAGTTTCTCAGAAAGCTTCTTTCTCTTTGTTATCGGAGGATATTTCCTTTGGCCCTATAGTCTTCCAAGGGATCCGAAATATCTGTTCTCAGATTCCACAGAAATAAGGCTAGCAAAGAGATCCACGAAATACAGATGTAACTCTGTGAGATGAATTAACAGAACACTAAGCAGTTTCTCAGAAAGCTTCTTTCCAGATTTCATCGGAGGATATTTCCTTTTTCACCATAGCCCTCTATGGGCTTCCAAATATCACTTTGCCCATTGCACAAGAACTGTCTTGTGGAAAGGCTTCTTGAGGGGAAAGCTGTAACTCTGTGAGATGATTTCACAGAACACAAAGAAGTTTCTCAGAAAGCTTCTTTCTCTTTGTTATCGGAGGATATTTCCTTTGGCCCTATAGTCTTCCAAGGGATCAGAAATATCTGTTCTCAGATTCCACAGAAATAAGGCTAGCAAAGAGATCCACGAAATACAGATGTAACTCTGTGAGATGAATTAACAGAACACTAAGCAGTTTCTCAGAAAGCTTCTTTCCAGATTTCATCGGAGGATATTTCCTTTTTCACCATAGCCCTCTATGGGCTTTCAAATATCACTATGCCAATTCCACAAGAAGTGTCTTAGCGAAAGGCTTCTTGAGGGGAAAGCTGTAACTCTGTGAGATGATTTCAAAGAACACAAAGAAGTTTCTCAGAAAGCTTCTTTCTCTTTGTTATCGGAGGATATTTCCTTTGGCCCTATAGTCTTCCAAGGGATCCGAAATATCTGTTCTCAGATTCCACAGAAATAAGGCTAGCAAAGAAATCGACGAAATACAGATGTAACTCTGTGAGATGCATTAACAGAACACTAAGCAGTTTCTCAGAAAGCTTCTTTCCAGATTTCATCTGAGGATATTTCCTTTTTCACAATAGCCCTCTACGGGCTTCCAAATATCACTTTGCCAATTCCACAAGAACCGTCTTGGCGAAAGACTTCTTGAGGGGAAAGCTGTAACTCTGTGAGATGATTTCAAAGAACGCAAAGAAGTTTCTCAGAAAGCTCCTTTCTCTTTGTTGTCGGAGGATATTTCCTTTGGCCCTATAGTCTTCCAAGGGATCCGAAATATCTGTTCTCAGATTACACAGAAATAAGGCTAGCAAAGAGATCCACGAAATACAGATGTAACTCTGTGAGATGAATTAACAGAAGACTAAGCAGTTTCTCAGAAAGCTTCTTTCCAGATTTCATCGGAGGATATTTCCTTTTTCACCATAGCCCTCTATGGGCTTCCAAATATCACTTTGCCAATTCCACAAGAACTGTCTTAGCGAAAGGCTTCCTGAGGGGATAGCTGTAACTCTGTGAGATGATTTCACAGAACACAAAGAATTTTCTCAGAAAGCTTCTTTCTCTTTGTTATCGGACGATATTTCCCTTGGCCCTATAGTCTTCCAAGGGATCCGAAGTATCTGTTCTCAGATTCCACAGAAATAAGGCTAGCAAAGAGATCGACGAAATACAGATGTAACTCTGTGAGATGAATTAACAGAACACTAAGCAGTTTCTCAGAAAGCTTCTTTCCAGATTTCATCTGAGGATATTTCCTTTTTCACCATAGCCCTCTATGGGCTTCCAAATATCACTTTGCCAATTCCACAAGAACTGTCTTGGCGAAAGGCTTCTTGAGGTGAACGCTGTAACTCTGTGAGATGATTTCACAGAACACAAAGAAGTTTCTCAGAAAGCTTCTTTCTCTTTGTTATCGGAGGATATTTCCTTTGGCCCTATAGTCTTCCAAGGGATGCGAAATATCTGTTCTCAGATTCCACAGAAATAAGGCTAGCAAAGAGATCCACGAAATACAGATGTAACTCTGTGAGATGAATTAACAGAACACTAAGCAGTTTCTCAAAAAGCTTCTTTCCAGATTTCATCTGAGAATATTTCCTTTTTCACCATAGCCCTCTAAGGGCTTCCAAATATCACTTTGCCAATTCCACAAGAACTGTCTTGGCGAAAGGCTTCTTGAGTGGAAAGCTGTACCTCTGTGAGATGATTTCACAGAACACCAAGAAGTTTCTCAGAAAGCTTCTTTCTCTTTGTTATCGGAGGAAATTTCCTTTGGCCCTATAGTCTTCCAAGGGATCCGAAATATCTGTTCTCAGATTCCACAGAAATAAGGCTAGCAAAGAGATCCACGAAATACCGATGTAACTCTGTGAGATGAATTAACAGAACACTAAGCAGTTTCTCAGAAAGCTTCTTTCCAGATTTCATCAGAGGATATTTCCTTTTTCACAATAGCCCTCTACGGGCTTCCAAATATCACTTTGCCAATTCCACAAGAACTGTCTTGGCGAAAGACTTCTTGAGGGGAAAGCTGTAACTCTGTGAGATTATTTCAAAGAACACAAAGAAGTTTCTCAGAAAGCTTCTTTCTCTTTGTTATCGGAGGATATTTCCTTTGGCCCTATAGTCTTCCAAGGGATCCGAAATATCTGTTCTCAGATTCCACTGAAATAAGGGTAGCAAAGAGATCCACGAAATACAGATGTAACTCTGTGAGATGAATTAAAAGAACACTAAGCAGTTTCTCAGAAAGATTCTTTCCAGATTTCATCGGAGGATATTTCCTTTTTCACCATAGCCCCCTATGGGCTTCCAAATATCACTTTGCCAATTGCACAAGAACTGTCTTGGCGAAAGGCTTCTTGAGTGGAAAGCTGTACCTCTGTGAGATGATTTCACAGAACACAGAGAAGTTTCTCAGGAAGCTTCTTTCTCTTTGTTATCGGAGGATATTTCCTTTGGCCCTATAGTCTTCCAAGGGATCCGAAATATCTGTTCTCAGATTCCACAGAAATAAGGCTAGCAAAGAGATCCACGAAATACAGATGTAACTCTGTGAGATGAATTAACAGAACACTAAGCAGTTTCTCAGAAAGCTTCTTTCCAGATTTCATCTGAGAATATTTCCTTTTTCACCATAGCCCTCTAAGGGCTTCCAAATATCACTTTGCCAATTCCACAAGAACTGTCTTGGCGAAAGGCTTCTTGTGTGGAAAGCTGTACCTCTGTGAGATGATTTCACAGAACACAAAGAAGTTTCTCAGAAAGCTTCTTTCTCTTTGTTATCGGAGGATATTTTCTTTGGCCCTATAGTCTTCCAAGGGATCCGAAATATCTGGTCTCAGATTCCACAGAAATAAGGCTAGCAAAGAGATCCACGAAATACAGATGTAACTCTGTGAGATGAATTAACAGAACACTAAGCAGTTTCTCAGAAAGCTTCTTTCCAGATTTCATCGGAGGATATTTCCTTTTTCACAATAGCCCTCTACGGGCTTCCAAATATCACTTTGCCAATTCCACAAGAACAGTCTTGGCAAAGACTTCTTGAGGGGAAAGCTGTAACTCTGTGAGATGATTTCAAAGAACACAAAGAAGTTTCTCAGAAAGCTTCTTTCTCTTTGTTATCGGCGGATATTTCCTTTGGCCCTATAGTCTTCCAAGGGATCCGAAATATCTGTTCTCAGATTACACAGAAATAAGGCTAGCAAAGAGATCCACGAAATACAGATGTAACACTGTGAGATGAATTAACAGAACACTCAGCAGTTTCTCAGAAAGCTTCTTTCCAGATTTCATCGGAGGATATTTCCTTTTTCACCATAGCCCTCTATGGGCTTCCAAATATCACTTTGCCAATTCCACAAGAACTGTCTTAGCGAAAGACTTCTTGAGGGGATAGCTGTAACTCTGTGAGATGATTTCACAGAACACAAAGAAGTTTCTCAGAAAGCTTCTTTCTCTTTGTTATCGGAGGATATTTCCTTTGGCCCTATAGTCTTCCAAGGGATCCGAAGTATCTGTTCTCAGATTCCACAGAAATAAGGCTAGCAAAGAGATCGACGAAATACAGATGTAACTCCGTGAGATGAATTAACAGAACACTAAGCAGTTTCTCAGAAAACTTCTTTCCAGATTTCATCTGAGGATATTTCCTTTTTCACCATAGCCCTCTATGGGCTTCCAAATATCACTTTGCCAATTCCACAAGAACTGTCTTGGCGAAAGGCTTCTTGAGGTGAACGCTGTAACTCTGTGAGATGATTTCACAGAACACAAAGAGGTTTCTCAGAAAGCTTCTATCTCTTTGTTATCGGAGAATATTTTCTTTGGCTCTATACTCTTCCTAGGGATCCGAAATATCTGTTCTCAGAATCCACAGAAATAAGGCTAGCAAAGAGATCCACGAAATACAGATGTAACTCTGTGAGATGAATTAACAGAACACTAAGCAGTTTCTCAGAAAGCTTCTTTCCAGATTTCATCGGAGGATATTTCCTTTTTCACCATAGCCCCCTATGGGCTTCCAAATATCACTTTGCCAATTGCACAAGAACTGTCTTGGCGAAAGGCTTCTTGAGTGGAAAGCTGTACCTCTGTGAGATGATTTCACAGAACACAGAGAAGTTTCTCAGAAAGCTTCTTTCTCTTTGTTATCGGAGGATATTTCCTTTGGCCCTATTGTCTTCCAAGGGATCCGAAATATCTGTTCTCAGATTCCACAGAAATAAGGCTAGCAAAGAGATCCACGAAATACAGATGTAACTCTGTGAGATGAATTAACAGAACACTAAGCAGTTTCTCAGAAAGCTTCTTTCCAGATTTCATCTGAGAATATTTCCTTTTTCACCATAGCCCTCTAAGGGCTTCCAAATATCACTTTGCCAATTCCACAAGAACTGTCTTGGCGAAAGGCTTCTTGTGTGGAAAGCTGTACCTCTGTGAGATGATTTCACAGAACACAAAGAAGTTTCTCAGAAAGCTTCTTTCTCTTTGTTATCGGAGGATATTTCCTTTGGCCCTATAGTCTTCCAAGGGATCCGAAATATCTGTTCTCAGATTCCACAGATAAGGCTAGCAAAGAGATCCACGAAATACAGATGTAACTCTGTGAGATGAATTAACAGAACACTAAGCAGTTTCTCAGAAAGCTTCTTTCCAGATTTCATCGGAGGATATTTCCTTTTTCACAATAGCCCTCTACGGGCTTCCAAATATCACTTTGCCAATTCCACAAGAACAGCCTTGGCGAAAGACTTCTTGAGGGGAAAGCTGTAACTCTGTGAGATGATCAAAGAACACAAAGAAGTTTCTCAGAAAGCTTCTTTCTCTTTGTTATCGGCGGATATTTCCTTTGGCCCTATAGTCTTCCAAGGGATCCGAAATATCTGTTCTCAGATTCCACAGAAATAAGGCTAGCAAAGAGATCCACGAAATACAGTTGTAACACTGTGAGATGAATTAACAGAACACTAAGCAGTTTCTCAGAAAGCTTCTTTCCAGATTTCATCGGAGGATATTTCCTTTTTCACCATAGCCCTCTATGGGCTTCCAAATATCACTTTGCCAATTCCACAAGAACTGTCTTAGCGAAAGGCTTCTTGAGGGGATAGCTGTAACTCTGTGAGATGATTTCACAGAACACAAAGAAGTTTCTCAGAAAGCTTCTTTCTCTTTGTTATCGGAGGATATTTCCTTTGGCCCTATAGTCTTCCAAGGGATCCGAAGTATCTCTTCTCAGATTCCACAGAAATAAGGCTAGCAAAGAGATCGACGAAATACAGATGTAACTCCGTGAGATGAACTAACAGAACACTAAGAAGTTTCTCAGAAAGCTTCTTTCCAGATTTCATCTGAGGATATTTCCTTTATCACCATAGCCCTCTATGGGCTTCCAAATATCACTTTGCCAATTCCACAAGAACTGTCTTGGCGAAAGGCTTCTTGAGGTGAACGCTGTAACTCTGTGAGATGATTTCACAGAACACAAAGAAGTTTCTGAGAAAGCTTCTTTCTCTTTGTTATCGGAGAATATTTCCTTTGGCTCTATACTCTTCCAAGGGATCCGAAATAACTGTTCTCAGATTCCACAGAAATAAGGCTAGCAAAGAGATCCACGAAATACAGATGTAACTCTGTGAGATGAATTAACAGAACACTAAGCAGTTTCTCAGAAAGCTTCTTTCCAGATTTCATCTGAGGATATTTCCTTTTTCACCATAGCCCCCTATGGGCTTCCAAATATCACTTTGCCTATTGCACAAGAACTGCCTTGGCGAAAGGCTTCTTGAGGGGAAAGCTGTAACTCTGTGAGATGATTTCACAGAACACAAAGAAGTTTCTCAGAAAGCATCTTTCTCTTTGTTATCGGAGGATATTTCCTTTGGCCCTATAGTCTTCCAAGGGATCCGAAATATCTGTTCTCAGATTCCACAGAAATAAGGCTAGCAAAGAGATCCACGAAATACAGATGTAACTCTGTGAGATGAATTAACAGAACACTAAGCAGTTTCTCAGAAAGCTTCTTTCCAGATTTCATCTGAGAATATTTCCTTTTTCACCATAGCCCTCTAAGGGCTTCCAAATATCACTTTGCCAATTCCACAAGAACTGTCTTGGCGAAAGGCTTCTTGAGTGGAAAGCTGTACCTCTGTGAGATGATTTCACAGAACACAAAGAAGTTTCTCAGAAGGCTTCTTTCTCTTTGTTATCGGAGGATATTTCCTTTGGCCCTATAGTCTTCCAAGGGATCCGAAATATCTGTTCTCAGATTCCACAGAAATAAGGCTAGCAAAGAGATCCACGAAATACAGATGTAACTCTGTGAGATGAATTAACAGAACACTAAGCAGTTTCTTAGAAAGCTTCTTTCCAGATTTCATCTGAGGATATTTCCTTTTTCACCATTGCCCTCTATGTGCTTCCAAATATCACTTTGCCAATTACACAAGAACTGTCTTAGCGAAAGGCTTCTTGAGGGGAAAGCGATATCTCTGTGAGATGATTTCAAAGAACACAAAGAAGTTTCTCAGAAAGCTTCTTTCTCTTTGTTATCGGAGGATATTTCCTTTGGCCCTATAGTCTTCCAAGGGATCCGAAATATCTGTTCTCAGATTCCACAGAAATAAGGCTAGAAAGAGATCGACGAAATACAGATGTAACTCTGTGAGATGAATTAACAGAACACTAAGCAGTTTCTCAGAAAGCTTCTTTCCAGATTTCATCTGAGGATATTTCCTTTTTCACCATAGCCCTCTATGGGCTTCCAAATATCACTTTGCCAAATCCACAAGAACTGTCTTGGCGAAAGGCTTCTTGAGGGGAAAGCTGTAACTCTGTGAGATGATTTCAAAGAACACAAAGAAGTTTCTCAGAAAGCTTTTTCTCTTTGTTATCGGAGGATACTTCCTTTGGCCCTTTAGTCTTCCAAGGGATCCGAAATATCTGTTCTCAGATTCCACAGAAATAAGGCTAGCAAAGAGATCCACGAAATACAGATGTAACTCTGTGAGTTGAATTAACAGAACACTAAGCATTTTCTCAGAAAGCTTCTTTCGAGATATCATCTGTGAATATTTCCTTTTTCACCTTAGCCCTCTATGGGCTTCCAAATATCACTTTGCCAATTCCACAAGAACTGTCTTGGCGAAAGACTTCTTGAGGGGAAAGCTGTAACTCTGTGAGATGATTTCACAGAACACAAAGAAGTTTCTCAGAAAGCTTCTTTCTGTTTGTTATCGGAGGATATTTCCTTTGGCCATATAGTCTTCCAAGGGATCCGAAATATCTGTTCTCAGATTCCACAGAAATAAGGCTAGCAAAGAGATCCACGAAATACAGATGTAACTCTGTGAGATGAATTAACAGAACACTAAGCAGTTTCTCAAAAAGCTTCTTTCCGGATTTCATCGGAGGATATTTCCTTTTTCAACATAGCCCTCTAGGGGCTTCCAAATATCACTTTGCCAATTCCACAAGAACTGTCTTAGCGAAAGGCTTCTTGAGGGGAAAGCTGTAACTCTGTGAGATGATTTCAAAGAACACAAAGAAGTTTCTCAGAAAGCTTCTTTCTATTTGTTACCGGAGGATATTTCCTTTGGCCATATAGTCTTCCAAGGGATCCGAAGTATCTGTTCTCAGATACCACAGAAATAAGGCTAACAAAGAGATCGACGAAATACAGATGTAACTCTGTGAGATGAATTAACAGAACACTAAGCAGTTTCTCAGAAAGCTTCTTTCCAGACTTCATCTGAGGATATTTCCTTTTTCACCATAGCCCTCTATGGGCTTCCAAATATCACTTTGCCAATTCCACAAGAACTGTCTTGGCGAAAGGCTTCTTGAGGGGAAAGCTGTAACTCTGTGAGATGATTTCACAGAACACAAAGAAGTTTCTCAGAAAGCTTCTTTCCCTTTGTTATCGGAGAATATTTCCTTTGGCCCTATAGTCTTCCAAGGGATCCGAAATATCTGTTCTCAGATTCCACAGAAATAAGGCTAGCAAAGAGATCCACGAAATACAGATGTAACTCTGTGAGATGAATTAACAGAACACTAAGCAGTTTCTCAGAAAGCTTCTTTCCAGATTTCATCTGAGGATATTTCCTTTTTCACCATAGCCCTCTATGGGCTTCCAAATACACTTTGCCATTTCCACAAGAACTGTCTTAACGAAAGGCTTCTTGAGGGGAAAGCTGTGACTCTGTGAGATGATTTCAAAGAACACAAAGAAGGTTTCTCGGAAAGTTTCTTTCTCTTTGTTATCGGAGGATATTTCCTTTGGCCCTGTAGTCTTCCTAGGGATCCGAAATATCTGTTCTCAGATTCCACAGAAAAAAGGCTAGCAAAGAGATAGACGAAATACAGATTTAACTCTGTGAGTTGAATTAACAGAACACTAAGCAGTTTCTCAGAAAGCTTGTTTCCAGATTTCATCGAAGGATATTTCCTTTTTCACCATAGCCCGCTTTGGGCTTCCAAATATCACTTTGCCAATTCCACAAGAACTGTCTTAGCGAAAGGCTTCTTGACGGGAAAGCTGTAACTCTGTGAGATGATTTCACAGAACACAAAGAAGTTTCTCAGAAAGCTTCTTTCTGTTTGTTATCGGAGGATATTTCCTTTGGCCCTATAGTCTTCCAAGTGATCCGAAATATCTTTTCTCAGATTCCACAGAAATAAGTCTAGCAAAGAGATCCACGAAATACAGATGTAACTCTGTGAGATGAATTAACAGAACACTAAGCAGTTTCTCAAAAAGCTTCTTTCCGGATTTCATCGGAGGATATTTCCTTTTTCAATATAGCCCTCTATGGGCTTCCAAATATCACTTTGCCAATTCCACAAGAACTGTCTTAGCGAAAGGCTTCTTGAGGGGAAAGCTGTAACTCTGTGAGATGATTTCAAAGAACACAAAGAAGTTTCTCAGAAAGCTTCTTTCTCTTTGTTACCGGAGGATATTTCCTTTGGCCCTATAGTCTTCCAAGGGATCCGAAATATCTGTTCTCAGATACCACAGAAATAAGGCTAGCAAAGAGATCGACGAAATACAGATGTAACTCTGTGAGATGAATTAACAGAACACTAAGCAGTTTCTCAGAAAGCTTCTTTCCAGACTTCATCTGAGGATATTTCCTTTTTCACCATAGCCCTCTATGGGCTTCCAAATATCACTTTGCCATTTCCACAAGAACTGTCTTAACGAAAGGCTTCTTGAGGGGAAAGCTGTGACTCTGTGAGATGATTTCAAAGAACACAAAGAAGGTTTCTCAGAAAGTTTCTTTCTCTTTGTTATCGGAGGATATTTCCTTTGGCCCTGTAGTCTTCCCAGGGATCCGAAATATCTGTTCTCAGATTCCACAGAAAAAAGGCTAGCAAAGATATAGACGAAATACAGATTTAACTCTGTGAGATGAATTAACAGAACACTAAGAAGTTTCTCAGAAAGCTTGTTTCCAGATTTCATCGAAGGATATTTCCTTTTTCACCATAGCCCTCTAAGGGCTTCCAAATATCACTTTGCCAATTCCACAAGAACTGTCTTAGCGAAAGGCTTCTTGACGGGAAAGCTGTAACTCTGTGAGATGATTTCACAGAACACAAAGAAGTTTCTCAGAAAGCTTCTTTCTCTTTGTTATCGGAGGATATTTCCTTTGGCCCTATAGTCCTCCAAGGGTTCCGAAATATCTGTTCTCATATTCCACAGAAATAAGGCTAGCAAAGAGATCCACGAAATACAGATGTAACTCTGTGAGATGAATTAACAGAACACTAAGCAGTTTCTCAGAAAGCTTCTTTCCAGATTTCATCTGTGAATATTTCCTTTTTCACCATAGCCCTCTATGGGCTTCCAAATATCACTTTGCCAATTCCACAAGAACTGTCTTGGCGAAAGGATTCTTGAGGGGAAAGCTGTACCTCTGTGAGATGATTTCACAGAACACAAAGAAGTTTCTCAGAAAGCTTCTTTCTCTTTGTTATCGGAGGATATTTCCTTTGGCCCTATAGTCTTCCAAGGGATCCGAAATATCTGTTCTCAGATTCCACAGAAATAAGGCTAGCAAAGAGATCCACGAAATACAGATGTCACTCTGTGAGATGAATTAACAGAACACTAAGCAGTTTCTCAGAAAGCTTCTTTCCAGATTTCATCGGAGGATATTTCCTTTTTCACCATAGCCCTCTATGGGCTTCCAAATATCACTTTGCCCATTGCACAAGAACTGTCTTAGCGAAAGGCTTCTTGAAGGGAAAGCTGTAACTCTGTGAGATGATTTCAAGAACACAAAGAAGTTTCTCAGAAAGCTTCTTTCTCTTTGCTATCGGAGGATATTTCCTTTGGCCCTATAGTCTTCCAAGGGATCCGAAATATCTGTTCTCAGATTCCACAGAAATAAGGCTAGCAAAGAGATCCACGAAATACAGATGTAACTCTGTGAGATGAATTAACAGAACACTAAGCAGTTTCTCAGAAAGCTTCTTTCCAGATTTCATCTGTGAATATTTCCTTTTTCACCATAGCCCTCTATGGGTTTCCAAATATCACTTTGCCAATTCCACAAGAACTGTTTTGGCGAAAGGATTGTTGAGGAGAAAGCTGTACCTCTGTGAGATGATTTCACAGAACACAAAGAAGTTTCTCAGAAAGATTCTTTCTCTTTGTTATCGGAGAATATTTCCTTTGGCCCTATAGTCTTCCAAGGGATCCGAAATATCTGTTCTCAGATTCCACAGAAATAAGGCTAGCAAAGAGATCCACGAAATACAGATGTAACTCTGTGAGATGAATTAACAGAACACTAAGCAGTTTCTCAGAAAGCTTCTTTCCAGATTTCATCTGAGGATATTTCCTTTTTCACCATAGCCCCCTATGGGCTTCCAAATATCACTTTGCCAATTGCACAAGAACTGCCTTGGCGAAAGGCTTCTTGAGGGGAAAGCTGTAACTCTGTGAGATGATTTCACAGAACACAAAGAAGTTTCTCAGAAAGCTTCCTTCTCTTTGTTATCGGAGGATATTTCCTTTGGCCCTGTAGTCTTCCAAGGGATCCGAAATATCTGTTCTCAGATTCCACAGAAATAAGGCTAGCAAAGAGATCCACGAAATACAGATGTAACTCTGTGAGATGAATTAACAGAACACTAAGCAGTTTCTCAGAAAGCTTCTTTCCAGATTTCATCTGAGAATATTTCCTTTTTCACCATAGCCCTCTAAGGGCTTCCAAATATCACTTTGCCAATTCCACAAGAACTGTCTTGGCGAAAGGCTTCTTGAGGGGAAAGCTGTAATTCTGTAAGATGATTTCACAGAACACAAAGAAGTTTCTCAGAAAGCTTCTTCCTCTTTGTTATCGGAGGATATTTCCTTTGGCCCTATAGTCTTCCAAGGGATCCGAAATATCTGTTCTCAGATTCCACAGAAATAAGGCTAGCAAAGAGATCCACGAAATACACATGTAACTCTGTGAGATGAATTAACAGAACACTAAGCAGTTTCTCAGAAAGCTTCTTTCCAGATTTCATCTGAGGATATTTCCTTTTTCACCATAGCCCTCTATGGGCTTCCAAATATCACTTTGCCAATTCCACAAGAACTGTCTTGGCGAAAGGCTTCTTGAGGCGAAAGCTGTAACTCTGTGAGATGATTTCACAGAACACAAAGAAGTTTCTCAGAAAGCTTCTTTCTCTTTGTTATCGGAGGATATTTCCTTTGGCCCTATAGTCTTCCAAGGGATCCGAAATATCTGTTCTCAGATTCCACAGAAATAAGGCTAGCAAAGAGATCCACGAAATACAGATGTAACTCTGTGAGATGAATTAGCAGAACACTAAGCAGTTTCTCAGAAAGCTTCTTTCCAGATTTCATCGGAGGATATTTCCTTTTTCACCATAGCCCTCTATGGGCTTCCAAATATCACTTTGCCAATTCCACAAGAACTGTCTTAGCGAAAGGCTTTTTGAGGCGAAAGCTGTAACTATGTGAGATGATTTCAAAGAACACAAAGAAGTTTCTCAGAAAGCTTCTTTCTCTTTGTTATCTGAGGATATTTCCTTTGGCCCTATAGTCTTCCAAGGGATCCGAAATATCTGTTCTCAGATTCCACAGAAATAAGGCTAGCAAAGAGATCCACGAAATACACATGTAACTCTGTGAGATGAATTAACAGAACAATAAGCAGTTTCTCAGAAAGCTTCTTTCCAGATTTCATCTGAGGATATTTCCTTTTTCACCATAGCCCTCTATGGGCATCCAAATATCACTTTGCCCATTGCACAAGAACTGTCTTGGCGAAAGGCTTCTTGAGGGGAAAGCTGTAACTCTGTGAGATGATTTCACAGAACACAAAGAAGTTTCTCAGAAAGCTTCTTTCTCTTTGTTATCGGAGGATATTTCCTTTGGCCCTATAGTCTTCCAAGGGATCAGAAATATCTGTTCTCAGATTCCACAGAAATAAGGCTAGCAAAGAGATCCACGAAATACAGATGTAACTCTGTGAGATGAATTAACAGAACACTAAGCAGTTTCTCAGAAAGCTTCTTTCCAGATTTCATCGGAGGATATTTCCTTTTTCACCATAGCCCTCTATGGGCTTCCAAATATCACTTTGCCCATTGCACAAGAACTGTCTTGGCGAAAGGCTTCTTGAGGGGAAAGCTGTAACTCTGTGAGATGATTTCACAGAACACAAAGAAGTTTCTCAGAAAGCTTCTTTCTCTTTGTTATCGGAGGATATTTCCTTTGGCCCTATAGTCTTCCAAGGGATCAGAAATATCTGTTCTCAGATTCCACAGAAATAAGGCTAGCAAAGAGATCCACGAAATACAGATGTAACTCTGTGAGATGAATTAACAGAACACTAAGCAGTTTCTCAGAAAGCTTCTTTCCAGATTTCATCGGAGGATATTTCCTTTTTCACCATAGCCCTCTATGGGCTTCCAAATATCACTTTGCCAATTCCACAAGAACTGTCTTGGCGAAAGGCTTCTTGAGGCGAAAGCTGTAATTCTGTAAGATGATTTCACAGAACAAAAAGAAGTTTCTCAGAAAGCTTCTTCCTCTTTGTTATCGGAGGATATTTCCTTTGGCCCTATAGTCTTCCAAGGGATCCGAAATATCTGTTCTCAGATTCCACAGAAATAAGGCTAGCAAAGAGATCCACGAAATACACATGTAACTCTGTGAGATGAATTAACAGAACACTAAGCAGTTTCTCAGAAAGCTTCTTTCCAGATTTCATCTGAGGATATTTCCTTTTTCACCATAGCCCTCTATGGGCTTCCAAATATCACTTTGCCAATTCCACAAGAACTGTCTTGGCGAAAGGCTTCTTGAGGCGAAAGCTGTAACTCTGTGAGATGATTTCACAGAACACAAAGAAGTTTCTCAGAAGGCTTCTTTCTCTTTGTTATCGGAGGATATTTCCTTTGGCCCTATAGTCTTCCAAGGGATCCGAAATATCTGTTCTCAGATTCCACAGAAATAAGGCTAGCAAAGAGATCCACGAAATACAGATGTAACTCTGTGAGATGAATTAACAGAACACTAAGCAGTTTCTCAGAAAGCTTCTTTCCAGATTTCATCGGAGGATATTTTCTTTTTCACCATAGCCCCCTATGGGCTTCCAAATATCACTTTGCCAATTCCACAAGAACTGTCTTAGCGAAAGGCTTCTTGAGGGGAAAGCTGTAACTATGTGAGATGATTTCAAAGAACACAAAGAAGTTTCTCAGAAAGCTTCTTTCTCTTTGTTTTCAGAGGATATTTCCTTTGGCCCTATAGTCTTCCAAGGGATCCGAAATATCTGTTCTCAGATTCCACAGAAATAAGGCTAGCAAAGAGATCCACGAAATACAGATGTAACTCTGTGAGATGAATTAAGAGAACACTAAGCAGTTTGTCAGAAAGCTTCTTTCCAGATTTCATCGGAGGATATTTCCTTTTTCACCATAGCCCTCTATGGGCTTCCAAATATCACTTTGCCAATTCCGCAAGAACTGTCTTGGCGAAAGGCTTCTTGAGGGGAAAGCTGTAACTCTGTGAGATGATTTCACAGAAAACAAAGAAGTTTCTCAAAAAGCTTCTTTCTCTTTGTTATCAGACGATATTTCCTTTGGCCCTATAGTCTTCCAAGGGATCTGAAATACCTGTTCTCTGATTCCACAGAAATAAGGCTAGCAAAGAGATCCACCAAATACAGATGTAACTCTGTGAGATGTATTAACAGAACACTAAGCAGTTTCTCAGAAAGCTTCTTTGCAGATTTCATCTGAGGATATTTCCTTTTTCATCATAGCCTTCTAAGGGCTTCCAAATATCACTTTGCCAATTCCACAAGAACTGTCTTAGCGAAAGGCTTCTTGAGGGGAATGCTGTATCTCTGTGAGATGATTTCACAGAACGCAAAGAAGTTTCTCAGAAAGCTTCTTTCTCTTTGTTATCGGAGGATATTTCCTTTGGCCCTATAGTCTTCCAAGGGATGCGAAATATCTGTTCTCAGATTCCACAGAAATAAGGCTAGCAAAGAGATCGACGAAATACAGATGTAACTCTGTGAGATGAATTAACAGAACACTAAGCAGTTTCTCAGAAAGCTTCTTTCCAGATTTCATCTGAGGATATTTCCTTTTTCACCATAGCCCCCTATGGGCTTCCAAATATCACTTTGCCAATTCCACAAGAACTGTCTTGGCGAAAGACTTCTTGAGGGGAAAGCTGTAACTCTGTAAGATGATTTCACAGAACACAGAGAAGTTTCTCAGAAAGCTTCTTTCTCTTTGTTATCGGAGGATATTTCATTTGGCCCTATAATATTCCAAGGGATCCGAAATATCTGTTCTCAGATTCCACAGAAATAAGGCTAGCAAAGAGATCGACGAAATACAGATGTAACTCTGTGAGATGAATTAACAGAACACTAAGCAGTTTCTCAGAAAGCTTCTTTCCAGATTTCATCTGAGGATATTTCCTTTTTCACCTTAGCTCCCTATTGGCTTCCAAATATGACTTTGGCAATTCCACAAGAGCTGTCTTAGCGAAAGGCTTCTTGAGGGGAAAGCTGTATCTCTGTGAGATGATTTCAAAGAACACAAAGAAGTTTCTCAGAAAGCTTCTTTATCTTTGATATCAGAGGATATTTCCTTTGGCCCTATAGTCTTCCAAGGGATCCGAAATATCTGTTCTCAGATTCCACAGAAATAAGGCTAGCAAAGAGATCCACGAAATATAGATGTAACTCTGTGAGATGAATTAACAGAAGACTAAGCAGTTTCTCAGAAAGCTTCTTTCCAGATTTCATCTGAGGATATTTCCTTTTTCACCATAGCCCTCTATGGGCTTCCAAATATCACTCTGCCAATTCCAGAAGAACTGTCTTGGCGAAAGGCTTCTTGAGGGGAAAGCTGTAACTCTGTGAGATGATTTCACAGAACACAAAGAAGTTTCTCAGAAAGCTTCTTTCTCTTTGTTATCAGAGGATATTTCCTTTGGCCCTATAGTCTTCCAAGGGATGCGAAATATCTGTTCTCAGATTCCACATAAAAAAGGCTAGCAAAGAGATCCACGAAATACAGATGTAACTCTGTGAGATGAATTAACAGAACACTAAGCAGTTTCTCAGAAAGCTTCTTTCCAGATTTCATCGGAGGTTATTTCCTTTTTCACCATAGCCCTCTATGGGCTTCCAAATATCACTTTGCCAATTCCACAAGAACTGTCTTAGCGAAAGGCTTCTTGAGGCGAAAGCTGTAACTATGTGAGATGATTTCAAAGAACACAAAGAAGTTTCTCAGAAAGCTTCTTTCTCTTTGTTATCTGAGGATATTTCCTTTGGCCCTATAGTCTTCCAAGGGATCCGAAATATCTGTTCTCAGATTCCACAGAAATAAGGCTAGCAAAGAGATCCACGAAATACACATGTAACTCTGTGAGATGAATTAACAGAACAATAAGCAGTTTCTCAGAAAGCTTCTTTCCAGATTTCATCTGAGGATATTTCCTTTTTCACCATAGCCCTCTATGGGCTTCCAAATATCACTTTGCCCATTGCACAAGAACTGTCTTGGCGAAAGGCTTCTTGAGGGGAAAGCTGTAACTCTGTGAGATGATTTCACAGAACACAAAGAAGTTTCTCAGAAAGCTTCTTTCTCTTTGTTATCGGAGGATATTTCCTTTGGCCCTATAGTCTTCCAAGGGATCAGAAATATCTGTTCTCAGATTCCACAGAAATAAGGCTAGCAAAGAGATCGACGAAATACAGATGTAACTCTGTGAGATGAATTAACAGAAGACTAAGCAGTTTCTCAGAAAGCTTCTTTCCAGATTTCATCGGAGGATATTTCCTTTTTCACCATAGCCCTCTATGGGCTTCGAAATATCACTTTGCCAATTCCACAAGAAGTGTCTTAGCGAAAGGCTTCTTGAGGGGAAAGCTGTAACTCTGTGAGATGATTTCAAAGAACGCAAACAAGTTTCTCAGAAAGCTCCTTTCTCTTTGTTATCAGAGGATATTTCCTTTGGCCCTATAGTCTTCCAAGGGATCCGAAATATCTGTTCTCAGATTACACAGAAATAAGGCTAGCAAAGAGATCCACGAAATACAGATGTAACTCTGTGAGATGAATTAAGAGAACACTAAGCAGTTTGTCAGAAAGCTTCTTTCCAGATTTCATCGGAGGATATTTCCTTTTTCACCATAGCCCTCTATGGGCTTCCAAATATCACTTTGCCAATTCCGCAAGAACTGTCTTGGCGAAAGGCTTCTTGAGGGGAAAGCTGTAACTCTGTGAGATGATTTCACAGAAAACAAAGAAGTTTCTCAAAAAGCTTCTTTCTCTTTGTTATCAGACGATATTTCCTTTGGCCCTATAGTCTTCCAAGGGATCTGAAATACCTGTTCTCTGATTCCACAGAAATAAGGCTAGCAAAGAGATCCACCAAATACAGATGTAACTCTGTGAGATGTATTAACAGAACACTAAGCAGTTTCTCAGAAAGCTTCTTTGCAGATTTCATCTGAGGATATTTCCTTTTTCATCATAGCCTTCTAAGGGCTTCCAAATATCACTTTGCCAATTCCACAAGAACTGTCTTAGCGAAAGGCTTCTTGAGGGGAATGCTGTATCTCTGTGAGATGATTTAACAGAACGCAAAGAAGTTTCTCAGAAAGCTTCTTTCTCTTTGTTATCGGAGGATATTTCCTTTGGCCCTATAGTCTTCCAAGGGATCCGAAATATGTGTTCTCAGATTCCACAGAAATAAGGCTAGCAAAGAGATCGACGAAATACAGATTTAACTCTGTGAGATGAATTAACAGAACACTAAGCAGTTTCTCAGAAAGCTTCTTTCCAGATTTCATCTGAGGATATTTCCTTTTTCACCATAGCCCTCTATGGGCTTCCAAATATCACTTTGTCAATTCCACAGGAACTGTCTTGCGAAAGGCTTCTTGAGGGGAAGGCTGTAACTCTGCGAGATGATTTCACAGAACACAAAGAAGCTTCTCAGAAAGCTTCTTTCTCTTTGTTATCCGAGGATATTCCCTTTGGCCCTATAGTCTTCCAAGGGATCCGAAATATCTGTTCTCAGATTCCACAGAAATAAGGCTAGCAAAGAGATCGACGAAATACAGATGTAACTCTGTGAGATGAATTAAGAGAACACTAAGCAGTTTCTCAGAAAGCTTCTTTCCAGATTTCATCGGGGGATATTTCCTTTTTCACCATAGCCCTCTATGGGCTTCCAAATATCACTTTGCCAATTCCACAAGAACTGTCTTGGCGAAAGCCTTCTTGAAGCGAAAGCTGTAACTCTGTGAGATGATTTCACAGAACACAAAGAAGTTTCTCAGAAAGCTTCTTTCTCTTTGTTATCGGAGGATATTTCCTTTGGCCCTATAGTCTTCCAAGGGATCCGAAATATCTGTTCTCAGATTCCACAGAAATAAGGCTAGCAAAGAGATCCACGAAATACACATGTAACTCTGTGAGATGAATTAACAGAACACTAAGCAGTTTCTCAGAAAGCTTCTTTCCAGATTTCATCGGAGGATATTTCCTTTTTCACCATAGCCCTCTATGGGCTTCCAAATATCACTTTGCCAATTCCACAAGAACTGTCTTAGCGAAAGCCTTATTGAGGCGAAAGCTGTAACTATGTGAGATGATTTCAAAGAACACAAAGAAGTTTCTCAGAAAGCTTCTTTCTCTTTGTTATCTGAGGATATTTCCTTTGGCCCTATAGTCTTCCAAGGGATCCGAAATATCTGTTCTCAGATTCCACAGAAATAAGGCTAGCAAAGAGATCCACGAAATACACATGTAACTCTGTGAGATGAATTAACAGAACAATAAGCAGTTTCTCAGAAAGCTTCTTTCCAGATTTCATCTGAGGATATTTCCTTTTTCACCATAGCCCTCTATGGGCTTCCAAATATCACTTTGCCCATTGCACAAGAACTGTCTTGGCGAAAGGCTTCTTGAGGGGAAAGCTGTAACTCTGTGAGATGATTTCACAGAACACAAAGAAGTTTCTCAGAAAGCTTCTTTCTCTTTGTTATCGGAGGATATTTCCTTTGGCCCTATAGTCTTCCAAGGGATCAGAAATATCTGTTCTCAGATTCCACAAAAATAAGGCTAGCAAAGAGATCGACGAAATACAGATGTAACTCTGTGAGATGAATTAACAGAACACTAAGCAGTTTCTCAGAAAGCTTCTTTCCAGATTTCATTGGAGGATATTTCCTTTTTCACCATAGCCCTCTATGGGCTTCCAAATATCACTTTGCCAATTCCACAAGAACTGTCTTGGCGAAAGGCTTCTTGAGGGGAAAGCTGTAATTCTGTAAGATGATTTCACAGAACACAAAGAAGTTTCTCAGAAAGCTTCTTCCTCTTTGTTATCGGAGGATATTTCCTTTGGCCCTATAGTCTTCCAAGGGATCCGAAATATCTGTTCTCAGATTCCACAGAAATAAGGCTAGCAAAGAGATCCACGAAATACACATGTAACTCTGTGAGATGAATTAACAGAACACTAAGCAGTTTCTCAGAAAGGTTCTTTCCAGATTTCATCTGAGGATATTTCCTTTTTCACCATAGCCCTCTATGGGCTTCCAAATATCACTTTGCCAATTCCACAAGAACTGTCTTGGCGAAAGGCTTCTTGAGGCGAAAGCTGTAACTCTGTGAGATGATTTCACAGAACACAAAGAAGTTTCTCAGAAAGCTTCTTTCTCTTTGTTATCGGAGGATATTTCCTTTGGCCCTATAGTCTTCCAAGGGATCCGAAATATCTGTTCTCAGATTCCACAGAAATAAGGCTAGCAAAGAGATCCACGAAATACAGATGTAACTCTGTGAGATGAATTAACAGAACACTAAGCAGTTTCTCAGAAAGCTTCTTTCCAGATTTCATCGGAGGATATTTCCTTTTTCACCATAGCCCTCTATGGGCTTCCAAATATCACTTTGCCAATTCCACAAGAACTGTCTTAGCGAAAGGCTTCTTGAGGCGAAAGCTGTAACTATGTGAGATGATTTCAAAGAACACAAAGAAGTTTCTCAGAAAGCTTCTTTCTCTTTGTTATCTGAGGATATTTCCTTTGGCCCTATAGTCTTCCAAGGGATCCGAAATATCTGTTCTCAGATTCCACAGAAATAAGGCTAGCAAAGAGATCCACGAAATACACATGTAACTCTGTGAGATGAATTAACAGAACAGTAAGCAGTTTCTCAGAAAGCTTCTTTCCAGATTTCATCTGAGGATATTTCCTTTTTCACATTAGCCCTCTATGGGCTTCCAAATATCACTTTGCCCATTGCACAAGAACTGTCTTGTGGAAAGGCTTCTTGAGGGGAAAGCTGTAACTCTGTGAGATGATTTCACAGAACACAAAGAAGTTTCTCAGAAAGCTTCTTTCTCTTTGTTATCGGAGGATATTTCCTTTGGCCCTATAGTCTTCCAAGGGATCAGAAATATCTGTTCTCAGATTCCACAGAAATAAGGCTAGCAAAGAGATCCACGAAATACAGATGTAACTCTGTGAGATGAATTAACAGAACACTAAGCAGTTTCTCAGAAAGCTTCTTTCCAGATTTCATCGGAGGATATTTCCTTTTTCACCATAGCCCTCTATGGGCTTTCAAATATCACTATGCCAATTCCACAAGAAGTGTCTTAGCGAAAGGCTTCTTGAGGGGAAAGCTGTAACTCTGTGAGATGATTTCAAAGAACACAAAGAAGTTTCTCAGAAAGCTTCTTTCTCTTTGTTATCGGAGGATATTTCCTTTGGCCCTATAGTCTTCCAAGGGATCCGAAATATCTGTTCTCAGATTCCACAGAAATAAGGCTAGCAAAGAAATCGACGAAATACAGATGTAACTCTGTGAGATGAATTAACAGAACACTAAGCAGTTTCTCAGAAAGCTTCTTTCCAGATTTCATCTGAGGATATTTCCTTTTTCACAATAGCCCTCTACGGGCTTCCAAATATCACTTTGCCAATTCCACAAGAACCGTCTTGGCGAAAGACTTCTTGAGGGGAAAGCTGTAACTCTGTGAGATGATTTCAAAGAACGCAAAGAAGTTTCTCAGAAAGCTCCTTTCTCTTTGTTGTCGGAGGATATTTCCTTTGGCCCTATAGTCTTCCAAGGGATCCGAAATATCTGTTCTCAGATTACACAGAAATAAGGCTAGCAAAGAGATCCACGAAATACAGATGTAACTCTGTGAGATGAATTAACAGAACACTAAGCAGTTTCTCAGAAAGCTTCTTTCCAGATTTCATCGGAGGATATTTCCTTTTTCACCATAGCCCTCTATGGGCTTCCAAATATCACTTTGCCAATTCCACAAGAACTGTCTTAGCGAAAGGCTTCCTGAGGGGATAGCTGTAACTCTGTGAGATGATTTCACAGAACACAAAGAAGTTTCTCAGAAAGCTTCTTTCTCTTTGTTATCGGACGATATTTCCTTTGGCCCTATAGTCTTCCAAGGGATCCGAAGTATCTGTTCTCAGATTCCACAGAAATAAGTCTAGCAAAGAGATCGACGAAATACAGATGTAACTCTGTGAGATGAATTAACAGAACACTAAGCAGTTTCTCAGAAAGCTTCTTTCCAGATTTCATCTGAGGATATTTCCTTTTTCACCATAGCCCTCTATGGGCTTCCAAATATCACTTTGCCAATTCCACAAGAACTGTCTTGGCGAAAGGCTTCTTGAGGTGAACGCTGTAACTCTGTGAGATGATTTCACAGAACACAAAGAAGTTTCTCAGAAAGCTTCTTTCTCTTTGTTATCGGAGGATATTTCCTTTGGCCCTATAGTCTTCCAAGGGATGCGAAATATCTGTTCTCAGATTCCACAGAAATAAGGCTAGCAAAGAGATCCACGAAATACAGATGTAACTCTGTGAGATGAATTAACAGAACACTAAGCAGTTTCTCAGAAAGCTTCTTTCCAGATTTCATCTGAGAATATTTCCTTTTTCACCATAGCCCTCTAAGGGCTTCCAAATATCACTTTGCCAATTCCACAAGAACTGTCTTGGCGAAAGGCTTCTTGAGTGGAAAGCTGTACCTCTGTGAGATGATTTCACAGAACACAAAGAAGTTTCTCAGAAAGCTTCTTTCTCTTTGTTATCGGAGGATATTTCCTTTGGCCCTATAGTCTTCCAAGGGATCCGAAATATCTGTTCTCAGATTCCACAGAAATAAGGCTAGCAAAGAGATCCACGAAATACAGATGTAACTCTGTGAGATGAATTAACAGAACACTAAGCAGTTTCTCAGAAAGCTTCTTTCCAGATTTCATCGGAGGATATTTCCTTTTTCACCATAGCCCCCTATGGGCTTCCAAATATCACTTTGCCAATTCCAAAAGAACTGTCTTAGCGAAAGGCTTCTGAGGGGAAAGCTGTAACTCTGTGAGATGATTTCAAAGAACACAAAGAAGTTTCTCAGAAAGCTTCTTTCTCTTTGTTATCAGAGGATATTTCCTTTGGCCCTATAGTCTTCCAAGGGATCCGAAATATCTGTTCTCAGATTCCACAGAAATAAGGCTAGCAAAGAGATCCACGAAATACACATGTAACTCTGTGAGATGAATTAACAGAACACTAAGCAGTTTCTCAGAAAGCTTCTTTCCAGATTTCATCTGAGGATATTTCCTTTTTCACCATAGCCCTCTATGGGCTTCCAAATATCACTTTGCCAATTCCACAAGAACTGTCTTGGCGAAAGGCTTCTTGAGGGGAAAGCTGTAACTCTGTGAGATGATTTCACAGAACACAAAGAAGTTTCTCAGAAAGCTTCCTTCTCTTTGTTATCGGAGGATATTTCTTTGGCTCTATACTCTTCCAAGGGATCCGAAATATCTGTTCTCAGATTCCACAGAAATAAGGCTAGCAAAGAGATCCACGAAATACAGATGTAACTCTGTGAGATGAATTAACAGAACACTAAGCACTTTCTCAGAAAGCTTCTTTCCAGATTTCATATGAGGATATTTCCTTTTTCACCATAGCCCTCTATGGGCTTCCAAATATCACTTTGCCAATTCCACAAGAACTGTCTTGGCGAAAGGCTTCTTGAGGGGAAAGCTGTAATTCTGTAAGATGATTTCACAGAACACAAAGAAGTTTCTCAGAAAGCTTCTTCCTCTTTGTTATCGGAGGATATTTCCTTTGGCCCTATAGTCTTCCAAGGGATCCGAATTATCTGTTCTCAGATTCCACAGAAATAAGGCTAGCAAAGAGATCCACGAAATACACATGTAACTCTGTGAGATGAATTAACAGAACACTAAGCAGTTTCTCAGAAAGCTTCTTTCCAGATTTCATGTGAGGATATTTCCTTTTTCACCATAGCCCTCTATGGGCTTCCAAATATCACTTTGCCAATTCCACAAGAACTGTCTTGGCGAAAGGCTTCTTGAGGCGAAAGCTGTAACTCTGTGAGATGATTTCACAGAACACAAAGAAGTTTCTCAGAAAGCTTCTTTCTCTTTGTTATCGGAGGATATTTCCTTTGGCCCTATAGTCTTCCAAGGGATCCGAAATATCTGTTCTCAGATTCCACAGAAATAAGGCTAGCAAAGAGATCCACGAAATACAGATGTAACTCTGTGAGATGAATTAACAGAACACTAAGCAGTTTCTCAGAAAGCTTCTTTCCAGATTTCATCGGAGGATATTTCCTTTTTCACCATAGCCCTCTATGGGCTTCCAAATATCACTTTGCCAATTCCACAAGAACTGTCTTATCGAAAGGCTTCTTGAGGCGAAAGCTGTAACTATGTGAGATGATTTCAAAGAACACAAAGAAGTTTCTCAGAAAGCTTCTTTCTCTTTGTTATCTGAGGATATTTCCTTTGGCCCTATAGTCTTCCAAGGGATCCGAAATATCTGTTCTCAGATTCCACAGAAATAAGGCTAGCAAAGAGATCCACGAAATACACATGTAACTCTGTGAGATGAATTAACAGAACAGTAAGCAGTTTCCCAGAAAGCTTCTTTCCAGATTTCATCTGAGGATATTTCCTTTTTCACCATAGCCCTCTATGGGCTTCCAAATATCACTTTGCCCATTGCACAAGAACTGTCTTGGCGAAAGGCTTCTTGAGGGGAAAGCTGTAACTCTGTGAGATGATTTCACAGAACACAAAGAAGTTTCTCAGAAAGCTTCTTTCTCTTTGTTATCGGAGGATATTTCCTTTGGCCCTATAGTCTTCCAAGGGATCAGAAATATCTGTTCTCAGATTCCACAGAAATAAGGCTAGCAAAGAGATCCACGAAATACAGATGTAACTCTGTGAGATGAATTAACAGAACACTAAGCAGTTTCTCAGAAAGCTTCTTTCCAGATTTCATCTGAGGATATTTCCTTTTTCACCATAGCCCTCTATGGGCTTTCAAATATCACTATGCCAATTCCACAAGAAGTGTCTTAGCGAAAGGCTTCTTGAGGGGAAAGCTGTAACTCTGTGAGATGATTTCAAAGAACACAAAGAAGTTTCTCAGAAAGCTTCTTTCTCTTTGTTATCGGAGGATATTTCCTTTGGCCCTATAGTCTTCCAAGGGATCCGAAATATCTGTTCTCAGATTCCACAGAAATAAGGCTAGCAAAGAAATCGACGAAATACAGATGTAACTCTGTGAGATAAATTAACAGAACACTAAGCAGTTTCTCAGAAAGCTTCTTTCCAGATTTCATCTGAGGATATTTCCTTTTTCACAATAGCCCTCTACGGGCTTCCAAATATCACTTTGCCAATTCCACAAGAACCGTCTTGGCGAAAGACTTCTTGAGGGGAAAGCTGTAACTCTGTGAGATGATTTCAAAGAACGCAAAGAAGTTTCTCAGAAAGCTCCTTTCTCTTTGTTGTCGGAGGATATTTCCTTTGGCCCTATAGTCTTCCAAGGGATCCGAAATATCTGTTCTCAGATTACACAGAAATAAGGCTAGCAAAGAGATCCACGAAATATAGATGTAACTCTGTGAGATGAATTAACAGAACACTAAGCAGTTTCTCAGAAAGCTTCTTTCCAGATTTCATCGGAGGATATTTCCTTTTTCACCATAGCCCTCTATGGGCTTCCAAATATCACTTTGCCAATTCCACAAGAACTGTCTTAGCGAAAGGCTTCCTGAGGGGATAGCTGTAACTCTGTGAGATGATTTCACAGAACACAAAGAATTTTCTCAGAAAGCTTCTTTCTCTTTGTTATCGGACGATATTTCCTTTGGCCCTATAGTCTTCCAAGGGATCCGAAGTATCTGTTCTCAGATTCCACAGAAATAAGGCTAGCAAAGAGATCGACGAAATACAGATGTAACTCTGTGAGATGAATTAACAGAACACTAAGCAGTTTCTCAGAAAGCTTCTTTCCAGATTTCATCTGAGGATATTTCCTTTTTCACCATTGCCCTCTATGTGCTTCCAAATATCACTTTGCCAATTCCACAAGAACTGTCTTAGCGAAAGGCTTCTTGAGGGGAAAGCGGTATCTCTGTGAGATGATTTCAAAGAACACAAAGAAGTTTCTCAGAAAGCTTCTTTCTCTTTGTTATCGGAGGATATTTCCTTTGGCCCTATAGTCTTCCAAGGGATCCGAAATATCTGTTCTCAGATTCCACAGAAATAAGGCTAGAAAGAGATCGACGAAATACAGATGTAACTCTGTGAGATGAATTAACAGAACACTAAGCAGTTTCTCAGAAAGCTTCTTTCCAGATTTCATCTGAGGATATTTCCTTTTTCACCATAGCCCTCTATGGGCTTCCAAATATCACTTTGCCAAATCCACAAGAACTGTCTTGGCGAAAGGCTTCTTGAGGGGAAAGCTGTAACTCTGTGAGATGATTTCAAAGAACACAAAGAAGTTTCTCAGAAAGCTTTTTCTCTTTGTTATCGGAGGATACTTCCTTTGGCCCTTTAGTCTTCCAAGGGATCCGAAATATCTGTTCTCAGATTCCACAGAAATAAGGCTAGCAAAGAGATCCACGAAATACAGATGTAACTCTGTGAGTTGAATTAACAGAACACTAAGCATTTTCTCAGAAAGCTTCTTTCCAGATATCATCTGTGAATATTTCCTTTTTCACCTTAGCCCTCTATGGGCTTCCAAATATCACTTTGCCAATTCCACAAGAACTGTCTTGGCGAAAGACTTCTTGAGGGGAAAGCTGTAACTCTGTGAGATGATTTCACAGAACACAAAGAAGTTTCTCAGAAAGCTTCTTTCTGTTTGTTATCGGAGGATATTTCCTTTGGCCATATAGTCTTCCAAGGGATCCGAAATATCTGTTCTCAGATTCCACAGAAATAAGGCTAGCAAAGAGATCCACGAAATACAGATGTAACTCTGTGAGATGAATTAACAGAACACTAAGCAGATTCTCAAAAAGCTTCTTTCCGGATTTCATCGGAGGATATTTCCTTTTTCAACATAGCCCTCTAGGGGCTTCCAAATATCACTTTGCCAATTCCACAAGAACTGTCTTAGCGAAAGGCTTCTTGAGGGGAAAGCTGTAACTCTGTGAGATGATTTCAAAGAACACAAAGAAGTTTCTCAGAAAGCTTCTTTCTATTTGTTACCGGAGGATATTTCCTTTGGCCATATAGTCTTCCAAGGGATCCGAAGTATCTGTTCTCAGATACCACAGAAATAAGGCTAACAAAGAGATCGACGAAATACAGATGTAACTCTGTGAGATGAATTAACAGAACACTAAGCAGTTTCTCAGAAAGCTTCTTTCCAGACTTCATCTGAGGATATTTCCTTTTTCACCATAGCCCTCTATGGGCTTCCAAATATCACTTTGCCAATTCCACAAGAACTGTCTTGGCGAAAGGCTTCTTGAGGGGAAAGCTGTAACTCTGTGAGATGATTTCACAGAACACAAAGAAGTTTCTCAGAAAGCTTCTTTCCCTTTGTTATCGGAGAATATTTCCTTTGGCCCTATAGTCTTCCAAGGGATCCGAAATATCTGTTCTCAGATTCCACAGAAATAAGGCTAGCAAAGAGATCCACGAAATACAGATGTAACTCTGTGAGATGAATTAACAGAACACTAAGCAGTTTCTCAGAAAGCTTCTTTCCAGATTTCATCTGAGGATATTTCCTTTTTCACCATAGCCCTCTATGGGCTTCCAAATACACTTTGCCATTTCCACAAGAACTGTCTTAACGAAAGGCTTCTTGAGGGGAAAGCTGTGACTCTGTGAGATGATTTCAAAGAACACAAAGAAGGTTTCTCGGAAAGTTTCTTTCTCTTTGTTATCGGAGGATATTTCCTTTGGCCCTGTAGTCTTCCTCGGGATCCGAAATTTCTGTTCTCAGATTCCACAGAAAAAAGGCTAGCAAAGAGATAGACGAAATACAGATTTAACTCTGTGAGTTGAATTAACAGAACACTAAGCAGTTTCTCAGAAAGCTTGTTTCCAGATTTCATCGAAGGATATTTCCTTTTTCACCATAGCCCGCTTTGGGCTTCCAAATATCACTTTGCCAATTCCACAAGAACTGTCTTAGCGAAAGGCTTCTTGACGGGAAAGCTGTAACTCTGTGAGATGATTTCACAGAACACAAAGAAGTTTCTCAGAAAGCTTCTTTCTGTTTGTTATCGGAGGATATTTCCTTTGGCCCTATAGTCTTCCAAGTGATCCGAAATATCTTTTCTCAGATTCCACAGAAATAAGGCTAGCAAAGATATCCACGAAATACAGATGTAACTCTGTGAGATGAATTAACAGAACACTAAGCAGTTTCTCAAAAAGCTTCTTTCCGGATTTCATCGGAGGATATTTCCTTTTTCACCATAGCCCTCTATGGGCTTCCAAATATCACTTTGCCAATTCCACAAGAACTGTCTTAGCGAAAGGCTTCTTGAGGGGAAAGCTGTAACTCTGTGAGATGATTTCAAAGAACACAAAGAAGTTTCTCAGAAAGCTTCTTTCTCTTTGTTACCGGAGGATATTTCCTTTGGCCCTATAGTCTTCCAAGGGATCCGAAATATCTGTTCTCAGATACCACAGAAATAAGGCTAGCAAAGAGATCGACGAAATACAGATGTAACTCTGTGAGATGAATTAACAGAACACTAAGCAGTTTCTCAGAAATCTTCTTTCCAGACTTCATCTGAGGATATTTCCTTTTTCACCATAGCCCTCTATGGGCTTCCAAATATCACTTTGCCATTTCCACAAGAACTGTCTTAACGAAAGGCTTCTTGAGGGGAAAGCTGTGACTCTGTGAGATGATTTCAAAGAACACAAAGAAGGTTTCTCAGAAAGTTTCTTTCTCTTTGTTATCGGAGGATATTTCCTTTGGCCCTGTAGTCTTCCCAGGGATCCGAAATATCTGTTCTCAGATTCCACAGAAAAAAGGCTAGCAAAGAGATAGACGAAATACAGATTTAACTCTGTGAGATGAATTAACAGAACACTAAGAAGTTTCTCAGAAAGCTTGTTTCCAGATTTCATCGAAGGATATTTCCTTTTTCACCATAGCCCTCTAAGGGCTTCCAAATATCACTTTGCCAATTCCACAAGAACTGTCTTAGCGAAAGGCTTCTTGACGGGAAAGCTGTAACTCTGTGAGATGATTTCACAGAACACAAAGAAGTTTCTCAGAAAGCTTCTTTCTCTTTGTTATCGGAGGATATTTCCTTTGGCCCTATAGTCCTCCAAGGGTTCCGAAATATCTGTTCTCATATTCCACAGAAATAAGGCTAGCAAAGAGATCCACGAAATACAGATGTAACTCTGTGAGATGAATTAACAGAACACTAAGCAGTTTCTCAGAAAGCTTCTTTCCAGATTTCATCTGTGAATATTTCCTTTTTCACCATAGCCCTCTATGGGCTTCCAAATATCACTTTGCCAATTCCACAAGAACTGTCTTGGCGAAAGGATTCTTGAGGGGAAAGCTGTACCTCTGTGAGATGATTTCACAGAACACAAAGAAGTTTCTCAGAAAGCTTCTTTCTCTTTGTTATCGGAGGATATTTCCTTTGGCCCTATAGTCTTCCAAGGGATCCGAAATATCTGTTCTCAGATTCCACAGAAATAAGGCTAGCAAAGAGATCCACGAAATACAGATGTAACTCTGTGAGATGAATTAACAGAACACTAAGCAGTTTCTCAAAAAGCTTCTTTCCAGATTTCATCAAAGGATATTTCCTTTTTCACCATAGCCCTCTATGTGCTTCCAAATATCACTTTGCCAATTCCACAAGAACTGTCTTAGCGAAAGGCTTCTTGAGCGGAAAGCGGTATCTCTGTGAGATGATTTCAAAGAACACAAAGAAGTTTCTCAGAAAGCTTCTTTCTCTTTGTTATCGGAGGATATTTCCTTTGGCCCTATAGTCTTCCAAGGGATCCGAAATATCTGTTCTCAGATTCCACAGAAATAATGCTAGAAAGAGATCGACGAAATACAGATGTAACTCTGTGAGATGAATTAACAGAACACTAAGCAGTTTCTCAAAAAGCTTCTTTCCGGATTTCATCGGAGGATATTTCCTTTATCAACATAGCCCTCTAGAGGCTTCCAAATATCACTTTGCCAATTCCACAAGAACTGTCTTAGCGAAAGGCTTCTTGAGGAGAAAGCTGTAACTCTGTGAGATGATTTCAAAGAACACAAAGAAGTTTCTCAGAAAGCTTCTTTCTGTTTGTTACCGGAGGATGTTTCTTTGGCCCTATAGTCTTCCAAGGGATCCGAAGTATCTGTTCTCAGATACCAGAGAAATAAGGCTAACAAAGAGATCGACGAAATACAGATGTAACTCTGTGAGATGAATTAACAGAACACTAAGCAGTTTCTCAGAAAGCTTCTTTCCAGACTTCATCTGAGGATATTTCCTTTTTCACCATAGCCCTCTATGGGCTTCCAAATATCACTTTGCCAATTCCACAAGAACTGTCTTGGCGAAAGGCTTCTTGAGGGGAAAGCTGTAACTCTGTGAGATGATTTCACAGAACACAAAGAAGTTTCTCAGAAAGCTTCTTTCCCTTTGTTATCGGAGAATATTTCCTTTGGCCCTATAGTCTTCCAAGGGATCCGAAATATCTGTTCTCAGATTCCACAGAAATAAGGCTAGCAAAGAGATCCACGAAATACAGATGTAACTCTGTGAGATGAATTAACAGAACACTAAGCAGTTTCTCAGAAAGCTTCTTTCCAGATTTCATCTGAGGATATTTCCTTTTTCACCATAGCCCTCTATGGGCTTCCAAATACACTTTGCCATTTCCACAAGAACTGTCTTAACGAAAGGCTTCTTGAGGGGAAAGCTGTGACTCTGTGAGATGATTTCAAAGAACACAAAGAAGGTTTCTCGGAAAGTTTCTTTCTCTTTGTTATCGGAGGATATTTCCTTTGACCCTGTAGTCTTCCTAGGGATCCGAAATATCTGTTCTCAGATTCCACAGAAAAAAGGCTAGCAAAGAGATAGACGAAATACAGATTTAACTCTGTGAGTTGAATTAACAGAACACTAAGCAGTTTCTCAGAAAGCTTGTTTCCAGATTTCATCGAAGGATATTTCCTTTTTCACCATAGCCCGCTATGGGCTTCCAAATATCACTTTGCCAATTCCACAAGAACTGTCTTAGCGAAAGTCTTCTTGACGGGAAAGCTGTAACTCTGTGAGATGATTTCACAGAACACAAAGAAGTTTCTCAGAAAACTTCTTTCTGTTTGTTATCGGAGGATATTTCCTTTGGCCCTTTAGTCTTCCAAGGGATCTGAAATATCTTTTCTCAGATTCCACAGAAATAAGGCTAGCAAAGAGATCCACGAAATACAGATGTAACTCTGTGAGATGAATTAACAGAACACTAAGCAGTTTCTCAATAAGCTTCTTTCCGGATTTCATCGGAGGATATTTCCTTTTTCACCATAGCCCTCTATGGGCTTCCAAATATCACTTTTCCAATTCCACAAGAACTGTCTTGGCGAAAGGATTCTTGAGGGGATAGCTGTAACTCTGTGAGATGATTCACAGAACACAAAGAAGTTTCTCAGAAAGCTTCTTTCTCTTTGTTGTCGGAGGATATTTCCTTTGGCCCTATAGTCTTCCAAGGGATCCGAAGTATCTGTTTTCAGATTCCACAGAAATAAGGCTAGCAAAGAGATCGACGAAATACAGATGTAACTCTGTGAGATGAATTAACAGAACACTAAGCAGTTTCTCAGAAAGCTTCTTTCCAGATTTCATCTGAGGATATTTCCTTTTTCACCATAGCCCTCTATGGGCTTCCAAATATCACTTTGCCACTTCCACAAGAACTGTCTTGGCGAAAGGCTTCTTGAGTTGAAAGCTGTAACTCTGTGAGATGATTTCACAGAACACAAAGAAGTTTCTCAGAAAGCTTCTTTCTCTTTGTTATCGGCGGATATTTCCTTTGGCCCTATAGTCTTCCAAGGGATCCGAAATATCTGTTCTCAGATTCCACAGAAATAAGGCTAGCAAAGAGATCCACGAAATACAGATGTAACTCTGTGAGATGAATTAACAGAACACTAAGCAGTTTCTCAGAAAGCTTCTTTCCAGATTTCATCTGAGGATATTTCCTTTTTCACCATAGCCCTCTATGGGCTTCGAAATATCCCTTTGCCAATTGCACAAGAACTGCCTTGGCGAAAGGCTTCTTGAGGGGAAAGCTGTAACTCTGTGAGATGATTTCACAGAACACAAAGAAGTTTCTCAGAAAGCTTCTTTCTCTTTGTTATCTGAGGATATTTCCTTTGGCCGTATAGTCTTCCAAGGGATCCGAAATATCTGTTCTCAGATTCCACAGAAATAAGGCTTGCAAAGAGATCCACGAAATACAGATGTAACTCTGTGAGATGAATTAACAGAACACTAAGCAGTTTCTCAGAAAGCTTCTTTCCAGATTTCATCTGAGGATATTTCCTTTTTCACCATAGCCCTCTATGGGCTTCCAAATATCACTTTGCCAATTGCACAAGAACTGCCTTGGCGAAAGGCTTCTTGAGGGGAAAGCTGTAACTCTGTGAGATGATTTCACAGAACACAAAGAAGTTTCTCAGAAAGCTTCTTTCTCTTTGTTATCGGAGGATATTTCCTTTGGCCCTATAGTCTTCCAAGGGATCCGAAATATCTGTTCTCAGATTCCACAGAAATAAGGCTAGCAAAGAGATCCACGAAATACACATGTAACTCTGTGAGATGAATTAACAGAACACTAAGCAGTTTCTCAGAAAGCTTCTTTCCAGATTTCATCTGAGAATATTTCCTTTTTCACCATAGCCCTCTAAGGGCTTCCAAATATCACTTTGCCAATTCCACAAGAACTGTCTTGGCGAAAGGCTTCTTGAGTGGAAAGCTGTACCTCTGTGGGATGATTTCACAGGACACAAAGAAGTTTCTCAGAAAGCTTCTTTCTCTTTGTTATCAGAGGATATTTCCTTTGGCCCTATAGTCTTCCAAGGGATCCGAAATATCTGTTCTCAGATTCCACAGAAATAAGGATAGCAAAGAGATCCACGAAATACAGATGTAACTCTGTGAGATGAATTAACAGAACACTAAGCAGTTTCTTAGAAAGCTTCTTTCCAGATTTCATCGAAGGATATTTCCTTTTTCACCATAGCCCTCTAGGGGCTTCCAAATATCACTTTGCCAATTCCACAAGAACTGTCTTAGCGAAAGGCTTCTTGAGGGGAAAGCTGTAACTCTGTGAGATGATTTCAAAGAACACAAAGAAGTTTCTCAGAAAGCTTCTTTCTCTTTGTTATCGGAGGATATTTCCATTGGCCCTATAGTCTTCCAAGGGATCCGAAATATCTGTTCTCAGATTCCACAGAAATAAGGCTAGCAAAGAGATCGACGAAATACAGATGTAACTCTGTGAGATGAATTAACAGAACACTAAGCAGTTTCTCAGAAAGCTTCTTTCCAGATTTCATCTGAGGATATTTCCTTTTTCACCATAGCCCTCTATGGGCTTCCAAATATCACTTTGCAATTCCACAAGAACTGTCTCAGCGAAAGGGTTCTTGAAGGGAAAGCTGTAACTCTGTGAGATGATTTCAAAGAACACAAAGAAGTTTCTCAGAAAGCTTCTTTCTCTTTGTTATCGGAGGATATTTCCTTTGGCCCTATAGTCTTCCAAGGGATCCGAAATATCTGTTCTCAGATTCCACAGAAAGAAGGCTAGCAAAGAGATCCACAAAATACACATGTAACTCTGTGAGATGAATTAACAGAACCCTAAGCAGTTTCTCAGAAAGCTTCTTTCCAGATTTCATCTGAGGATATTTCCTTTTTCACCATAGCCCTCTATGGGCTTCCAAATATCACTTTGCCAATTCCACAAGAACTGTCTTAGCGAAAGGCTTCTTGAGGGGAAAGCTGTAACTCTGTGAGATGATTTCAAAGAACACAAAGAAGTGTCTCAGAAAGCTTCTTTCTCTTTGTTATCGGAGGATATTTCCTTTGGCCCTATAGTCTTCCAAGGGATCCGAAATATCTGTTCTCAGATTCCACAGAAATAAGGCTAGCAAAGAAATCGACGAAATACAGATGTAACTCTGTGAGATGAATTAACAGAACACTAAGCAGTTTCTCAGAAAGCTTCTTTCCAGATTTCATCTGAAGATATTTCCTTTTTCACAATAGCCCTCCATGGGCTTCCAAATATCACTTTGCCAATTCCACAAGAACCGTCTTGGCGAAAGACTTCTTGAGGGGAAAGCTGTAACTCTGTGAGATGATTTCAAAGAACACAAAGAAGTTTCTCAGAAAGCTTCTTTCTCTTTGTTATCGGCGGATATTTCCTTTGGCCCTATAGTCTTCCAAGGGATCCGAAATATCTGTTCTCAGATTCCACAGAAATAAGGCTAGCAAAGAGATCCACGAAATACAGATGTAACTCTATGAGATGAATTAACAGAACACTAAGCAGTTTCTCAGAAAGCTTCTTTCCAGATTTCATCGGAGGATATTTCCTTTTTCACCATAGCCCTCTATGGGCTTCCAAATATCACTTTGCCAATTCCACAAGAACTGTCTTAGTGAAAGGCTTCTTGAGGGGATAGCTGTAACTCTGTGAGATGATTTCACAGAACACAAAGACGTTTCTCAGAAAGCTTCTTTCTCTTTGTTATCGGAGGATATTTCCTTTGGCCCTATAGTCTTCCAAGGGATGCGAAATATCTGTTCTCAGATTCCACAGAAATAAGGCTAGCAAAGAGATCGACGAAATACAGATGTAACTCTGTGAGATGAATTAACAGAACACTAAGCAGTTTCTCAGAAAGCTTCTTTCCAGATTTCATCTGAGGATATTTCCTTTTTCACCATAGCCCTCTATGGGCTTCCAAATATCACTTTGCCAATTCCACAAGAACTGTCTTGGCGAAAGGCTTCTTGAGGTGAAATCTGTAACTCTGTGAGATGATTTCACAGAACACAAAGAAGTTTCTCAGAAAGCTTCTTTCTCTTTGTTATCGGAGAATATTTCCTTTGGCTCTATACTCTTCCAAGGGATCCGAAATATCTGTTCTCAGATTCCACAGAAATAAGGCTAGCAAAGAGATCCACGAAATACAGATGTAACTCTGTGAGATGAATTAACAGAACACTGAGCAGTTTCTCAGAAAGCTTCTTTCCAGATTTCATCGGAGGATATTTCCTTTTTCACCATAGCCCTCTATGGGCTTCCAAATATCACTTTGCCAATTGCACAAGAACTGCCTTGGCGAAAGGCTTCTTGAGGGGAAAGCTGTAACTCTGTGAGATGATTTCACAGAACACAAAGAAGTTTCTCAGAAAGCTTCTTTCTGTTTGTTATCGGAGGATATTTACTTTGGCCCTATAGTCTTCCAAGGGATCCGAAATATCTGTTCTCAGATTCCACAGAAATAAGGCTAGCAAAGAGATCCATGAAATACAGATATAACTCTGTGAGATGAATTAACAGAACACTAAGCACTTTCTCAGAAAGCTTCTTTCCGGATTTCATCTGAGAATATTTCCTTTTTCACCATAGCCCTCTAAGGGCTTCCAAATATCACTTTGCCAATTCCACAAGAACTGTCTTGGCGAAAGGCTTCTTGAGTGGAAAGCTGTACCTCTGTGAGATGATTTCACAGAACACAAAGAAGTTTCTCAGAAAGCTTCTTTCTCTTTGTTATCGGAGGATATTTCCTTTGGCCCTATAGTCTTCCAAGGGATCCGAAATATCTGTTCTCAGATTCCACAGAAATAAGGCTAGCAAAGAGATCCACGAAATACAGATGTAACTCTGTGAGATGAATTAACAGAACACTAAGCAGTTTCTCAGAAAGCTTCTTTCCAGATTTCATCGAAGGATATTTCCTTTTTCACCATAGCCCTCTATGGGCTTCCAAATATCACTTTGCCAATTCCACAAGAACTGTCTTAGCGAAAGGCTTCTTGAAGGGAAAGCTGTAACTCTGTGAGATGATTTCAAAGAACACAAAGAAGTTTCTCAGAAAGCTTCTTTCTCTTTGTTATCGGAGGATATTTCCTTTGGCCCTATAGTCTTCCAAGGGATCCGAAATATGTGTTCTCAGATTCCACAGAAATAAGGCTAGCAAAGAGATCCACGAAATACAGATGTAACTCTGTGAGATGAATTAACAGAACACTAAGCAGTTTCTCAGAAAGCTTCTTTCCAGATTTGATCTGTGGATATTTCCTTTTTCACCGTAGCCCTCTATGGGCTTCCAAATATCACTTTGCCAATTCCACAAGAACTGTCTCAGCGAAAGGGTTCTTGAGGGGAAAGCTGTAACTCTGTGAGATGATTTCAAAGAACACAAAGAAGTTTCTCAGAAAGCTTCTTTCTCTTTGTTATCGGAGGATATTTCCTTTGGCCCTATAGTCTTCCAAGGGATCCGAAATATCTGTTCTCAGATTCCACAGAAATAAGGCTAGCAAAGCGGTCCACGAAATACACATGTAACTCTGTGAGATGAATTAACAGAACACTAAGCAGTTTCTCAGAAAGCTTCTTTCCAGATTTCATCTGAGGATATTTCCTTTTTCACCATAGCCCTCTATGGGCTTCCAAATATCACTTTGCCATTTCCACAAGAACTGTCTTGGCGAAAGGGTTCTTGAGGGGAAAGCTGTAATTCTGTGAGATGATTTCACAGAACACAAAGAAGTTTCTCAGAAAGCTTCTTTCTCTTTGTTATCGGAGGATATTTCCTTTGGCCCTATAGTCTTCCAAGGGATCCGAAATATCTGTTCTCAGATTCCACAGAAATAAGGCTAGCAAAGAGATCCACGAAATACAGATGTAACTCTGTGAGATGAATTAACAGAACACTAAGCAGTTTCTCAGAAAGCTTCTTTCCAGATTTCATCTGTGAATATTTCCTTTTTCGCCATAGCCCTCTTTGGGCTTCCAAATATCACTTTGCCAATTCCACAAGAACTGTCTTGGCGAAAGCCTTCTTGAGGGGAAAGCTGTAACTCTGTGAGATGATTTCACAGAACACAAAGAAGTTTCTCAGAAAGCTTCTTTCTCTTTGTTATCGGCGGATATTTCCTTTGGCCCTATAGTCTTCCAAGGGATCCGAAATATCTGTTCTCAGATTCCACGGAAATAAGGCTAGTAAAGAGATCCACGAAATAGAGATGTAACTCTGTGAGATGAATTAACAGAACACTAATCAGTTTCTCAGAAAGCTTCTTTCCAGATTTCATCTGAGGATATTTCCTTTTTCACCATAGCCCTCTGTGGGCTTCCAAATATCACTTTGCCAATTGCACAAGAACTGCCTTGGCGAAAGGCTTCTTGAGGGGAAAGCTGTAACTCTGTGAGATGATTTCAAAGAACACAAAGAAGTGTCTCAGAAAGCTTCTTTCTGTTTGTTATCGGAGGATATTTCCTTTGGCCCTATAGTCTTCCAAGGGATCCGAAATATCTGTTCTCAGATTCCACAGAAATAAGGCTAGCAAAGAGATCCATGAAATACAGATGTAATTCTATGAGATGAATTAAGAGAACACTAAGCACTTTCTCAGAAAGCTTCTTTCTGGATTTCATCTGAGAATATTTCCTTTTTCACCATAGCCCTCTATGCGCTTCCAAATATCACTTTGCCAATTCCACAAGAACTGTCTTAGCGAAAGGCTTCTTGAGGGGATAGCTGTAACTCTGTGAGATGATTTCACAGAACACAAAGACGTTTCTCAGAAAGCTTCTTTCTCTTTGTTATCGGAGGATATTTCCTTTGGCCCTATAGTCTTCCAAGGGATGCGAAATATCTGTTCTCAGATTCCACAGAAATAAGGCTAGCAAAGAGATCGACGAAATACAGATGTAACTCTGTGAGATGAATTAACAGAACACTAAGCAGTTTCTCAGAAAGCTTCTTTCCAGATTTCATCTGAGGATATTTCCTTTTTCACCATAGCCCTCTATGGGCTTCCAAATATCACTTTGCCAATTCCACAAGAACTGTCTTAGCGAAAGGCTTCTTGAGGGGATAGCTGTAACTCTGTGAGATGATTTCACAGAACACAAAGACGTTTCTCAGAAAGCTTCTTTCTCTTTGTTATCGGAGGATATTTCCTTTGGCCCTATAGTCTTCCAAGGGATGCGAAATATCTGTTCTCAGATTCCACAGAAATAAGGCTAGCAAAGAGATCGACGAAATACAGATGTAACTCTGTGAGATGAATTAACAGAACACTAAGCAGTTTCTCAGAAAGCTTCTTTCCAGATTTCATCTGAGGATATTACCTTTTTCACCATAGCCCTCTATGGGTTTCCAAATATCACTTTGCCAATTCCACAAGAACTGTCTTGGCGAAAGGCTTCTTGAGGTGAAATCTGTAACTCTGTGAGATGATTTCACAGAACACAAAGAAGTTTCTCAGAAAGCTTCTTTCTCTTTGTTATCGGAGAATATTTCCTTTGGCTCTATACTCTTCCAAGGGATCCGAAATATCTGTTCTCAGATTCCACAGAAATAAGGCTAGCAAAGAGATCCACGAAATACAGATGTAACTCTGTGAGATGAATTAACAGAACACTGAGCAGTTTCTCAGAAAGCTTCTTTCCAGATTTCATCTGAGGATATTTCCTTTTTCACCATAGCCCTCTATGGGCTTCCAAATATCACTTTGCCAATTGCACAAGAAGGGCCTTGGCGAAAGGCTTCTTGAGGGGAAAGCTGTAACTCTGTGAGATGATTTCACAGAACACAAAGAAGTTTCTCAGAAAGCTTCTTTCTGTTTGTTATCGGAGGATATTTCCTTTGGCCCTATAGTCTTCCAAGGGATCCGAAATATCTGTTCTCAGATTCCACAGAAATAAGGCTAGCAAAGAGATCCATGAAATACAGATGTAACTCTGTGAGATGAATTAACAGAACACTAAGCACTTTCTCAGAAAGCTTCTTTCCGGATTTCATCTGAGAATATTTCCTTTTTCACCATAGCCCTCTAAGGGCTTCCAAATATCACTTTGCCAATTCCACAAGAACTGTCTTAGCGAAAGGCTTCTTGAGGGGAAAGCTGTAACTCTGTGAGATGATTTCAAAGAACACAAAGAAGTTTCTCAGAAAGCTTCTTTCTCTTTGTTATCGGAGGATATTTCCTTTGGCCCTATAGTCTTCCAAGGGATCCGAAATATCTGTTCTCAGATTCCACAGAAATAAGGCTAGCAAAGAGATCCACGAAATACAGATGTAACTCTGTGAGATGAATTAACAGAACACTAAGCAGTTTCTCAGAAAGCTTCTTTCCAGATTTCATCTGTGGATATTTCCTTTTTCACCGTAGCCCTCTATGGGCTTCCAAATATCACTTTGCCAATTCCACAAGAACTGTCTCAGCGAAAGGGTTCTTGAGGGGAAAGCTGTAACTCTGTGAGATGATTTCAAAGAACACAAAGAAGTTTCTCAGAAAGCTTCTTTCTCTTTGTTATCGGAGGATATTTCCTTTGGCCCTATAGTCTTCCAAGGGATCCGAAATATCTGTTCTCAGATTCCACAGAAATAAGGCTAGCAAAGCGGTCCACGAAATACACATGTAACTCTGTGAGATGAATTAACAGAACACTAAGCAGTTTCTCAGAAAGCTTCTTTCCAGATTTCATCTGAGGATATTTCCTTTTTCACCATAGCCCTCTATGGGCTTCCAAATATCACTTTGCCATTTCCACAAGAACTGTCTTGGCGAAAGGGTTCTTGAGGGGAAAGCTGTAATTCTGTGAGATGATTTCACAGAACACAAAGAAGTTTCTCAGAAAGCTTCTTTCTCTTTGTTATCGGAGGATATTTCCTTTGGCCCTATAGTCTTCCAAGGGATCCGAAATATCTGTTCTCAGATTCCACAGAAATAAGGCTAGCAAAGAGATCCACGAAATACAGATGTAACTCTGTGAGATGAATTAACAGAACACTAAGCAGTTTCTCAGAAAGCTTCTTTCCAGATTTCATCTGTGACTATTTCCTTTTTCGCCATAGCCCTCTTTGGGCTTCCAAATATCACTTTGCCAATTCCACAAGAACTGTCTTGGCGAAAGCCTTCTTGAGGGGAAAGCTGTAACTCTGTGAGATGATTTCACAGAACACAAAGAAGTTTCTCAGAAAGCTTCTTTCTCTTTGTTATCGGCGGATATTTCCTTTGGCCCTATAGTCTTCCAAGGGATCCGAAATATCTGTTCTCAGATTCCACGGAAATAAGGCTAGTAAAGAGATCCACGAAATAGAGATGTAACTCTGTGAGATGAATTAACAGAACACTAATCAGTTTCTCAGAAAGCTTCTTTCTAGATTTCATCTGAGGATATTTCCTTTTTCACCATAGCCCTCTGTGGGCTTCCAAATATCACTTTGCCAATTGCACAAGAACTGCCTTGGCGAAAGGCTTCTTGAGGGGAAAGCTGTAACTCTGTGAGATGATTGCAAAGAACACAAAGAAGTTTCTCAGAAAGCTTCTTTCTGTTTGTTATCGGAGGATATTTCTTTTGGCCCTATAGTCTTCCAAGGGATCCGAAATATCTGTTCTCAGATTCCACAGAAATAAGGCTAGCAAAGAGATCCATGAAATACAGATGTAACTCTGTGAGATGAATTAAGAGAACACTAAGCACTTTCTCAGAAAGCTTCTTTCTGGATTTCATCTGAGAATATTTCCTTTTTCACCATAGCCCTCTATGGGCTTCCAAATATCACTTTGCCAATTCCACAAGAACTGTCTTGGCGAAAGGCTTCTTGAGTGGAAAGCTGTACCTCTGTGAGATGATTTCACAGAACACAAAGAAGTTTCTCAGAAAGCTTCTTTCTCTTTGTTATCGGAGGATATTTCCTTTGGCCCTATAGTCTTCCAAGGGATCCGAAATATCTGTTCTCAGATTCCACAGAAATAAGGCTAGCAAAGAGATCCACGAAATACACATGTAACTCTGTGAGATGAATTAACAGAACACTAAGCAGTTTCTCAGAAAGCTTCTTTCCATATTTCATCGAAGGATATTTCCTTTTTCACCATAGACCTCTATGGGCTTCCAAATATCACTTTGCCAATTCCACAAGAACTGTCTTAGCGAAAGGCTTCTTGAGGGGAAAGCTGTAACTCTGTGAGATGATTTCACAGAACACAAAGAAGTTTCTCAGAAAGCTTCTTTCTCTTTGTTATCGGAGGATATTTCCTTTGGCCCTATAGTCTTCCAAGGGATCCGAAATATCTGTTCTCAGATTCCACAGAAATAAGGCTAGCAAAGAGATCCACGAAATACAGATGTAACTCTGTGAGATGAATTAACAGAACACTAAGCAGTTTCTCAGAAAGCTTCTTTCCAGATTTCATCTGAGGATATTTCCTTTTTCACCATAGCCCTCTATGGGCTTCCAAATATCACTTTGCCAATTCCACAAGAACTTTCTCAGCGAAAGGGTTCTTGAGGGGAAAGCTGTAACTCTGTGAGATGATTTCAAAGAACACAAAGAAGTTTCTCAGAAAGCTTCTTTCTCTTTGTTATCGGAGGATATTTCCTTTGGCCCTATAGTCTTCCAAGGGATCCGAATTATCTGTTCTCAGATTCCACAGAAATCAGGCTAGCAAAGAGGTCCACGAAATACACATGTAACTCTGTGAGATGAATTAACAGAACACTGAGCAGTTTCTCAGAAAGCTTCTTTCCAGATTTCATCTGAGGATATTTCCTTTTTCACCATAGCCCTCTATGGGCTTCCAAATATCACTTTGCCAATTCCACAAGAAGTGTCTTAGCGAAAGGCTTCTTGAGGGGAAAGCTGTAACTCTGTGAGATGATTTCACAGAACACAAAGAAGTTTCTCAGAAAGCTTCTTTCTGTTTGTTATCGGAGGATATTTCCTTTGGCCCTTTAGTCTTCCAAGGGATCCGAAATATCTGTTCTCAGATTCCACAGAAATAAGGCTAGCAAAGAGATCCATGAAATACAGATGTAACTCTGTGAGATGAATTAACAGAACACTAAGCACTTTCTCAGAAAGCTTCTTTCCGGATTTCATCTGAGAATATTTCCTTTTTCACCATAGCCCTCTAAGGGCTTCCAAATATCACTTTGCCATTTCCACAAGAACTGTCTTGGCGAAAGGGTTCTTGAGGGGAAAGCTGTAATTCTGTGAGATGATTTCACAGAATACAAAGAAGTTTCTCAGAAAGCTTCTTTCTCTTTGTTATCGGAGGATATTTCCTTTGGCCCTATAGTCTTCCAAGGGATCCGAAATATCTGTTCTCAGATTCCACAGAAATAAGGCTAGCAAAGAGATCCACGAAATACAGATGTAACTCTGTGAGATGAATTAAGAGAACACTAAGCAGTTTCTCAGAAAGCTTCTTTCCAGATTTCATCTGTGAATATTTCCTTTTTCGCCATAGCCCTCTTTGGGCTTCCAAATATCACTTTGCCAATTCCACAAGAACTGTCTTGGCGAAAGCCTTCTTGAGGGGAAAGCTGTAACTCTGTGAGATGATTTCACAGAACACAAAGAAGTTTCTCAGAAAGCTTCTTTCTCTTTGTTATCGGCGGATATTTCCTTTGGCCCTATAGTCTTCCAAGGGATCCGAAATATCTGTTCTCAGATTCCACGGAAATAAGGCTAGTAAAGAGATCCACGAAATAGAGATGTAACTCTGTGAGATGAATTAACAGAACACTAATCAGTTTCTCAGAAAGCTTCTTTCCAGATTTCATCTGAGGATATTTCCTTTTTCACCATAGCCCTCTATGGGCTTCCAAATATCACTTTGCCAATTGCACAAGAACTGCCTTGGCGAAAGGCTTCTTGAGGGGAAAGCTGTAACTCTGTGAGATGATTTCAAAGAACACAAAGAAGTTTCTCAGAAAGCTTCTTTCTGTTTGTTATCGGAGGATATTTCCTTTGGCCCTATAGTCTTCCAAGGGATCCGAAATATCTGTTCTCAGATTCCACAGAAATAAGGCTAGCAAAGAGATCCACGAAATACAGATGTAACTCTGTGAGATGAATTAACAGAACACTAAGCAGTTTCTCAGAAAGCTTCTTTCCAGATTTCATCGGAGGATATTTCCTTTTTCACCATAGCCCTCTATGGGCTTCCAAATATCACTTTGCCAATTCCACAAGAACTGTCTTAGCGAAAGCCTTCTTGAGGCGAAAGCTGTAACTATGTGAGATGATTTCAAAGAACACAAAGAAGTTTCTCAGAAAGCTTCTTTCTCTTTGTTATCTGAGGATATTTCCTTTGGCCCTATAGTCTTCCAAGGGATCCGAAATATCTGTTCTCAGATTCCACAGAAATAAGGCTAGCAAAGAGATCCACGAAATACAGATGTAACTCTGTGAGATGAATTAACAGAACAATAAGCAGTTTCTCAGAAAGCTTCTTTCCAGATTTCTTCTGAGGATATTTCCTTTTTCACCATAGCCCTCTATGGGCTTCCAAATATCACTTTGCCCATTGCACAAGAACTGTCTTGGCGAAAGGCTTCTTGAGGGGAAAGCTGTAACTCTGTGAGATGATTTCACAGAACACAAAGAAGTTTCACAGAAAGCTACTTTCTCTTTGTTATCGGAGGATATTTCCTTTGGCCCTATAGTCTTCCAAGGGATCAGAAATATCTGTTCTCAGATTCCACAGAAATAAGGCTAGCAAAGAGATCCACGAAATACAGATGTAACTCTGTGAGATGAATTAACAGAACACTAAGCAGTTTCTCAGAAAGCTTCTTTCCAGATTTCATCGGAGGATATTTCCTTTTTCACCATAGCCCTCTATGGGCTTCCAAATATCACTTTGCCAATTCCACAAGAACTGTCTTGGCGAAAGGCTTCTTGAGGGGAAAGCTGTAATTCTGTAAGATGATTTCACAGAACACAAAGAAGTTTCTCAAAAAGGTTCTTCCTCTTTGTTATCAGAGGATATTTCCTTTGGCCCTATAGTCTTCCAAGGGATCCGAAATATCTGTTCTCCGATTCCACAGAAATAAGGCTAGCAAAGAGATCCACGAAATACAGATGTAACTCTGTGAGATGAATTAACAGAACACTAAGCAGTTTCTCAGAAAGCTTCTTTCCAGATTTCATCTGAGGATATTTCCTTTTTCACCATAGCCCTCTATGGGCTTCCAAATATCACTTTGCCAATTCCACAAGAACTGTCTTGGCGAAAGGCTTCTTGAGGCGAAAGCTGTAACTCTGTGAGATGATTTCACAGAACACAAAGAAGTTTCTCAGAAAGCTTCTTTCTCTTTGTTATCGGAGGATATTTCCTTTGGCCCTATAGTCTTCCAAGGGATCCGAAATATCTGTTCTCAGATTCCACAGAAATAAGGCTAGCAAAGAGATCCACGAAATACAGATGTAACTCTGTGAGATGAATTAACAGAACACTAAGCAGTTTCTCAGAAAGCTTCTTTCCAGATTTCATCGGAGGATATTTCCTTTTTCACCATAGCCCTCTATGGGCTTCCAAATATCACTTTGCCAATTCCACAAGAACTGTCTTAGCGAAAGGCTTCTTGAGGCGAAAGCTGTAACTATGTGAGATGATTTCAAAGAACACAAAGAAGTTTCTCAGAAAGCTTCTTTCTCTTTGTTATCTGAGGATATTTCCTTTGGCCCTATAGTCTTCCAAGGGATCCGAAATATCTGTTCTCAGATTCCACAGAAATAAGGCTAGCAAAGAGATCCACGAAATACACATGTAACTCTGTGAGATGAATTAACAGAACAGTAAGCAGTTTCTCAGAAAGCTTCTTTCCAGATTTCATCTGAGGATATTTCCTTTTTCACCATAGCCCTCTATGGGCTTCCAAATATCACTTTGCCCATTGCACAAGAACTGTCTTGGCGAAAGGCTTCTTGAGGGGAAAGCTGTAACTCTGTGAGATGATTTCACAGAACACAAAGAAGTTTCTCAGAAAGCTTCTTTCTCTTTGTTATCGGAGGATATTTCCTTTGGCCCTATAGTCTTCCAAGGGATCAGAAATATCTGTTCTCAGATTCCACAGAAATAAGGCTAGCAAAGAGATCCACGAAATACAGATGTAACTCTGTGAGATGAATTAACAGAACACTAAGCAGTTTCTCAGAAAGCTTCTTTCCAGATTTCATCGGAGGATATTTCCTTTTTCACCATAGCCCTCTATGGGCTTTCAAATATCACTATGCCAATTCCACAAGAAGTGTCTTAGCGAAAGGCTTCTTGAGGGGAAAGCTGTAACTCTGTGAGATGATTTCAAAGAACACAAAGAAGTTTCTCAGAAAGCTTCTTTCTCTTTGTTATCGGAGGATATTTCCTTTGGCCCTATAGTCTTCCAAGGGATCCGAAATATCTGTTCTCAGATTCCACAGAAATAAGGCTAGCAAAGAAATCGACGAAATACAGATGTAACTCTGTGAGATGAATTAACAGAACACTAAGCAGTTTCTCAGAAAGCTTCTTTCCAGATTTCATCTGAGGATATTTCCTTTTTCACAATAGCCCTCTACGGGCTTCCAAATATCACTTTGCCAATTCCACAAGAACCGTCTTGGCGAAAGACTTCTTGAGGGGAAAGCTGTAACTCTGTGAGATGATTTCAAAGAACGCAAAGAAGTTTCTCAGAAAGCTCCTTTCTCTTTGTTGTCGGAGGATATTTCCTTTGGCCCTATAGTCTTCCAAGGGATCCGAAATATCTGTTCTCAGATTACACAGAAATAAGGCTAGCAAAGAGATCCACGAAATACAGATGTAACTCTGTGAGATGAATTAACAGAACACTAAGCAGTTTCTCAGAAAGCTTCTTTCCAAATTTCATCGGAGGATATTTCCTTTTTCACCATAGCCCTCTATGGGCTTCCAAATATCACTTTGCCAATTCCACAAGAACTGTCTTAGCGAAAGGCTTCCTGAGGGGATAGCTGTAACTCTGTGAGATGATTTCACAGAACACAAAGAATTTTCTCAGAAAGCTTCTTTCTCTTTGTTATCGGACGATATTTCCTTTGGCCCTATAGTCTTCCAAGGGATCCGAAGTATCTGTTCTCAGATTCCACAGAAATAAGGCTAGCAAAGAGATCGACGAAATACAGATGTAACTCTGTGAGATGAATTAACAGAACACTAAGCAGTTTCTCAGAAAGCTTCTTTCCAGATTTCATCTGAGGATATTTCCTTTTTCACCATAGCCCTCTATGGGCTTCCAAATATCACTTTGCCAATTCCACAAGAACTGTCTTGGCGAAAGGCTTCTTGAGGTGAACGCTGTAACTCTGTGAGATGATTTCACAGAACACAAAGAAGTTTCTCAGAAAGCTTCTTTCTCTTTGTTATCGGAGGATATTTCCTTTGGCCCTATAGTCTTCCAAGGGATGCGAAATATCTGTTCTCAGATTCCACAGAAATAAGGCTAGCAAGGAGATCCACGAAATACAGATGTAACTCTGTGAGATGAATTAACAGAACACTAAGCAGTTTCTCAGAAAGCTTCTTTCCAGATTTCATCTGAGAATATTTCCTTTTTCAGCATAGCCCTCTAAGGGCTTCCAAATATCACTTTGCCAATTCCACAAGAACTGTCTTGGCGAAAGGCTTCTTGAGTGGAAAGCTGTACCTCTGTGAGATGATTTCACAGAACACAAAGAAGTTTCTCAGAAAGCTTCTTTCTCTTTGTTATCGGAGGAAATTTCCTTTGGCCCTATAGTCTTCCAAGGGATCCGAAATATCTGTTCTCAGATTCCACAGAAATAAGGCTAGCAAAGAGATCCACGAAATACCGATGTAACTCTGTGAGATGAATTAACAGAACACTAAGCAGTTTCTCAGAAAGCTTCTTTCCAGATTTCATCGGAGGATATTTCCTTTTTCACAATAGCCCTCTACGGGCTTCCAAATATCACTTTGCCAATTCCACAAGAACTGTCTTGGCGAAAGACTTCTTGAGGGGAAAGCTGTAACTCTGTGAGATGATTTCAAAGAACACAAAGAAGTTTCTCAGAAAGCTTCTTTCTCTTTGTTATCGGAGGATATTTCCTTTGGCCCTATAGTCTTCCAAGGGATCCGAAATATCTGTTCTCAGATTCCACTGAAATAAGGGTAGCAAAGAGATCCACGAAATACAGATGTAACTCTGTGAGATGAATTAACAGAACACTAAGCAGTTTCTCAGAAAGCTTCTTTCCAGATTTCATCGGAGGATATTTCCTTTTTCACCATAGCCCTCTATGGGCTTCCAAATATCACTTTGCCAATTCCACAAGAACTGTCTTGGCGAAAGGCTTCTTGAGGTGAACGCTATAACTCTGTGAGATGATTTCACAGAACACAAAGAGGTTTCTCAGAAAGCTTCTTTCTCTTTGTTATCGGAGAATATTTCCTTTGGCTCTATACTCTTCCAAGGGATCCGAAATATCTGTTCTCAGATTCCACAGAAATAAGGCTAGCAAAGAGATCCACGAAATATAGATGTAACTCTGTGAGATGAATTAACAGAACACTAAGCAGTTTCTCATAAAGCTTCTTTCCAGATTTCATCGGAGGATATTTCCTTTTTCACCATAGCCCCCTATGGGCTTCCAAATATCACTTTGCCAATTGCACAAGAACTGTCTTGGCGAAAGGCTTCTTGAGTGGAAAGCTGTACCTCTGTGAGATGATTTCACAGAACACAGAGAAGTTTCACAGAAAGCTTCTTTCTCTTTGTTATCGGAGGATATTTCCTTTGGCCCTATTGTCTTCCAAGGGATCCGAAATATCTGTTCTCAGATTCCACAGAAATAAGGCTAGCAAAGAGATCCACGAAATACAGATGTAACTCTGTGAGATGAATTAACAGAACACTAAGCAGTTTCTCAGAAAGCTTCTTTCCAGATTTCATCTGAGAATATTTCCTTTTTCACCATAGCCCTCTAAGGGCTTCCAAATATCACTTTGCCAATTCCACAAGAACTGTCTTGGCGAAAGGCTTCTTGTGTGGAAAGCTGTACCTCTGTGAGATGATTTCACAGAACACAAAGAAGTTTCTCAGAAAGCTTCTTTCTCTTTGTTATCGGAGGATATTTCCTTTGGCCCTATAGTCTTCCAAGGGATCCGAAATATCTGTTCTCAGATTCCACAGATAAGGCTAGCAAAGAGATCCACGAAATACAGATGTAACTCTGTGAGATGAATTAACAGAACACTAAGCAGTTTCTCAGAAAGCTTCTTTCCAGATTTCATCGGAGGATATTTCCTTTTTCACAATAGCCCTCTGCGGGCTTCCAAATATCACTTTGCCAATTCCACAAGAACAGCCTTGGCGAAAGACTTCTTGAGGGGAAAGCTGTAACTCTGTGAGATGATTTCAAAGAACACAAAGAAGTTTCTCAGAAAGCTTCTTTCTCTTTGTTATCGGCGGATATTTCCTTTGGCCCTATAGTCTTCCAAGGGATCGAAATATCTGTTCTCAGATTCCACAGAAATAAGGCTAGCAAAGAGATCCACGAAATACAGTTGTAACACTGTGAGATGAATTAACAGAACACTAAGCAGTTTCTCAGAAAGCTTCTTTCCAGATTTCATCGGAGGATATTTCCTTTTTCACCATAGCCCTCTATGGGCTTCCAAATATCACTTTGCCAATTCCACAAGAACTGTCTTAGCGAAAGGCTTCTTGAGGGGATAGCTGTAACTCTGTGAGATGATTTCACAGAACACAAAGAAGTTTCTCAGAAAGCTTCTTTCTCTTTGTTATCGGAGGATATTTCCTTTGGCCCTATAGTCTTCCAAGGGATCCGAAGTATCTGTTCTCAGATTCCACAGAAATAAGGCTAGCAAAGAGATCGACGAAATACAGATGTAACTCCGTGAGATGAATTAACAGAACACTAAGCAGTTTCTCAGAAAGCTTCTTTCCAGATTTCATCTGAGGATATTTCCTTTTTCACCATAGCCCTCTATGGGCTTCCAAATATCACTTTGCCAATTCCACAAGAACTGTCTTGGCGAAAGGCTTCTTGAGGTGAACGCTGTAACTCTGTGAGATGATTTCACAGAACACAAAGAAGTTTCTCAGAAAGCTTCTTTCTCTTTGTTATCGGAGAATATTTCCTTTGGCTCTATACTCTTCCAAGGGATCCGAAATATCTGTTCTCAGATTCCACAGAAATAAGGCTAGCAAAGAGATCCACGAAATACAGATGTAACTCTGTGAGATGAATTAACAGAACACTAAGCAGTTTCTCAGAAAGCTTCTTTCCAGATTTCATCTGAGGATATTTCCTTTTTCACCATAGCCCCCTATGGGCTTCCAAATATCACTTTGCCAATTTCACAAGAACTGCCTTGGCGAAAGTCTTCTTGAGGGGAAAGCTGTAACTCTGTGAGATGATTTCACAGAACACAAAGAAGTTTCTCAGAAAGCATCTTTCTCTTTGTTATCGGAGGATATTTCCTTTGGCCCTATAGTCTTCCAAGGGATCCGAAATATCTGTTCTCAGATTCCACAGAAATAAGGCTAGCAAAGAGATCCACGAAATACAGATGTAACTCTGTGAGATGAATTAACAGAACACTAAGCAGTTTCTCAGAAAGCTTCTTTCCAGATTTCATCTGAGAATATTTCCTTTTTCACCATAGCCCTCTAAGGGCTTCCAAATATCACTTTGCCAATTCCACAAGAACTGTCTTGGCGAAAGGCTTCTGGAGTGGAAAGCTGTACCTCTGTGAGATGATTTCACAGAACACAAAGAAGTTTCTCAGAAGGCTTCTTTCTCTTTGTTATCGGAGGATATTTCCTTTGGCCCTATAGTCTTCCAAGGGATCCGAAATATCTGTTCTCAGATTCCACAGAAATAAGGCTAGCAAAGAGATCCACGAAATACCGATGTAACTCTGTGAGATGAATTAACAGAACACTAAGCAGTTTCTCAGAAAGCTTCTTTCCAGATTTCATCGGAGGATATTTCCTTTTTCACAATAGCCCTCTACGGGCTTCCAAATATCACTTTGCCAATTCCACAAGAACTGTCTTGGCGAAAGACTTCTTGAGGGGAAAGCTGTAACTCTGTGAGATGATTTCAAAGAACACAAAGAAGTTTCTCAGAAAGCTTCTTTCTCTTTGTTATCGGAGGATATTTCCTTTGGCCCTATAGTCTTCCAAGGGATCCGAAATATCTGTTCTCAGATTCCACTGAAATAAGGGTAGCAAAGAGATCCACGAAATACAGATGTAACTCTGTGAGATGAATTAACAGAACACTAAGCAGTTTCTCAGAAAGCTTCTTTCCAGATTTCATCGGAGGATATTTCCTTTTTCACCATAGCCCTCTATGGGCTTCCAAATATCACTTTGCCAATTCCACAAGAACTGTCTTAGCGAAAGGCTTCTTGAGGGGATAGCTGTAACTCTGTGAGATGATTTCACAGAACACAAAGAAGTTTCTCAGAAAGCTTCTTTCTCTTTGGTATCGGAGGATATTTCCTTTGGCCCTATAGTCTTCCAAGGGATCCGAAGTATCTGTTCTCAGATTCCACAGAAATAAGGCTAGCAAAGAGATCGACGAAATACAGATGTAACTCCGTGAGATGAATTAACAGAACACTAAGCAGTTTCTCAGAAAACTTCTTTCCAGATTTCATCTGAGGATATTTCCTTTTTCACCATAGCCCTCTATGGGCTTCCAAATATCACTTTGCCAATTCCACAAGAACTGTCTTGGCGAAAGGCTTCTTGAGGTGAACGCTATAACTCTGTGAGATGATTTCACAGAACACAAAGAGGTTTCTCAGAAAGCTTCTTTCTCTTTGTTATCGGAGAATATTTCCTTTGGCTCTATACTCTTCCAAGGGATCCGAAATATCTGTTCTCAGATTCCACAGAAATAAGGCTAGCAAAGAGATCCACGAAATACAGATGTAACTCTGTGAGATGAATTAACAGAACACTAAGCAGTTTCTCATAAAGCTTCTTTCCAGATTTCATCGGAGGATATTTCCTTTTTCACCATAGCCCCCTATGGGCTTCCAAATATCACTTTGCCAATTGCACAAGAACTGTCTTGGCGAAAGGCTTCTTGAGTGGAAAGCTGTACCTCTGTGAGATGATTTCACAGAACACAGAGAAGTTTCACAGAAAGCTTCTTTCTCTTTGTTATCGGAGGATATTTCCTTTGGCCCTATTGTCTTCCAAGGGATCCGAAATATCTGTTCTCAGATTCCACAGAAATAAGGCTAGCAAAGAGATCCACGAAATACAGATGTAACTCTGTGAGATGAATTAACAGAACACTAAGCAGTTTCTCAGAAAGCTTCTTTCCAGATTTCATCTGAGAATATTTCCTTTTTCACCATAGCCCTCTAAGGGCTTCCAAATATCACTTTGCCAATTCCACAAGAACTGTCTTGGCGAAAGGCTTCTTGTGTGGAAAGCTGTACCTCTGTGAGATGATTTCACAGAACACAAAGAAGTTTCTCAGAAAGCTTCTTTCTCTTTGTTATCGGAGGATATTTCCTTTGGCCCTATAGTCTTCCAAGGGATCCGAAATATCTGTTCTCAGATTCCACAGATAAGGCTAGCAAAGAGATCCACGAAATACAGATGTAACTCTGTGAGATGAATTAACAGAACACTAAGCAGTTTCTCAGAAAGCTTCTTTCCAGATTTCATCGGAGGATATTTCCTTTTTCACAATAGCCCTCTGCGGGCTTCCAAATATCACTTTGCCAATTCCACAAGAACAGCCTTGGCGAAAGACTTCTTGAGGGGAAAGCTGTAACTCTGTGAGATGATTTCAAAGAACACAAAGAAGTTTCTCAGAAAGCTTCTTTCTCTTTGTTATCGGCGGATATTTCCTTTGGCCCTATAGTCTTCCAAGGGATCCGAAATATCTGTTCTCAGATTCCACAGAAATAAGGCTAGCAAAGAGATCCACGAAATACAGTTGTAACACTGTGAGATGAATTAACAGAACACTAAGCAGTTTCTCAGAAAGCTTCTTTCCAGATTTCATCGGAGGATATTTCCTTTTTCACCATAGCCCTCTATGGGCTTCCAAATATCACTTTGCCAATTCCACAAGAACTGTCTTAGCGAAAGGCTTCTTGAGGGGATAGCTGTAACTCTGTGAGATGATTTCACAGAACACAAAGAAGTTTCTCAGAAAGCTTCTTTCTCTTTGTTATCGGAGGATATTTCCTTTGGCCCTATAGTCTTCCAAGGGATCCGAAGTATCTGTTCTCAGATTCCACAGAAATAAGGCTAGCAAAGAGATCGACGAAATACAGATGTAACTCCGTGAGATGAATTAACAGAACACTAAGCAGTTTCTCAGAAAGCTTCTTTCCAGATTTCATCTGAGGATATTTCCTTTTTCACCATAGCCCTCTATGGGCTTCCAAATATCACTTTGCCAATTCCACAAGAACTGTCTTGGCGAAAGGCTTCTTGAGGTGAACGCTGTAACTCTGTGAGATGATTTCACAGAACACAAAGAAGTTTCTCAGAAAGCTTCTTTCTCTTTGTTATCCGAGAATATTTCCTTTGGCTCTATACTCTTCCAAGGGATCCGAAATATCTGTTCTCAGATTCCACAGAAATAAGGCTAGCAAAGAGATCCACGAAATACAGATGTAACTCTGTGAGATGAATTAACAGAACACTAAGCAGTTTCTCAGAAAGCTTCTTTCCAGATTTCATCTGAGGATATTTCCTTTTTCACCATAGCCCCCTATGGGCTTCCAAATATCACTTTGCCAATTGCACAAGAACTGCCTTGGCGAAAGGCTTCTTGAGGGGAAAGCTGTAACTCTGTGAGATGATTTCACAGAACACAAAGAAGTTTCTCAGAAAGCATCTTTCTCTTTGTTATCGGAGGATATTTCCTTTGGCCCTATAGTCTTCCAAGGGATCCGAAATATCTGTTCTCAGATTCCACAGAAATAAGGCTAGCAAAGAGATCCACGAAATACAGATGTAACTCTGTGAGATGAATTAACAGAACACTAAGCAGTTTCTCAGAAAGCTTCTTTCCAGATTTCATCTGAGAATATTTCCTTTTTCACCATAGCCCTCTAAGGGCTTCCAAATATCACTTTGCCAATTCCACAAGAACTGTCTTGGCGAAAGGCTTCTGGAGTGGAAAGCTGTACCTCTGTGAGATGATTTCACAGAACACAAAGAAGTTTCTCAGAAGGCTTCTTTCTCTTTGTTATCGGAGGATATTTCCTTTGGCCCTATAGTCTTCCAAGGGATCCGAAATATCTGTTCTCAGATTCCACAGAAATAAGGCTAGCAAAGAGATCCACGAAATACAGATGTAACTCTGTGAGATGAATTAACAGAACACTAAGCAGTTTCTTAGAAAGCTTCTTTCCAGATTTCATCTGAGGATATTTCCTTTTTCACCATTGCCCTCTATGTGCTTCCAAATATCACTTTGCCAAATCCACAAGAACTGTCTTGGCGAAAGGCTTCTTGAGGGGAAAGCTGTAACTCTGTGAGATGATTTCAAAGAACACAAAGAAGTTTCTCAGAAAGCTTTTTCTCTTTGTTATCGGAGGATACTTCCTTTGGCCCTTTAGTCTTCCAAGGGATCCGAAATATCTGTTCTCAGATTCCACAGAAATAAGGCTAGCAAAGAGATCCACGAAATACAGATGTAACTCTGTGAGTTGAATTAACAGAACACTAAGCATTTTCTCAGAAAGCTTCTTTCCAGATATCATCTGTGAATATTTCCTTTTTCACCTTAGCCCTCTATGGGCTTCCAAATATCACTTTGCCAATTCCACAAGAACTGTCTTGGCGAAAGACTTCTTGAGGAGAAAGCTGTAACTCTGTGAGATGATTTCAAAGAACACAAAGAAGTTTCTCAGAAAGCTTCTTTCTATTTGTTACCGGAGGATATTTCCTTTGGAAATATAGTCTTCCAAGGGATCCGAAGTATCTGTTCTCAGATACCACAGAGTAAGGCTAACAAAGAGATCGACGAAATACAGATGTAACTCTGTGAGATGAATTAACAGAACACTAAGCAGTTTCTCAGAAAGCTTCTTTCCAGACTTCATCTGAGGATATTTCCTTTTTCACCATAGCCCTCTATGGGCTTCCAAATATCACTTTGCCAATTCCACAAGAACTGTCTTGGCGAAAGGCTTCTTGAGGGGAAAGCTGTAACTCTGTGAGATGATTTCACAGAACACAAAGAAGTTTCTCAGAAAGCTTCTTTCCTTTTGTTATCGGAGAATATTTCCTTTGGCCCTATAGTCTTCCAAGGGATCCGAAATATCTGTTCTCAGATTCCACAGAAATAAGGCTAGCAAAGAGATCCACGAAATACAGATGTAACTCTGTGAGATGAATTAACAGAACACTAAGCAGTTTCTCAGAAAGCTTCTTTCCAGATTTCATCTGAGGATATTTCCTTTTTCACCATAGCCCTCTATGGGCTTCCAAATACACTTTGCCATTTCCACAAGAACTGTCTTAACGAAAGGCTTCTTGAGGGGAAAGCTGTGACTCTGTGAGATGATTTCAAAGAACAGAAAGAAGGTTTCTCGGAAAGTTTCTTTCTCATTGTTATCGGAGGATATTTCCTTTGGCCCTGTAGTCTTCCTAGGGATCCGAAATATCTGTTCTCAGATTCCACAGAAAAAAGGCTAGCAAAGAGATAGAAGAAATACAGATTTAACTCTGTGAGTTGAATTAACAGAACACTAAGCAGTTTCTCAGAAAGCTTGTTTCCAGATTTCATCGAAGGATATTTCCTTTTTCACCATAGCCCGCTTTGGGCTTCCAAATATCACTTTGCCAATTCCACAAGAACTGTCTTAGCGAAAGGCTTCTTGACGGGAAAGCTGTAACTCTGTGAGATGATTTCACAGAACACAAAGAAGTTTCTCAGAAAGCTTCTTTCTGTTTGTTATCGGAGGATATTTCCTTTGGCCCTATAGTCTTCCAAGTGATCCGAAATATCTTTTCTCAGATTCCACAGAAATAAGGCTAGCAAAGAGATCCACGAAATACAGATGTAACTCTGTGAGATGAATTAACAGAACACTAAGCAGTTTCTCAAAAAGCTTCTTTCCGGATTTCATCGGAGGATATTTCCTTTTTCACCATAGCCCTCTATGGGCTTCCAAATATCACTTTGCCAATTCCACAAGAACTGTCTTAGCGAAAGGCTTCTTGAGGGGAAAGCTGTAACTCTGTGAGATGATTTCAAAGAACACAAAGAAGTTTCTCAGAAAGCTTCTTTCTCTTTGTTACCGGAGGATATTTCCTTTGGCCCTATAGTCTTCCAAGGGATCCGAAATATCTGTTCTCAGATACCACAGAAATAAGGCTAGCAAAGAGATCGACGAAATACAGATGTAACTCTGTGAGATGAATTAACAGAACACTAAGCAGTTTCTCAGAAAGCTTCTTTCCAGACTTCATCTGAGGATATTTCCTTTTTCACCATAGCCCTCTATGGGCTTCCAAATATCACTTTGCCATTTCCACAAGAACTGTCTTAACGAAAGGCTTCTTGAGGGGAAAGCTGTGACTCTGTGAGATGATTTCAAAGAACACAAAGAAGGTTTCTCAGAAAGTTTCTTTCTCTTTGTTATCGGAGGATATTTCCTTTGGCCCTGTAGTCTTCCCAGGGATCCGAAATATCTGTTCTCAGATTCCACAGAAAAAAGGCTAGCAAAGAGATAGACGAAATACAGATTTAACTCTGTGAGATGAATTAACAGAACACTAAGAAGTTTCTCAGAAAGCTTGTTTCCAGATTTCATCGAAGGATATTTCCTTTTTCACCATAGCCCTCTAAGGGCTTCCAAATATCACTTTGCCAATTCCACAAGAACTGTCTTAGCGAAAGGCTTCTTGACGAGAAAGCTGTAACTCTGTGAGATGATTTCACAGAACACAAAGAAGTTTCTCAGAAAGCTTCTTTCTCTTTGTTATCGGAGGATATTTCCTTTGGCCCTATAGTCCTCCAAGGGTTCCGAAATATCTGTTCTCATATTCCACAGAAATAAGGCTAGCAAAGAGATCCACGAAATACAGATGTAACTCTGTGAGATGAATTAACAGAACACTAAGCAGTTTCTCAGAAAGCTTCTTTCCAGATTTCATCTGTGAATATTTCCTTTTTCACCATAGCCCTCTATGGGCTTCCAAATATCACTTTGCCAATTCCACAAGAACTGTCTTGGCGAAAGGATTCTTGAGGGGAAAGCTGTACCTCTGTGAGATGATTTCACAGAACACAAAGAAGTTTCTCAGAAAGCTTCTTTCTCTTTGTTATCGGAGGATATTTCCTTTGGCCCTATAGTCTTCCAAGGGATCCGAAATATCTGTTCTCAGATTCCACAGAAATAAGGCTAGCAAAGAGATCCACGAAATACAGATGTCACTCTGTGAGATGAATTAACAGAACACTAAGCAGTTTCTCAGAAAGCTTCTTTCCAGATTTCATCGGAGGATATTTCCTTTTTCACCATAGCCCTCTATGGGCTTCCAAATATCACTTTGCCCATTGCACAAGAACTGTCTTAGCGAAAGGCTTCTTGAAGGGAAAGCTGTAACTCTGTGAGATGATTTCAAGAACACAAAGAAGTTTCTCAGAAAGCTTCTTTCTCTTTGCTATCGGAGGATATTTCCTTTGGCCCTATAGTCTTCCAAGGGATCCGAAATATCTGTTCTCAGATTCCACAGAAATAAGGCTAGCAAAGAGATCCACGAAATACAGATGTAACTCTGTGAGATGAATTAACAGAACACTAAGCAGTTTCTCAGAAAGCTTCTTTCCAGATTTCATCTGTGAATATTTCCTTTTTCACCATAGCCCTCTATGGGTTTCCAAATATCACTTTGCCAATTCCACAAGAACTGTTTTGGCGAAAGGATTGTTGAGGGGAAAGCTGTACCTCTGTGAGATGATTTCACAGAACACAAATAAGTTTCTCAGAAAGCTTCTTTCTCTTTGTTATCGGAGGATATTTCCTTTGGCCCTATAGTCTTCCAAGGGATCCGAAATATCTGTTCTCAGATTCCACAGAAATAAGGCTAGCAAAGAGATCCACGAAATACAGATGTAACTCTGTGAGATGAATTAACAGAACACTAAGCAGTTTCTCAGAAAGCTTCTTTCCAGATTTCATCTGAGGATATTTCCTTTTTCACCATAGCCCCCTATGGGCTTCCAAATATCACTTTGCCAATTGCACAAGAACTGCCTTGGCGAAAGGCTTCTTGAGGGGAAAGCTGTAACTCTGTGAGATGATTTCACAGAACACAAAGAAGTTTCTCAGAAAGCTTCCTTCTCTTTGTTATCGGAGGATATTTCCTTTGGCCCTGTAGTCTTCCAAGGGATCCGAAATATCTGTTTTCAGATTCCACAGAAATAAGGCTAGCAAAGAGATCCACGAAATACAGATGTAACTCTGTGAGATGAATTAACAGAACACTAAGCAGTTTCTCAGAAAGCTTCTTTCCAGATTTCATCTGAGAATATTTCCTTTTTCACCATAGCCCTCTAAGGGCTTCCAAATATCACTTTGCCAATTCCACAAGAACTGTCTTGGCGAAAGGCTTCTTGAGTGGAAAGCTGTACCTCTGTGAGATGATTTCACAGAACACAAAGAAGTTTCTCAGAAAGCTTCTTTCTCTTTGTTATCGGAGGATATTTCCTTTGGCCCTATAGTCTTCCAAGGGATCCGAAATATCTGTTCTCAGATTCCACAGAAATAAGGCTAGCAAAGAGATCCACGAAATACAGATGTAACTCTGTGAGATGAATTAACAGAACACTAAGCAGTTTCTCAAAAAGCTTCTTTCCAGATTTCATCAAAGGATATTTCCTTTTTCACCATAGCCCTCTATGTGCTTCCAAATATCACTTTGCCAATTCCACAAGAACTGTCTTAGCGAAAGGCTTCTTGAGCGGAAAGCGGTATCTCTGTGAGATGATTTCAAAGAACACAAAGAAGTTTCTCAGAAAGCTTCTTTCTCTTTGTTATCGGAGGATATTTCCTTTGGCCCTATAGTCTTCCAAGGGATCCGAAATATCTGTTCTCAGATTCCACAGAAATAATGCTAGAAAGAGATCGACGAAATACAGATGTAACTCTGTGAGATGAATTAACAGAACACTAAGCAGTTTCTCAAAAAGCTTCTTTCCGGATTTCATCGGAGGATATTTCCTTTTTCAACATAGCCCTCTAGAGGCTTCCAAATATCACTTTGCCAATTCCACAAGAACTGTCTTAGCGAAAGGCTTCTTGAGGAGAAAGCTGTAACTCTGTGAGATGATTTCAAAGAACACAAAGAAGTTTCTCAGAAAGCTTCTTTCTGTTTGTTACCGGATGATATTTCTTTGGCCCTATAGTCTTCCAAGGGATCCGAAGTATCTGTTCTCAGATACCAGAGAAATAAGGCTAACAAAGAGATCGACGAAATACAGATGTAACTCTGTGAGATGAATTAACAGAACACTAAGCAGTTTCTCAGAAAGCTTCTTTCCAGACTTCATCTGAGGATATTTCCTTTTTCACCATAGCCCTCTATGGGCTTCCAAATATCACTTTGCCAATTCCACAAGAACTGTCTTGGCGAAAGGCTTCTTGAGGGGAAAGCTGTAACTATGTGAGATGATTTCACAGAACACAAAAAAGTTTCTCAGAAAGCTTCTTTCCCTTTGTTATCGGAGAATATTTCCTTTGGCCCTATAGTCTTCCAAGGGATCCGAAATATCTGTTCTCAGATTCCACAGAAATAAGGCTAGCAAAGAGATCCACGAAATACAGATGTAACTCTGTGAGATGAATTAACAGAACACTAAGCAGTTTCTCAGAAAGCTTCTTTCCAGATTTCATCTGAGGATATTTCCTTTTTCACCATAGCCCTCTATGGGCTTCCAAATACACTTTGCCATTTCCACAAGAACTGTCTTAACGAAAGGCTTCTAGAGGGGAAAGCTGTGACTCTGTGAGATGATTTCAAAGAACACAAAGAAGGTTTCTCAGAAAGTTTCTTTCTCTTTGTTATCGGAGGATATTTCCTTTGACCCTGTAGTCTTCCTAGGGATCCGAAATATCTGTTCTCAGATTCCACAGAAAAAAGGCTAGCAAAGAGATAGACGAAATACAGATTTAACTCTGTGAGTTGAATTAACAGAACACTAAGCAGTTTCTCAGAAAGCTTGTTTCCAGATTTCATCGAAGGATATTTCCTTTTTCACCATAGCCCGCTATGGGCTTCCAAATATCACTTTGCCAATTCCACAAGAACTGTCTTAGCGAAAGGCTTCTTGACGGGAAAGCTGTAACTCTGTGAGATGATTTCACAGAACACAAAGAAGTTTCTCAGAAAACTTCTTTCTGTTTGTTATCGGAGGATATTTCCTTTGGCCCTATAGTCTTCCAAGGGATCTGAAATATCTTTTCTCAGATTCCACAGAAATAAGGCTAGCAAAGAGATCCACGAAATACAGATGTAACTCTGTGAGATGAATTAACAGAACACTAAGCAGTTTCTCAATAAGCTTCTTTCCGGATTTCATCGGAGGATATTTCCTTTTTCACCATAGCCCTCTATGGGCTTCCAAATATCACTTTTCCAATTCCACAAGAACTGTCTTGGCGAAAGGATTCTTGAGGGGATAGCTGTAACTCTGTGAGATGATTCACAGAACACAAAGAAGTTTCTCAGAAAGCTTCTTTCTCTTTGTTGTCGGAGGATATTTCCTTTGGCCCTATAGTCTTCCAAGGGATCCGAAGTATCTGTTTTCAGATTCCACAGAAATAAGGCTAGCAAAGAGATCGACGAAATACAGATGTAACTCTGTGAGATGAATTAACAGAACACTAAGCAGTTTCTCAGAAAGCTTCTTTCCAGATTTCATCTGAGGATATTTCCTTTTTCACCATAGCCCTCTATGGGCTTCCAAATATCACTTTGCCACTTCCACAAGAACTGTCTTGGCGAAAGGCTTCTTGAGTTGAAAGCTGTAACTCTGTGAGATGATTTCACAGAACACAAAGAAGTTTCTCAGAAAGCTTCTTTCTCTTTGTTATCGGCGGATATTTCCTTTGGCCCTATAGTCTTCCAAGGGATCCGAAATATCTGTTCTCAGATTCCACAGAAATAAGGCTAGCAAAGAGATCCACGAAATACAGATGTAACTCTGTGAGATGAATTAACAGAACACTAAGCAGTTTCTCAGAAAGCTTCTTTCCAGATTTCATCTGAGGATATTTCCTTTTTCACCATAGCCCTCTATGGGCTTCGAAATATCACTTTGCCAATTGCACAAGAACTGCCTTGGCGAAAGGCTTCTTGAGGGGAAAGCTGTAACTCTGTGAGATGATTTCACAGAACACAAAGAAGTTTCTCAGAAAGCTTCTTTCTCTTTGTTATCTGAGGATATTTCCTTTGGCCCTATAGTCTTCCAAGGGATCCGAAATATCTGTTCTCAGATTCCACAGAAATAAGGCTTGCAAAGAGATCCACGAAATACAGATGTAACTCTGTGAGATGAATTAACAGAACACTAAGCAGTTTCTCAGAAAGCTTCTTTCCAGATTTCATCTGAGGATATTTCCTTTTTCACCATAGCCCTCTATGGGCTTCCAAATATCACTTTGCCAATTGCACAAGAACTGCCTTGGCGAAAGGCTTCTTGAGGGGAAAGCTGTAACTCTGTGAGATGATTTCACAGAACACAAAGAAGTTTCTCAGAAAGCTTCTTTCTCTTTGTTATCGGAGGATATTTCCTTTGGCCCTATAGTCTTCCAAGGGATCCGAAATATCTGTTCTCAGATTCCACAGAAATAAGGCTAGCAAAGAGATCCACGAAATACACATGTAACTCTGTGAGATGAATTAACAGAACACTAAGCAGTTTCTCAGAAAGCTTCTTTCCAGATTTCATCTGAGAATATTTCCTTTTTCACCATAGCCCTCTAAGGGCTTCCAAATATCACTTTGCCAATTCCACAAGAACTGTCTTGGCGAAAGGCTTCTTGAGTGGAAAGCTGTACCTCTGTGAGATGATTTCACAGGACACAAAGAAGTTTCTCAGAAAGCTTCTTTCTCTTTGTTATCAGAGGATATTTCCTTTGGCCCTATAGTCTTCCAAGGGATCCGAAATATCTGTTCTCAGATTCCACAGAAATAAGGATAGCAAAGAGATCCACGAAATACAGATGTAACTCTGTGAGATGAATTAATAGAACACTAAGCAGTTTCTTAGAAAGCTTCTTTCCAGATTTCATCGAAGGATATTTCCTTTTTCACCATAGCCCTCTAGGGGCTTCCAAATATCACTTTGCCAATTCCACAAGAACTGTCTTAGCGAAAGGCTTCTTGAGGGGAAAGCTGTAACTCTGTGAGATGATTTCAAAGAACACAAAGAAGTTTCTCAGAAAGCTTCTTTCTCTTTGTTATCGGAGGATATTTCCTTTGGCCCTATAGTCTTCCAAGGGATCCGAAATATCTGTTCTCAGATTCCACAGAAATAAGGCTAGCAAAGAGATCGACGAAATACAGATGTAACTCTGTGAGATGAATTAACAGAACACTAAGCAGTTTCTCAGAAAGCTTCTTTCCAGATTTCATCTGAGGATATTTCCTTTTTCACCATAGCCCTCTATGGGCTTCCAAATATCACTTTGCAATTCCACAAGAACTGTCTCAGCGAAAGGGTTCTTGAGGTGAAAGCTGTAACTCTGTGAGATGATTTCAAAGAACACAAAGAAGTTTCTCAGAAAGCTTCTTTCTCTTTGTTATCGGAGGATATTTCCTTTGGCCCTATAGTCTTCCAAGGGATCCGAAATATCTGTTCTCAGATTCCACAGAAAGAAGGCTAGCAAAGAGATCCACAAAATACACATGTAACTCTGTGAGATGAATTAACAGAACCCTAAGCAGTTTCTCAGAAAGCTTCTTTCCAGATTTCATCTGAGGATATTTCCTTTTTCACCATAGCCCTCTATGGGCTTCCAAATATCACTTTGCCAATTCCACAAGAACTGTCTCGGCGAAAGGGTTCTTGAGGGGAAAGCTGTAATTCTGTGAGATGATTTCACAGAACACAAAGAAGTTTCTCAGAAAGCTTCTTTCTCTTTGTTATCGGGGGATATTTCCTTTGGCCCTATAGTCTTCCAAGGGATCCGAAATATCTGTTCTCAGATTCCACAGAAATAAGGCTAGCAAAGAGATCCACGAAATACAGATGTAACTCTGTGAGATGAATTAACAGAACACTAAGCAGTTTCTCAGAAAGTTTCTTTCCAGATTTCATCTGTGAATATTTCCTTTTTCACCAGAGCCCTCTATGGGCTTCCAAATATCACTTTGCCAATTCCACAAGAACTGTCTTAGCGAAAGGCTTCTTGAGGGGAAAGCTGTAACTATGTGAGATGATTTCAAAGAACACAAAGAAGTGTCTCAGAAAGCTTCTTTCTCTTTGTTATCGGAGGATATTTCCTTTGGCCCTATAGTCTTCCAAGGGATCCGAAATATCTGTTCTCAGATTCCACAGAAATAAGGCTAGCAAAGAAATCGACGAAATACAGATGTAACTCTGTGAGATGAATTAACAGAACACTAAGCAGTTTCTCAGAAAGCTTCTTTCCAGATTTCATCTGAGGATATTTCCTTTTTCACAATAGCCCTCCATGGGCTTCCAAATATCACTTTGCCAATTCCACAAGAACCGTCTTGGCGAAAGACTTCTTGAGGGGAAAGCTGTAACTCTGTGAGATGATTTCAAAGAACACAAAGAAGTTTCTCAGAAAGCTTCTTTCTCTTTGTTATCGGCGGATATTTCCTTTGGCCCTATAGTCTTCCAAGGGATCCGAAATATCTGTTCTCAGATTCCACAGAAATAAGGCTAGCAAAGAGATCCACGAAATACAGATGTAACTCTATGAGATGAATTAACAGAACACTAAGCAGTTTCTCAGAAAGCTTCTTTCCAGATTTCATCGGAGGATATTTCCTTTTTCACCATAGCCCTCTATGGGCTTCCAAATATCACTTTGCCAATTCCACAAGAACTGTCTTAGCGAAAGGCTTCTTGAGGGGATAGCTGTAACTCTGTGAGATGATTTCACAGAACACAAAGACGTTTCTCAGAAAGCTTCTTTCTCTTTGTTATCGGAGGATATTTCCTTTGGCCCTATAGTCTTCCAAGGGATGCGAAATATCTGTTCTCAGATTCCACAGAAATAAGGCTAGCAAAGAGATCGACGAAATACAGATGTAACTCTGTGAGATGAATTAACAGAACACTAAGCAGTTTCTCAGAAAGCTTCTTTCCAGATTTCATCTGAGGATATTTCCTTTTTCACCATAGCCCTCTATGGGCTTCCAAATATCACTTTGCCAATTCCACAAGAACTGTCTTGGCGAAAGGCTTCTTGAGGTGAAATCTGTAACTCTGTGAGATGATTTCACAGAACACAAAGAAGTTTCTCAGAAAGCTTCTTTCTCTTTGTTATCGGAGAATATTTCCTTTGGCTCTATAATCTTCCAAGGGATCCGAAATATCTGTTCTCAGATTCCACAGAAATAAGGCTAGCAAAGAGATCCACGAAATACAGATGTAACTCTGTGAGATGAATTAACAGAACACTGAGCAGTTTCTCAGAAAGCTTCTTTCCAGATTTCATCGGAGGATATTTCCTTTTTCACCATAGCCCTCTATGGGCTTCCAAATATCACTTTGCCAATTGCACAAGAACTGCCTTGGCGAAAGGCTTCTTGAGGGGAAAGCTGTAACTCTGTGAGATGATTTCACAGAACACAAAGAAGTTTCTCAGAAAGCTTCTTTCTGTTTGTTATCGGAGGATATTTCCTTTGGCCCTATAGTCTTCCAAGGGATCCGAAATATCTGTTCTCAGATTCCACAGAAATAAGGCTAGCAAAGAGATCCATGAAATACAGATATAACTCTGTGAGATGAATTAACAGAACACTAAGCACTTTCTCAGAAAGCTTCTTTCCGGATTTCATCTGAGAATATTTCCTTTTTCACCATAGCCCTCTAAGGGCTTCCAAATATCACTTTGCCAATTCCACAAGAACTGTCTTGGCGAAAGGCTTCTTGAGTGGAAAGCTGTACATCTGTGAGATGATTTCACAGAACACAAAGAAGTTTCTCAGAAAGCTTCTTTCTCTTTGTTATCGGAGGATATTTCCTTTGGCCCTATAGTCTTCCAAGGGATCCGAAATATCTGTTCTCAGATTCCACAGAAATAAGGCTAGCAAAGAGATCCACGAAATACAGATGTAACTCTGTGAGATGAATTAACAGAACACTAAGCAGTTTCTCAGAAAGCTTCTTTCCAGATTTCATCGAAGGATATTTCCTTTTTCACCATAGCCCTCTATGGGCTTCCAAATATCACTTTGCCAATTCCACAAGAACTGTCTTAGCGAAAGGCTTCTTGAGGGGAAAGCTGTAACTCTGTGAGATGATTTCAAAGAACACAAAGAAGTTTCTCAGAAAGCTTCTTTCTCTTTGTTATCGGAGGATATTTCCTTTGGCCCTATAGTCTTCCAAGGGATCCGAAATATCTGTTCTCAGATTCCACAGAAATAAGGCTAGCAAAGAGATCCACGAAATACAGATGTAACTCTGTGAGATGAATTAACAGAACACTAAGCAGTTTCTCAGAAAGCTTCTTTCCAGATTTCATCTGTGGATATTTCCTTTTTCACCGTAGCCCTCTATGGGCTTCCAAATATCACTTTGCCAATTCCACAAGAACTGTCTCAGCGAAAGGGTTCTTGAGGGGAAAGCTGTAACTCTGTGAGATGATTTCAAAGAACACAAAGAAGTTTCTCAGAAAGCTTCTTTCTCTTTGTTATCGGAGGATATTTCCTTTGGCCCTATAGTCTTCCAAGGGATCCGAAATATCTGTTCTCAGATTCCACAGAAATAAGGCTAGCAAAGCGGTCCACGAAATACACATGTAACTCTGTGAGATGAATTAACAGAACACTAAGCAGTTTCTCAGAAAGCTTCTTTCCAGATTTCATCTGAGGATATTTCCTTTTTCACCATAGCCCTCTATGGGCTTCCAAATATCACTTTGCCATTTCCACAAGAACTGTCTTGGCGAAAGGGTTCTTGAGGGGAAAGCTGTAATTCTGTGAGATGATTTCACAGAACACAAAGAAGTTTCTCAGAAAGCTTCTTTCTCTTTGTTATCGGAGGATATTTCCTTTGGCCCTATAGTCTTCCAAGGGATGCGAAATATCTGTTCTCAGATTCCACAGAAATAAGGCTAGCAAAGAGATCCACGAAATACAGATGTAACTCTGTGAGATGAATTAACAGAACACTAAGCAGTTTCTCAGAAAGCTTCTTTCCAGATTTCATCTGAGGATATTTCCTTTTTCACCATAGCCCTCTATGGGCTTCCAAATATCACTTTGCCAATTCCACAAGAACTGTCTTAGCGAAAGGCTTCTTGAGGGGATAGCTGTAACTCTGTGAGATGATTTCACAGAACACAAAGACGTTTCTCAGAAAGCTTCTTTCTCTTTGTTATCGGAGGATATTTCCTTTGGCCCTATAGTCTTCCAAGGGATGCGAAATATCTGTTCTCAGATTCCACAGAAATAAGGCTAGCAAAGAGATCGACGAAATACAGATGTAACTCTGTGAGATGAATTAACAGAACACTAAGCAGTTTCTCAGAAAGCTTCTTTCCAGATTTCATCTGAGGATATTTCCTTTTTCACCATAGCCCTCTATGGGCTTCCAAATATCACTTTGCCAATTCCACAAGAACTGTCTTGGCGAAAGGCTTCTTGAGGTGAAATCTGTAACTCTGTGAGATGATTTCACAGAACACAAAGAAGTTTCTCAGAAAGCTTCTTTCTCTTTGTTATCGGAGAATATTTCCTTTGGCTCTATACTCTTCCAAGGGATCCGAAATATCTGTTCTCAGATTCCACAGAAATAAGGCTAGCAAAGAGATCCACGAAATACAGATGTAACTCTGTGAGATGAATTAACAGAACACTGAGCAGTTTCTCAGAAAGCTTCTTTCCAGATTTCATCTGAGGATATTTCCTTTTTCACCATAGCCCTCTATGGGCTTCCAAATATCACTTTGCCAATTGCACAAGAACTGCCTTGGCGAAAGGCTTCTTGAGGGGAAAGCTGTAACTCTGTGAGATGATTTCACAGAACACAAAGAAGTTTCTCAGAAAGCTTCTTTCTGTTTGTTATCGGAGGATATTTCCTTTGGCCCTATAGTCTTCCAAGGGATCCGAAATATCTGTTCTCAGATTCCACAGAAATAAGGCTAGCAAAGAGATCCATGAAATACAGATGTAACTCTGTGAGATGAATTAACAGAACACTAAGCACTTTCTCAGAAAGCTTCTTTCCGGATTTCATCTGAGAATATTTCCTTTTTCACCATAGCCCTCTAAGGGCTTCCAAATATCACTTTGCCAATTCCACAAGAACTGTCTTAGCGAAAGGCTTCTTGAGGGGAAAGCTGTAACTCTGTGAGATGATTTCAAAGAACACAAAGAAGTTTCTCAGAAAGCTTCTTTCTCTTTGTTATCGGAGGATATTTCCTTTGGCCCTATAGTCTTCCAAGGGATCCGAAATATCTGTTCTCAGATTCCACAGAAATAAGGCTAGCAAAGAGATCCACGAAATACAGATGTAACTCTGTGAGATGAATTAACAGAACACTAAGCAGTTTCTCAGAAAGCTTCTTTCCAGATTTCATCTGTGGATATTTCCTTTTTCACCGTAGCCCTCTATGGGCTTCCAAATATCACTTTGCCAATTCCACAAGAACTGTCTCAGCGAAAGGGTTCTTGAGGGGAAAGCTGTAACTCTGTGAGATGATTTCAAAGAACACAAAGAAGTTTCTCAGAAAGCTTCTTTCTCTTTGTTATCGGAGGATATTTCCTTTGGCCCTATAGTCTTCCAAGGGATCCGAAATATCTGTTCTCAGATTCCACAGAAATAAGGCTAGCAAAGCGGTCCACGAAATACACATGTAACTCTGTGAGATGAATTAACAGAACACTAAGCAGTTTCTCAGAAAGCTTCTTTCCAGATTTCATCTGAGGATATTTCCTTTTTCACCATAGCCCTCTATGGGCTTCCAAATATCACTTTGCCATTTCCACAAGAACTGTCTTGGCGAAAGGGTTCTTGAGGGGAAAGCTGTAATTCTGTGAGATGATTTCACAGAACACAAAGAAGTTTCTCAGAAAGCTTCTTTCTCTTTGTTATCGGAGGATATTTCCTTTGGCCCTATAGTCTTCCAAGGGATCCGAAATATCTGTTCTCAGATTCCACAGAAATAAGGCTAGCAAAGAGATCCACGAAATACAGATGTAACTCTGTGAGATGAATTAACAGAACACTAAGCAGTTTCTCAGAAAGCTTCTTTCCAGATTTCATCTGTGAATATTTCCTTTTTCGCCATAGCCCTCTTTGGGCTTCCAAATATCACTTTGCCAATTCCACAAGAACTGTCTTGGCGAAAGCCTTCTTGAGGGGAAAGCTGTAACTCTGTGAGATGATTTCACAGAACACAAAGAAGTTTCTCAGAAAGCTTCTTTCTCTTTGTTATCGGCGGATATTTCCTTTGGCCCTATAGTCTTCCAAGGGATCCGAAATATCTGTTCTCAGATTCCACGGAAATAAGGCTAGTAAAGAGATCCACGAAATAGAGATGTAACTCTGTGAGATGAATTAACAGAACACTAATCAGTTTCTCAGAAAGCTTCTTTCCAGATTTCATCTGAGGATATTTCCTTTTTCACCATAGCCCTCTGTGGGCTTCCAAATATCACTTTGCCAATTGCACAAGAACTGCCTTGGCGAAAGGCTTCTTGAGGGGAAAGCTGTAACTCTGTGAGATGATTTCAAAGAACACAAAGAAGTTTCTCAGAAAGCTTCTTTCTGTTTGTTATCGGAGGATATTTCCTTTGGCCCTATAGTCTTCCAAGGGATCCGAAATATCTGTTCTCAGATTCCACAGAAATAAGGCTAGCAAAGAGATCCATGAAATACAGATGTAACTCTGTGAGATGAATTAAGAGAACACTAAGCACTTTCTCAGAAAGCTTCTTTCTGGATTTCATCTGAGAATATTTCCTTTTTCACCATAGCCCTCTAAGGGCTTCCAAATATCACTTTGCCAATTCCACAAGAACTGTCTTGGCGAAAGGCTTCTTGAGTGGAAAGCTGTACCTCTGTGAGATGATTTCACAGAACACAAAGAAGTTTCTCAGAAAGCTTCTTTCTCTTTGTTATCGGAGGATATTTCCTTTGGCCCTATAGTCTTCCAAGGGATCCGAAATATCTGTTCTCAGATTCCACAGAAATAAGGCTAGCAAAGAGATCCACGAAATACAGATGTAACTCTGTGAGATGAATTAACAGAACACTAAGCAGTTTCTCAGAAAGCTTCTTTCCATATTTCATCGAAGGATATTTCCTTTTTCACCATAGACCTCTATGGGCTTCCAAATATCACTTTGCCAAATCCACAAGAACTGTCTTAGCGAAAGGCTTCTTGAGGGGAAAGCTGTAACTCTGTGAGATGATTTCACAGAACACAAAGAAGTTTCTCAGAAAGCTTCTTTCTCTTTGTTATCGGAGGATATTTCCTTTGGCCCTATAGTCTTCCAAGGGATCCGAAATATCTGTTCTCAGATTCCACAGAAATAAGGCTAGCAAAGAGATCCACGAAATACAGATGTAACTCTGTGAGATGAATTAACAGAACACTAAGCAGTTTCTCAGAAAGCTTCTTTCCAGATTTCATCTGAGGATATTTCCTTTTTCACCATAGCCCTCTATGGGCTTCCAAATATCACTTTGCCAATTCCACAAGAACTTTCTCAGCGAAAGGGTTCTTGAGGGGAAAGCTGTAACTCTGTGAGATGATTTCAAAGAACACAAAGAAGTTTCTCAGAAAGCTTCTTTCTCTTTGTTATCGGAGGATATTTCCTTTGGCCCTATAGTCTTCCAAGGGATCCGAATTATCTGTTCTCAGATTCCACAGAAATAAGGCTAGCAAAGAGGTCCACGAAATACACATGTAACTCTGTGAGATGAATTAACAGAACACTGAGCAGTTTCTCAGAAAGCTTCTTTCCAGATTTCATCTGAGGATATTTCCTTTTTCACCATAGCCCTCTATGGGCTTCCAAATATCACTTTGCCAATTGCACAAGAACTGCCTTGGCCAAAGGCTTCTTGAGGGGAAAGCTGTAACTCTGTGAGATGATTTCACAGAACACAAAGAAGTTTCTCAGAAAGCTTCTTTCTGTTTGTTATCGGAGGATATTTCCTTTGGCCCTTTAGTCTTCCAAGGGATCCGAAATATCTGTTCTCAGATTCCACAGAAATAAGGCTAGCAAAGAGATCCATGAAATACAGATGTAACTCTGTGAGATGAATTAACAGAACACTAAGCACTTTCTCAGAAAGCTTCTTTCCGGATTTCATCTGAGAATATTTCCTTTTTCACCATAGCCCTCTAAGGGCTTCCAAATATCACTTTGCCAATTCCACAAGAACTGTCTTGGCGAAAGGCTTCTTGAGTGGAAAGCTGTACCTCTGTGAGATGATTTCACAGAACACAAAGAAGTTTCTCAGAAAGCTTCTTTCTCTTTGTTATCGGAGGATATTTCCTTTGGCCCTATAGTCTTCCAAGGGATCCGAAATATCTGTTCTCAGATTCCACAGAAATAAGGCTAGCAAAGAGATCCACGAAATACAGATGTAACTCTGTGAGATGAATTAACAGAACACTAAGCAGTTTCTCAGAAAGCTCCTTTCCAGATTTCATCGAAGGATATTTCCTTTTTCACCATAGCCCTCTATGGGCTTCCAAATATCACTTTGCCAATTCCACAAGAACTGTCTTAGCGAAAGGCTTCTTGAGGGGAAAGCTGTAACTCTGTGAGATGATTTCAAAGAACACAAAGAAGTTTCTCAGAAAGCTTCTTTCTCTTTGTTATCGGAGGATATTTCCTTTGGCCCTGTAGTCTTCCAAGGGATCCGAAATATCTGTTCTCAGATTCCACAGAAATAAGGCTAGCAAAGAGATCCACGAAATACAGATGTAACTCTGTGAGATGAATTAACAGAACACTAAGCAGTTTCTCAGAAAGCTTCTTTCCAGATTTCATCTGAGGATATTTCCCTTTTCACCGTAGCCCTCTATGGGCTTCCAAATATCACTTTGCCAATTCCACAAGAACTGTCTCAGCGAAAGGGTTCTTGAGGGGAAAGCTGTAACTCTGTGAGATGATTTCAAAGAACACAAAGAAGTTTCTCAGAAAGCTTCTTTCTCTTTGTTATCGGAGGATATTTCCTTTGGCCCTATAGTCTTCCAAGGGATCCGAAATATCTGTTCTCAGATTCCACAGAAATAAGGCTAGCAAAGAGGTCCACGAAATACACATGTAACTCTGTGAGATGAATTAACAGAACACTAAGCAGTTTCTCAGAAAGCTTCTTTCCAGATTTCATCTGAGGATATTTCCTTTTTCATCATAGCCCTCTATGGGCTTCCAAATATCACTTTGCCATTTCCACAAGAACTGTCTTGGCGAAAGGGTTCTTGAGGGGAAAGCTGTAATTCTGTGAGATGATTTCACAGAACACAAAGAAGTTTCTCAGAAAGCTTCTTTCTCTTTGTTATCGGAGGATATTTCCTTTGGCCCTATAGTCTTCCAAGGGATCCGAAATATCTGTTCTCAGATTCCACAGAAATAAGGCTAGTAAAGAGATCCACGAAATAGAGATGTAACTCTGTGAGATGAATTAACAGAACACTAATCAGTTTCTCAGAAAGCTTCTTTCCAGATTTCATCTGAGGATATTTCCTTTTTCACCATAGCCCTCTGTGGGCTTCCAAATATCACTTTGCCAATTGCACAAGAACTGCCTTGGCGAAAGGCTTCTTGAGGGGAAAGCTGTAACTCTGTGAGATGATTTCACAGAACACAAAGAAGTTTCTCAGAAAGCTTCTTTCTGTTTGTTATCGGAGGATATTTCCTTGGCCCTATAGTCTTCCAAGGGATCCGAAATATCTGTTCTCAGATTCCACAGAAATAAGGCTAGCAAAGAGATCCACGAAATACAGATGTAACTCTGTGAGATGAATTAACAGAACACTAAGCAGTTTCTCAGAAAGCTTCTTTCCGGATTTCATCTGAGAATATTTCCTTTTTCACCATAGCCCTCTAAGGGCTTCCAAATATCACTTTGCCAATTCCACAAGAACTGTCTTGGCGAAAGGCTTCTTGAGTGGAAAGCTGTACCTCTGTGAGATGATTTCACAGAACACAAAGAAGTTTCTCAGAAAGCTTCTTTCTCTTTGTTATCGGAGGATATTTCCTTTGGCCCTATAGTCTTCCAAGGGATCCGAAATATCTGTTCTCAGATTCCACAGAAATAAGGCTAGCAAAGAGATCCACAAAATACACATGTAACTCTGTGAGATGAATTAACAGAATACTAAGTGGTTTCTCAGAAAGCTTCTTTCCATAGCCCTCTATGGGCTTCCAAATATCACTTTGCCAATTCCACAAGAACTGTCTTGGCGAAAGGCTTCTTGAGGGGAAAGCTGTAATTCGGTGAGATGATTTCACAGAACACAAAGAAGTTTCTCAGAAAGCTTCTTTCTCTTTGTTATCGGAGGATATTTCCTTTGGCCCTATAGTCTTCCAAGGGATCCGAAATATCTGTTCTCAGATTCCACAGAAATAAGGCTAGCAAAGAGATCCACGAAATACAGATGTAACTCTGTGAGATGAATTAACAGAACACTAAGCAGTTTCTCAGAAAGCTTCTTTCCAGATTTCATCTGAGGATATTTCCTTTTTCACCATAGCCCTCTATGGGCTTCCAAATATCACTTTGCCATTTCCACAAGAACTGTCTTGGCGAAAGGGTTCTTGAGGGGAAAGCTGTAATTCTGTGAGATGATTTCACAGAACACAAAGAAGTTTCTCAGAAAGCTTCTTTCTCTTTGTTATCGGAGGATATTTCCTTTGGCCCTATAGTCTTCCAAGGGATCCGAAATATCTGTTCTCAGATTCCACAGAAATAAGGCTAGCAAAGAGATCCACGAAATACAGATGTAACTCTGTGAGATGAATTAACAGAACACTAAGCAGTTTCTCAGAAAGCTTCTTTCCAGATTTCATCTGTGAATATTTCCTTTTTCACCATAGCCCTCTATGGGCTTCCAAATATCACTTTGCCAATTCCACAAGAACTGTCTTGGCGAAAGCCTTCTTGAGGTCAAAGCTGTAACTCTGTGAGATGATTTCACAGAACACAAAGAAGTTTCTCAGAAAGCTTCTTTCTCTTTGTTATCGGCGGATATTTCCTTTGGCCCTATAGTCTTCCAAGGGATCCGAAATATCTGTTCTCAGATTCCACAGAAATAAGGCTAGCAAAGAGATCCACGAAATACAGATGTAACTCTGTGAGATGAATTAACAGAACACTAAGCAGTTTCTCAAAAAGCTTCTTTCCGGATTTCATCGGAGGATATTTCCTTTTTCACCATAGCCCTCTAGGGGCTTCCAAATATCACTTTGCCAATTCCACAAGAACTGTCTTGGCGAAAGGCTTCTTGAGGGGAAAGCTGTAAATCTGTGAGATGATTTCACAGAACACAAAGAAGTTTCTCAGAAAGCTTCTTTCTCTTTGTTATCAGAGAATATTTCCTTTGGCCCTATAGTCTTCCAAGGGATCCGAAATATCTGTTCTCTGATTCCACGGAAATAAGGCTAGTAAAGAGATCCACGAAATAGAGATGTAACTCTGTGAGATGAATTAAGAGAACACTAATCAGTTTCTCAGAAAGCTTCTTTCCAGATTTCATCTGAGGATATTTCCTTTTTCACCATAGCCCTCTGTGGGCTTCCAAATATCACTTTGCCAATTGCACAAGAACTGCCTTGGCGAAAAGCTTCTTGAGGGGAAAGCTGTAACTCTGTGAGATGATTTCACAGAACACAAAGAAGTTTCTCAGAAAGCTTCTTTCTGTTTGTTATCGGAGGATATTTCCTTTGGCCCTATAGTCTTCCAAGGGATCCGAAATATCTGTTCTCAGATTCCACAGAAATAAGGCTAGCAAAGAGATCCATGAAATACAGATGTAACTCTGTGAGATGAATTAAGAGAACACAAAGCACTTTCTCAGAAAGCTTCTTTCTGGATTTCATCTGAGAATATTTCTTTTTCACCATAGCCCTCTAAGGGCTTCCAAATATCACTTTGCCAATTCCACAAGAACTGTCTTGGCGAAAGGCTTCTTGAGTGGAAAGCTGTACCTCTGTGAGATGATTTCACAGAACACAAAGAAGTTTCTCAGAAAGCTTCTTTCTCTTTGTTATCGGAGGATATTTCCTTTGGCCCTATAGTCTTCCAAGGGATCCGAAATATCTGTTCTCAGATTCCACAGAAATAAGGCTAGCAAAGAGATCCACGAAATACAGATGTAACTCTGTGAGATGAATTAACAGAACACTAAGCAGTTTCTCAGAAAGCTTCTTTCCAGATTTCATCTGTGAATATTTCCTTTTTCACCATAGCCCTCTATGGGCTTCCAAATATCACTTTGCCAATTCCACAAGAACTGTCTTGGCGAAAGCCTTCTTGAGGGGAAAGCTGTAACTCTCTGAGATGATTTCACAGAACACAAAGAAGTTTCTCAGAAAGCTTCTTTCTCTTTGTTATCGGCGGATATTTCCTTTGGCCCTATAGTCTTCCAAGGGATCCGAAATATCTGTTCTCAGATTCCACAGAAATAAGGCTAGCAAAGAGATCCACGAAATACAGATGTAACTCTGTGAGATGAATTAACAGAACACTAAGCAGTTTCTCAAAAAGCTTCTTTCCGGATTTCATCGGAGGATATTTCCTTTTTCACCATAGCCCTCTAGGGGCTTCCAAATATCACTTTGCCAATTCCACAAGAACTGTCTTGGCGAAAGGCTTCTTGAGGGGAAAGCTGTAAATCTGTGAGATGATTTCACAGAACACAAAGAAGTTTCTCAGAAAGCTTCTTTCTCTTTGTTATCAGAGAATATTTCCTTTGGCCCTATAGTCTTCCGAGGGATCCGAAATATCTGTTCTCTGATTCCACGGAAATAAGGCTAGTAAAGAGATCCACGAAATAGAGATGTAACTCTGTGAGATGAATTAACAGAACACTAATCAGTTTCTCAGAAAGCTTCTTTCCAGATTTCATCTGAGGATATTTCCTTTTTCACCATAGCCCTCTGTGGGCTTCCAAATATCACTTTGCCAATTGCACAAGAACTGTCTTGGCGAAAAGCTTCTTGAGTGGAAAGCTGTACCTCTGTGAGATGATTTCACAGAACACAAAGAAGTTTCTCAGAAAGCTTCTTTCTCTTTGTTATCGGAGGATATTTCCTTTGGCCCTATAGTCTTCCAAGGGATCCGAAATATCTGTTCTCAGATTCCACAGAAATAAGGCTAGCAAAGAGATCCACGAAATACAGATGTAACTCTGTGAGATGAATTAACAGAACACTAAGCAGTTTCTCAGAAAGCTTCTTTCCAGATTTCATCTGAGGATATTTCCTTTTTCACCATAGCCCTCTGGGGGCTTCCAAATATCACTTTGCCAATTCCACAAGAACTGTCTAGCGAAAGGCTTCTTGAGGGGAAAGCTGTAACTCTGTGAGATGATTTCAAAGAACACAAAGAAGTTTCTCAGAAAGCTTCTTTCTCTTTGTTATCGGAGGATATTTCCTTTGGCCCTATAGTCTTCCAAGGGATCCGAAATATCTGTTCTCAGATTCCACAGAAATAAGGCTAGCAAAGAGATCCACGAAATACAGATGTAACTCTGTGAGATGAATTAACAGAACACTAAGCAGTTTCTCAGAAAGCTTCTTTCCAGATTTCATCTGAGGATATTTCCTTTTTCACCATAGCCCTCTATGGGCTTCCAAATATCACTTTGCCATTTCCACAAGAACTGTCTTAACGAAAGGCTTCTTGAGGGGAAAGCTGTGACTCTGTGAGATGATTTCAAAGAACACAAAGAAGGTTTCTCAGAAAGTTTCTTTCTCTTTGTTATCGGAGGATATTTCCTTTGGCCCTGTAGTCTTCCTAGGGATCTGAAATATCTGTTCTCAGATTCCACAGAAAAAAGGCTAGCAAAGATATAGACGAAATACACATTTAACTCTGTGAGATGAATTAACAGAACACTAAGCAGTTTCTCAGAAAGCTTGTTTCCAGATTTCATCGAAGGATATTTCCTTTTTCACCATAGCCCTCTATGGGCTTCCAAATATCACTTTGCCAATTCCACAAGAACTGTCTTAGCGAAAGGCTTCTTGACGGGAAAGCTGTAACTCTGTGAGATGATTTCACAGAACACAAAGAAGTTTCTCAGAAAGCTTCTTTCTCTTTGTTATCGGAGGATATTTCCTTTGGCCCTATAGTCTTCCAAGGGATCCGAAATATCTGTTCTCAGATTCCACAGAAATAAGGCTGGCTAAGAGATCCACGAAATACAGATGTAACTCTGTGAGATGAATTAACAGAACACTAAGCAGTTTCTCAGAAAGCTTCTTTCGAGATTTCATCTGTGAATATTTCCTTTTTCACCATAGCCCTCTATGGGCTTCCAAATATCACTTTGCCAATTCCACAAGAACTGTCTTGGCGAAAGGATTCTTGAGGGGAAAGCTGTACCTCGGTGAGATGATTTCACAGAACACAAAGAAGTTTCTCAGAAAGCTTCTTTCTCTTTGTTATCGGAGGATATTTCCTTTGGCCCTATAGTCTTCCAAGGGATCCGAAATATCTGTTCTCAGATTCCACAGAAATAAGGCTAGCAAAGAGATCCACGAAATACAGATGTAACTCTGTGAGATGAATTAACAGAACACTAAGCAGTTTCACAGAAAGCTTCTTTCCAGATTTCATCGGAGGATATTTCCTTTTTCACCATAGCCCTCTATGGGCTTCCAAATATCACTTTGCCCATTGCACAAGAACTGTCTTGGCGAAAGGCTTCTTGAGGGGAAAGCTGTAACTCTGTGAGATGATTTCACAGAACACAAAGAAGTTTCTCAGAAAGCTTCTTTCTCTTTGTTATCGGAGGATATTTCCTTTGGCCCTATAGTCTTCCAAGGGATCCGAAATATCTGTTCTCAGATTCCACAGAAATAAGGCTAGCAAAGAGATCCACGAAATACAGATGTAACGCTGTGAGATGAATTAACAGAACACTAAGCAGTTTCTCAGAAAGCTTCTTTCCAGATTTCATCTGTGAATATTTCCTTTTTCACCATAGCCCTCTATGGGCTTCCAAATATCACTTTGCCAATTCCACAAGAACTGTCTTGGCGAAAGGATTTTTGAGGGGAATGCTGTAACTCTGTGAGATGATTTCACAGAACACAAAGAAGTTTCTCAGAAAGCTTCTTTCTCTTTGTTATCGGAGGATATTTCCTTTGGCCCTATAGTCTTCAAAGGGATCCGAAATATCTGTTCTCAGATTCCACAGAAATAAGGCTAGCAAAGAGATCCACGAAATACAGATGTAACTCTGTGAGATGAATTAACAGAACACTAAGCAGTTTCTCAGAAAGCTTCTTTCCAGATTTCATCTGTGAATATTTCCTTTTTCACCATAGCCCTTGATGGGCTTCCAAATATCACTTTGCCAATTCCACAAGAACTGTCTTGGCGAAAGGATTCTTGAGGGGAAAGCTGTACCTCTGTGAGATGATTTCACAGAACACAAAGAAGTTTCTCAGAAAGCTTCTTTCTCTTTGTTATCGGAGGATATTTCCTTTGACCCTATAGTCTTCCAAGGGATCCGAAATATCTGTTCTCAGATTCCACAGATATAAGGCTAGCAAAGAGATCCACGAAATACAGATGTAACTCTGTGAGATGAATTAACAGAACACTAAGCAGTTTCTCAGAAAGTTTCTTTCCAGATTTCATCGGAGGTTATTTCCTTTTTCACCATAGCCCTCTATGGGCTTCCAAATATCACTTTGCCAATTCCACAAGAACTGTCTTAGCGAAAGGCTTCTTGAGGGGAAAGCTGTAACTATGTGAGATGATTTCAAAGAACACAAAGAAGTGTCTCAGAAAGTTTCTTTCTCTTTGTTATCGGAGGATATTTTCTTTGGCCCTATAGTCTTCCAAGGGATCCGAAATATCTGTTCTCAGATTCCACAGAAATAAGGCTAGCAAAGAAATCGACGAAATACAGATGTAACTCCATGAGATGAATTAACAGAACACTAAGCAGTTTCTCAGAAAGCTTCTTTCCAGATTTCATCTGAGGATATTTCCTTTTTCACAATAGCCCTCTATGGGCTTCCAAATATCACTTTACCAATTCCACAAGAACCGTCTTGGCGAAAGACTTCTTGAGGGGAAAGCTGTAACTCTGTGAGATGATTTCAAAGAACACAAAGAAGTTTCTCAGAAAGCTTCTTTCTCTTTGTTATCGGCGGATATTTCCTTTGGCTCTATAGTCTTCCAAGGGATCCGAAATATCTGTTCTCAGATTCCACAGAAATAAGGCTAGCAAAGAGATCCACGAAATACAGATGTAACTCTATGAGATGAATTAACAGAACACTAAGCAGTTTCTCAGAAAGCTTCTTTCCAGATTTCATCGGAGGATATTTCCTTTTTCACCATAGCCCTCTATGGGCTTCCAAATATCACTTTGCCAATTCCACAAGAACTGTCTTAGCGAAAGGCTTCTTGAGGGGAAAGCTGTAACTCTGTGAGCTGATTTCACAGAACACAAAGAACTTTCTCAGAAAGCTTCTTTCTGTTTGTTATCGGAGGATATTTCCTTTGGCCCTATAGTCTTCCAAGGGATCCGAAATATCTGTTCTCAGATTCCACAGAAAAAAGGCTAGCAAAGAGATAGACGAAATACAGATTTAACTCTGTGAGTTGAATTAACAGAACACTAAGCAGTTTCTCAGAAAGCTTGTTTCCAGATTTCATCGAAGGATATTTCCTTTTTCACCATAGCCCTCTATGGGCTTCCAAATATCACTTTGCCAATTTCACAAGAACTGTCTTAGCGAAACGCTTCTTGACGGGAAAGCTGTAACTCTGTGTGATGATTTCACAGAACACAAAGAAGTTTCTCAGAAAGCTTCTTTCTGTTTGTTATCGGAGGATATTTCCTTTGGCCTTATAGTCTTCCAAGGGATCCGAAATATCTGTTCTCAGATTCCACAGAAATAAGGCTAGCAAAGAGATCCACGAAATACAGATGTAACTCTGTGAGATGAATTAACAGAACACTAAGCAGTTTCTCTAAAAGCTTCTTTCCGGATTTCATCGAAGGATATTTCCTTTTTCACCATAGCCTTCTAAGGGCTTCCAAATATCACTTTGCCAATTCCACAAGAACTGTCTTAGCGAAAGGCTTCTTGAGGGGAAAGCTGTAACTCTGTGAGATGATTTCAAAGAACACAAAGAAGTTTCTCAGAAAGCTTCTTTCTCTTTGTTACCGGAGGATATTTCCTTTGGCCCTATAGTCTTCCAAGGGATCCGAAGTATCTGTTCTCAGATACCACAGAAATAAGGCTAGCAAAGAGATCGACGAAATACAGATGTAACTCTGTGAGATGAATTAATAGAACACTAAGCAGTTTCTCAGAAAGCTTCTTTCCAGACTTCATCTGAGGATATTTCCTTTTTCACCATAGCCCTCTATGGGCTTCCAAATAGCACTTTGCCAATTCCACAAGAACTGTCTTGGCGAAAGGCTTCTTGAGGGGAAAGCTGGAACTCTGTGAGATGATTTCAGAGAACACAAAGAAGTTTCTCAGAAAGCTTCTCTCCCTTTGTTATCAGAGAATATTTCCTTTGGCCCTATAGTCTTCCAAGGGATCCGAAATATCGGTTCTCAGATTCCACAGAAATAAGGCTAGCAAAGAGATCCACGAAATACAGATGTAACTCTGTGAGATGAATTAACAGAACACTAAGCAGTTTCTCAGAAAGCTTCTTTCCAGATTTTATCTGAGGATATTTCCTTTTTCACCATAGCGCTCTATGGGCTTCCAAATATCACTTTGCCAATTCCACAAGAAGCTTCTTTTTGTTTGTTATCGGAGGATATTTCCTTTGGCCCTATAGTCTTCCAAGGGATCCGAAATATCTGTTCTCAGATTCCACAGAAATAAGGCTAGCAAAGAGATCGACGAAATACAGATGTAACTCTGTGAGATGAATTAACAGAACACTAAGCAGTTTCTCAGAAAGCTTCTTTCCAGATTACATCTGAGGATATTTCCTTTTTCACCATAGCCCTCTATGGGCTTCCAAATATCACTTTGCCATTTCCACAAGAACTGTCTTAACGAAACGCTTCTTGAGGGGAAAGCTGTGACTCTGTGAGATGATTTCAAAGAACACAAAGAAGGTTTCTCAGAAAGTTTCTTTCTCTTTGTTATCGGAGGATATTTCCTTTGGCCCTGTAGTCTTCCTAGGGATCCGAAATATCTGTTCTCAGATTCCACAGAAAAAAGGCTAGCAAAGATATAGACGAAATACACATTTAACACTGTGAGATGAATTAACAGAACACTAAGCAGTTTCTCAGAAAGCTTCTTTCCAGATTTCATCGAAGGATATTTCCTTTTTCACCATAGCCCTCTATGGGCTTCCAAATATCACTTTGCCAATTCCACAAGATCTGTCTTAGCGAAAGGCTTCTTGACGGGAAAGCTGTAACTCTGTGAGATGATTTCACAGAACACAAAGAAGTTTTTCAGAAAGCTTCTTTCTCTTTGTTATCGGAGGATATTTCCTTTGGCCCTATAGTCTTCCAAGGGATCCGAAATATCTGTTCTCAGATTCCACAGAAATAAGGCTAGCAAAGAGATCCACGAAATACAGATGTAACTCTGTGAGATGAATTAACAGAACACTAAGCAGTTTCTCAGAAAGCTTCTTTCCAGATTTCATCTGTCAATATTTCCTTTTTCACCATAGCCCTCTATGGGCTTCCAAATATCACTTTGCCAATTCCACAAGAACTGTCTTGGCGAAAGGATTCTTGAGGGGAAAGCTGTACCTCTGTGAGATGATTTCACAGAACACAAAGAAGTTTCTCAGAAAGCTTCTTTCTCTTTGTTATCGGAGGATATATCCTTTGGCCCTATAGTCTTCCAAGGGATCCGAAATATCTGTTCTCAGATTCCACAGAAATAAGGCTAGCAAAGAGATCCACGAAATACAGATGTAACTCTGTGAGTTGAATTAACAGAACACTAAGCAGTTTCTCAGAAAGCTTCTTTCCAGATTTCATCTGTGAATATTTCCTTTTTCACCATAGCCCTCTATGGGCTTCCAAATATCACTTTGCCAATTCCACAAGAACTGTCTTGGCGAAAGGATTGTTGAGGGGAATGCTGTAACTCTGTGAGATGATTTCACAGAACACAAAGAAGTTTCTCAGAAAGCTTCTTTCTCTTTGTTATCGGAGGATATTTCCTTTGGCCCTATAGTCTGCAAAGGGATCCGAAATATCTGTTCTCAGATTCCACAGAAATAAGGCTAGCAAAGAGATCCACGAAATACAGATATAACTCTTTGAGATGAATTAACAGAATACTAAGCAGTTTCTCAGAAAGCTTCTTTCCAGATTTCATCTGTGAATATTTCCTTTTTCACCTTAGCCCTTGATGGGCTTCCAAATATCACTTTGCCAATTCCACAAGAACTGTCTTGGCGAAAGGATTCTTGAGGGGAAAGCTGTACCTCTGTGAGATGATTTCACAGAACACAAAGAAGTTTCTCAGAAAGCTTCTTTCTCTTTGTTATCGGAGGATATTTCCTTTGGCCCTATAGTCTTCCAAGGGATCCGAAATATCTGTTCTCAGATTCCACAGATATAAGGCTAGCAAAGAGATCCACGAAATACAGATGTAACTCTGTGAGATGAATTAACAGAACACTAAGCAGTTTCTCAGAAAGCTTCTTTCCAGATTTCATCGGAGGTTATTTCCTTTTTCACCATAGCCCTCTATGGGCTTCCAAATATCACTTTGCCAATTCCACAAGAACTGTCTTAGCGAAAGGCTTCTTGAGGGGAAAGCTGTAACTATGTGAGATGATTTCAAAGAACACAAAGAAGTGTCTCAAAAGTTTCTTTCTCTTTGTTACCGGAGGATATTTCCTTTGGACCTATAGTCTTCCAAGGGATCCGAAGTATCTGTTCTCAGATTCCACAGAAATAAGGCTAGCAAAGAGATCGACGAAATACAGATGTAACTCTGTGAGATGAATTAACAGAACACTAAGCAGTTTCTCAGAAAGCTTCTTTCCAGATTTCATCTGAGGATATTTCCTTTTTCACAATAGCCCTCCATGGGCTTACAAATATCACTTTGCCAATTCCACAAGAACCGTCTTGGCGAAAGACTTCTTGAGGGGAAAGCTGTAACTCTGTGAGATGATTTCAAAGAACACAAAGAAGTTTCTCAGAAAGCTTCTTTCTCTTTGTTATCGGCGGATATTTCCTTTGGCCCTATAGTCTTCCAAGGGATGCGAAATATCTGTTCTCAGATTCCACAGAAATAAGGCTAGCAAAGAGATCCACGAAATACAGATGTAACTCTATGAGATGAATTAACAGAACACTAAGCAGTTTCTCAGAAAGCTTCTTTCCAGATTTCATCGGAGGATATTTCCTTTTTCACCTTAGCCCTCTATGGGATTCCAAATATCACTTTGCCAATTCCACAAGAACTGTCTTAGCGAAAGGCTTCTTGAGGGGATAGCTGTAACTCTGTGAGATGATTTCACAGAACACAAAGACGTTTCTCAGAAAGCTTCTTTCTCTTTGTTATCGGAGGATATTTCCTTTGGCCCTATAGTCTTCCAAGGGATCCGAAATATCTGTTCTCAGATTCCACAGAAATAAGGCTAGCAAAGAGATCGACGAAATACAGATGTAACTCTGTGAGATGAATTAACAGAACACTAAGCAGTTTCTCAGAAAGCTTCTTTCCAGATTTCATCTGAGGATATTTCCTTTTTCACCATAGCCCTCTATGGGATTCCAAATATCACTTTGCCAATTCCACAAGAACTGTCTTGGCGAAAGGCTTCTTGAGGTGAAAGCTGTAACTCTGTGAGATGATTTCACAGAACACAAAGAAGTTTCTCAGAAAGCTTCTTTCTCTTTGTTATCGGAGAATATTTCCTTTGGCCCTTTAGTCTTCCAAGGGATCTGAAATATCTGTTCTCAGATTCCACAGAAATAAGGCTAGCAAAGAGATCCAGGAAATACAGATGTAACTCTGTGAGATGAATTAACAGAACACTGAGCAGTTTCTCAGAAAGCTTCTTTCCAGATTTTATCTGAGGATATTTCCTTTTTCACCATATCCCTCTAAGGGCTTCCAAATATCACTTTGCCAATTCCACAAGAACTGTCTTGGCGAAAGGCTTCTTGAGTGGAAAGCTGTACCTCTGTGAGATGATTTCACAGAATACAAAGAAGTTTCTCAGAAAGCTTCTTTCTCTTTGTTATCGGAGGATATTTCCTTTGGCCCTATAGTCTTCCAAGGGATCCGAAATATCTGTTCTCAGATTCCACAGAAATAAGGCTAGCAAAGAGATCCACGAAATACAGATGTAACTCTGTGAGATGAATTAACAGAACACTAAGCAGTTTCTCAGAAAGCTTCTTTCCAGTTTTCATCGGAGGATATTTCCTTTTTCACCATAGCCCTCTATGGGCTTCCAAATATCACTTTGCCCATTGCACAAGAACTGTCTTGGCGAAAGGCTTCTTGAGGGGAAAGCTGTAACTCTGTGAGATGATTTCACAGAACACAAAGAAGTTTCTCAGAAAGCTTCTTTCTCTTTGTTATCTGAGGATATTTCCTTTGGCCCTATAGTCTTCCAAGGGATCCGAAATATCTGTTCTCAGATTCCACAGAAATAAGGCTAGCAAAGAGATCCACGAAATACAGATGTAACTCTGTGAGATGAATTAACAGAACACTAAGCAGTTTCTCAGAAAGCTTCTTTCCAGATTTCATCTGTGAATATTTCCTTTTTCACCATAGCCCTCTATGGGCTTCCAAATATCACTTTGCCAATTCCACAAGAACTGTCTTGGCGAAAGGATTGTTGAGGGGAATGCTGTAACTCTGTGAGATGATTTCACAGAACACAAAGAAGTTTCTCAGAAAGCTTCTTTCTCTTTGTTATCGGAGGATATTTCCTTTGGCCCTATAGTCTGCAAAGGGATCCGAAATATCTGTTCTCAGATTCCACAGAAATAAGGCTAGCAAAGAGATCCACGAAATACAGATATAACTCTTTGAGATGAATTAACAGAACACTAAGCAGTTTCTCAGAAAGCTTCTTTCCAGATTTCATCTGTGAATATTTCCTTTTTCACCATAGCCCTCTATGGGCTTCCAAATATCACTTTGCCAATTCCACAAGAACTGTCTTGGCGAAAGGATTCTTGAGGGGAAAGCTGTACCTCTGTGAGATGATTTCACAGAACACAAAGAAGTTTCTCAGAAAGCTTCTTTCTCTTTGTTATCGGAGGATATTTCCTTTGGCCCTATAGTCTTCCAAGGGATCCGAAATATCTGTTCTCAGATTCCACAGATATAAGGCTAGCAAAGAGATCCACGAAATACAGATGTAACTCTGTGAGATGAATTAACAGAACACTAAGCAGTTTCTCAGAAAGCTTCTCTCCAGATTTCATCGGAGGTTATTTCCTTTTTCACCATAGCCCTCTATGGGCTTCCAAATATCACTTTGCCAATTCCACAAGAACTGTCTTAGCGAAAGGCTTCTTGAGGGGAAAGCTGTAACTACGTGAGATGATTTCAAAGAACACAAAGAAGTGTCTCAGAAAGTTTCTTTCTCTTTGTTATCGGAGGATATTTCCTTTGGTCCTATAGTCTTCCAAGGGATCCGAAGTATCTGTTCTCAGATTCCACAGAAATAAGGCTAGCAAAGAGATCGACGAAATACAGATGTAACTCTGTGAGATGAATTAACAGAACACTAAGCAGTTTCTCAGAAAGCTTCTTTCCAGATTTCATCTGAGGATATTTCCTTTTTCACAATAGCCCTCCATGGGCTTCCAAATATCACTTTGCCAATTCCACAAGAACCGTCTTGGCGAAAGACTTCTTGAGGGGAAAGCTGAAACTCTGTGAGATGATTTCAAAGAACACAAAGAAGTTTCTCAGAAAGCTTCTTTCTCTTTGTTATCGGCGGATATTTCCTTTGGCCCTATAGTCTTCCAAGGGATCCGAAATATCTGTTCTCAGATTCCACAGAAATAAGGCTAGCAAAGAGATCCACGAAATACAGATGTAACTCTGTGAGATGAATTAACAGAACACTAAGCAGTTTCTCAGAAAGCTTCTTTCCAGATTTCATCGGAGGATATTTCCTTTTTCACCATAGCCCTCTATGGGCTTCCAAATATCACTTTGCCAATTCCACAAGAACTGTCTTGGCGAAAGGCTTCTTGAGGTGAAAGCTGTAACTCTGTGAGATGATTTCACAGAACACAAAGAAGTTTCTCAGAAAGCTTCTTTCTCTTTGTTATCGGAGAATATTTCCTTTGGCTCTATACTCTTCAAAGGGATCCGAAATATCTGTTCTCAGATTCCACAGAAATAAGGCTAGCAAAGACATCCACGAAATACAGATGTAACTCTGTGAGATGAATTAACAGAACACTGAGCAGTTTCTCAGAAAGCTTCTTTCCAGATTTAATCTGAGGATATTTCCTTTTTCACTATAGCCCTCTATGGGCTTCCAAATATCACTTTGCCAATTGCACAAGAACTGCCTTGGCGAAAGGCTTCTTGAGGGGAAAGCTGTAACTCTGTGAGATGATTTCACAGAACACAAAGAAGTTTCTCAGAAAGCTTCTTTCTGTTTGTTATCGGAGGATATTTCCTTTGGCCCTTTAGTCTTCCAAGGGATCCGAAATATCTGTTCTCAGATTCCACAGAAATAAGGCTAGCAAAGAGATCCACGAAATACAGATGTAACTCTGTGAGATGAATTAACAGAACACTAAGCAGTTTCTCAGAAAGCTTCTTTCCAGATTTCATCTGAGGATATTTCCTTTTTCACCATAGCCCTCTATGGGCTTCCAAATATCACTTTGCCAATTCCACAAGAACTGTCTCAGCGAAAGGGTTCTTGAGGGGAAAGCTGTAACTCTGTGAGATGATTTCAAAGAACACAAAGAAGTTTCTCAGAAAGCTTCTTTCTCTTTGTTATCGGAGGATATTTCCTTTGGCCCTATAGTCTTCCAAGGGATCCGAAATATCTGTTCTCAGATTCCACAGAAATAAGGCTAGCAAAGAGGTCCACGAAATACACATGTAACTCTCTGAGATGAATTAACAGAACACTGAGCAGTTTCTCAGAAAGCTTCTTTCCAGATTTCATCTGAGGATATTTCCTTTTTCACCATAGCCCTCTATGGGCTTCCAAATATCACTTTGCCAATTGCACAAGAACTGCCTTGGCGAAAGGCTTCTTGAGGGGAAAGCTGTAACTCTGTGAGATGATTTCACAGAACACAAAGAAGTTTCTCAGAAAGCTTCTTTCTGTTTGTTATCGGAGGATATTTCCTTTGGCCCTTTAGTCTTCCAAGGGATCCGAAATATCTGTTCTCAGATTCCACAGAAATAAGGCTAGCAAAGAGATCCATGAAATACAGATGTAACTCTGTGAGATGAATTAACAGAACACTAAGCACTTTCTCAGAAAGCTTCTTTCCGGATTTCATCTGAGAATATTTCCTTTTTCACCATAGCCCTCTAAGGGCTTCCAAATATCACTTTGCCAATTCCACAAGAACTGTCTTGGCGAAAGGATTCTTGACGGGAAAGCTGTAACTCTGTGAGATGATTTCAAAGAACACAAAGAAGTTTCTCAGAAAGCTTCTTTCTCTTTGTTATCGGAGGATATTTCCTTTGGCCCTATAGTCTTCCAAGGGATCCGAAATATCTGTTCTCAGATTCCACAGAAATAAGGCTAGCAAAGAGATCGACGAAATACAGATGTAACTCTGTGAGATGAATTAACAGAACACTAAGCAGTTTCTCAGAAAGCTTCTTTCCAGATTTCATCTGAGGATATTTCCTTTTTCACCATAGCCCTCTATGGGCTTCCAAATATCACTTTGCCATTTCCACAAGAACTGTCTTAACGAAAGGCTTCTTGAGGGGAAAGCTGTGACTCTGTGAGATGATTTCAAGGAACACAAAGAAGGTTTCTCAGAAAGTTTCTTTCTCTTTGTTATCGGAGGATATTTCCTTTGGCCCTGTAGTTTTCCTAGGGATCCGAAATATCTGTTCTCAGATTCCACAGAAAAAAGGTTAGCAAAGATATAGAAGAAATACACATTTAACTCTCTGAGATGAATTAACAGAACACTAAGCAGTTTCTCAGAAAGCTTGTTTCCAGATTTCATCGAAGGATATTTCCTTTTTCACCATAGCCCTCTATGGGCTTCCAAATATCACTTTGCCAATTCCACAAGAACTGTCTTGGCGAAAGGCTTCTTGACGGGAAAGCTGTAACTCTGTGAGATGATTTCACAGAACACGAAGAAGTTTCTCAGAAAGCTTCTTTCTCTTTGTTATCGGAGGATATTTCCTTTGGCCCTATAGTCTTCCAAGGGATCCGAAATATCTGTTCTCAGATTCCACAGAAATAAGGCTAGCAAAGAGATCCATGAAATACAGATGTAACTCTGTGAGATGAATTAACAGAACACTAAGCAGTTTCTCAGAAAGCTTCTTTCCAGATTTCATCTGTGAATATTTCCTTTTTCACCATAGCCCTCTATGGGCTTCCAAATATCACTTTGCCAATTCCACAAGAACTGTCTTGGCGAAAGGATTTTTGAGGGGAATGCTGTAACTCTGTGAGATGATTTCACAGAACACAAAGAAGTTTCTCAGAAAGCTTCTTTCTCTTTGTTATCGGAGGATATTTCCTTTGGCCCTATAGTCTTCCAAGGATTCCGAAATATCTGTTCTCAGATTCCACAGAAATAAGGCTAGCAAAGAGATCCACGAAATACAGATATAACTCTTTGAGATGAATTAACAGAACACTAAGCAGTTTCTCAGAAAGCTTCTTTCCAGATTTCATCTCTGAATATTTCCTTTTTCACCATAGCCCTTGATGGGCTTCCAAATACCACTTTGCCAATTCCACAAGAACTGTCTTGGCGAAAGGATTCTTGAAGGGAGAGCTGTACCTCTGTGAGATGATTTCACAGAACACAAAGAAGTTTCTCAGAAAGCTTCTTTCTCTTTGTTATCGGAGGATATTTCCTTTGGCCCTATAGTCTTCCAAGGGATCCGAAATATCTGTTCTCAGATTCCACAGATATAAGGCTAGCAAAGAGATCCAGGAAATACAGATGTAACTCTGTGAGATGAATTAACAGACACTAAGCAGTTTCTCAGAAAGCTTCTTTCCAGATTTCATCGGAGGTTATTTTCTTTTTCACCATAGCCCTCTATGGGCTTCCAAATATCACTTTGCCAATTCCACAAGAACTGTCTTAGCGAAAGGCTTCTTGAGGGGAAAGCTGTAACTATGTGAGATGATTTCAAAGAACACAAAGAAGTGTCTCAGAAAGTTTCTTTCTCTTTGTTATCGGAGGATATTTCCTTTGGCCCTATAGTCTTCCAAGGGATCCGAAGTATCTGTTCTCAGATTCCACAGAAATAAGGCTAGCAAAGAGATCGACGAAATACAGATGTATCTCTGTGAGATGAATTAACAGAACACTAAGCAGTTTCTCAGAAAGCTTCTTTCCAGATTTCATCTGAGGATATTTCCTTTTTCACAATAGCCCTCCATGGGCTTCCAAATATCACTTTGCCAATTCCACAAGAACCGTCTTGGCGAAAGACTTCTTGAGGGGAAAGCTGTAACTCTGTGAGATGATTTCAAAGAACACAAAGAAGTTTCTCAGAAAGCTTCTTTCTCTTTGTTATCAGCGGATATTTCCTTTGGCCCTATAGTCTTCCAAGGGATCCGAAATATCTGTTCTCAGATTCCACAGAAATAAGGCTAGCAAAGAGATCCACGAAATACAGATGTAACTCTATGAGATGAATTAACAGAACACTAAGCAGTTTCTCAGAAAGCTTCTTTCCAGATTTCATCGGAGGATATTTCCTTTTTCACCATAGCCCTCTATGGGCTTCCAAATATCACTTTGCCAATTCCACAAGAACTGTCTTAGCGAAAGGCTTCTTGAGGGGATAGCTGTAACTCTGTGAGATGATTTCACAGAACACAAAGACGTTTCTCAGAAAGCTTCTTTCTCTTTGTTATCGGAGGATATTTCCTTTGGCCCTATAGTCTTCCAAGGGATCCGAAATATCTGTTCTCAGATTCCACAGAAATAAGGCTAGCAAAGAGATCGACGAAATACAGATGTAACTCTGTGAGATGAATTAACAGAACACTGAGCAGTTTCTCAGAAAGCTTCTTTCCAGATTTCATCTGAGGATATTTCCTTTTTCACCATAGCCCTCTATGGGCTTCCAAATATCACTTTGCCAATTCCACAAGAACTGTCTTGGCGAAAGGCTTCTTGAGGTGAAAGCTGTAACTCTGTGAGATGATTTCACAGAACACAAAGAAGTTTCTCATAAAGCTTCTTTCTCTTTGTTATCGGAGAATATTTCCTTTGGCTCTATAATCTTCCAAGGGATCCGAAATATCTGTTCTCAGATTCCACAGAAATAAGGCTAGCAAAGAGATCCACGAAATACAGATGTAACTCTGTGAGATGAATTAACAGAACACTGAGCAGTTTCTCAGAAAGCTTCTTTCCAGATTTCATCTGAGGATATTTCCTTTTTCACCATAGCCCTCTATGGGCTTCCAAATATCACTTTGCCAATTGCACAAGAACTGCCTTGGCGAAAGGCTTCTTGAGGGGAAAGCTGTAACTCTGTGAGATGATTTCACAGTACACAAAGAAGTTTCTCAGAAAGCTTCTTTCTGTTTGTTATCGGAGGATATTTCCTTTGACCCTTTAGTCTTCCAAGGGATCCGAAATATCTGTTCTCAGATTCCACAGAAATAAGGCTAGCAAAGAGATCCATGAAATACAGATGTAACTCTGTGAGATGAATTAACAGAACACTAAGCACTTTCTCAGAAAGCTTCTTTCCGAATTTCATCTGAGAATATTTCCTTTTTCACCATAGCCCTCTCAGGGCTTCCGAATATCACTTTGCCAATTCCACAAGAACTGTCTTGGCGAAAGGCTTCTTGAGTGGAAAGCTGTACCTCTGCGAGATGATTTCACAGAACACAAAGAAGTTTCTCAGAAAGCTTCTTTCTCTTTGTTATCGGAGGATATTTCCTTTGGCCCTATAGTCTTCCAAGGGATCCGAAATATCTGTTCTCAGATTCCACAGAAATAAGGCTAGCAAAGAGATCCACGAAATACAGATGTAACTGTGTGAGATGAATTAACAGAACACTAAGCAGTTTCTCAGAAAGCTTCTTTCCAGATTTCATCGAAGGATATTTCCTTTTTCACCATAGCCCTCTATGGGCTTCCAAATATCACTTTGCCAATTCCACAAGAACTGTCTTAGCGAAAGGCTTCTTGAGGGGAAAGCTGTAACTCTGTGAGATGATTTCAAAGAACACAAAGAAGTTTCTCAGAAAGCTTCTTTCTCTTTGTTATCGGAGGATATTTCCTTTGGCCCTATAGTCTTCCAAGGGATCCGAAATATCTGTTCTCAGATTCCACAGAAATAAGGCTAGCAAAGAGATCCACGAAATACAGATGTAACTCTGTGAGATGAATTAACAGAACACTAAGCAGTTTCTCAGAAAGCTTCTTTCCAGATTTCATCTGAGGATATTTCCTTTTTCACCATAGCCCTCCATGGGCTTCCAAATATCACTTTGCCAATTCCACAAGAACCTTCTTGGCGAAAGACTTCTTGAGGGGAAAGCTGAAACTCTGTGAGATGATTTCAAAGAACACAAAGAAGTTTCTCAGAAAGCTTCTTTCTCTTTGTTATCGGCGGATATTTCCTTTGGCCCTATAGTCTTCCAAGGGATCCGAAATATCTGTTCTCAGATTCCACAGAAATAAGGCTAGCAAAGAGATCCACGAAATACAGATGTAACTCTGTGAGATGAATTAACAGAACACTGAGCAGTTTCTCAGAAAGCTTCTTTCCAGATTTCATCTGAGGATATTTCCTTTTTCACCATAGCCCTCTATGGGCTTCCAAATATCACTTTGCCAATTGCACAAGAACTGCCTTGGCGAAAGGCTTCTTGAGGGGAAAGCTGTAACTCTGTGAGATGATTTCACAGAACACAAAGAAGTTTCTCAGAAAGCTTCTTTCTGTTTGTTATCGGAGGATATTTCCTTTGACCCTTTAGTCTTCCAAGGGATCCGAAATATCTGTTCTCAGATTCCACAGAAATAAGGCTAGCAAAGAGATCCATGAAATACAGATGTAACTCTGTGAGATGAATTAACAGAACACTAAGCACTTTCTCAGAAAGCTTCTTTCCGGATTTCATCTGAGAATATTTCCTTTTTCACCATAGCCCTCTAAGGGCTTCCAAATATCACTTTGCCAATTCCACAAGAACTGTATTGGCGAAAGGCTTCTTGAGTGGAAAGCTGTACCTCTGCGAGATGATTTCACAGAACACAAAGAAGTTTCTCAGAAAGCTTCTTTCTCTTTGTTATCGGAGGATATTTCCTTTGGCCCTATAGTCTTCCAAGGGATCCGAAATATCTGTTCTCAGATTCCACAGAAATAAGGCTAGCAAAGAGATCCACGAAATACAGATGTAACTCTGTGAGATGAATTAACAGAACACTAAGCAGTTTCTCAGAAAGCTTCTTTCCAGATTTCATCTGAGGATATTTCCTTTTTCACCATAGCCCTCCATGGGCTTCCAAATATCACTTTGCCAATTCCACAAGAACCGTCTTGGCGAAAGACTTCTTGAGGGGAAAGCTGAAACTCTGTGAGATGATTTCAAAGAACACAAAGAAGTTTCTCAGAAAGCTTCTTTCTCTTTGTTATCGGCGGATATTTCCTTTGGCCCTATAGTCTTCCAAGGGATCCGAAATATCTGTTCTCAGATTCCACAGAAATAAGGCTAGCAAAGAGATCCACGAAATACAGATGTAACTCTATGAGATGAATTAACAGAACACTAAGCAGTTTCTCAGAAAGCTTCTTTCCAGATTTCATCGGAGGATATTTCCTTTTTCACCTTAGCCCTCTATGGGCTTCCAAATATCACTTTGCCAATTCCACAAGAACTGTCTTAGCGAAAGGCTTCTTGAGGGGATAGCTGTAACTCTGTGAGATGATTTCACAGAACACAAAGACGTTTCTCAGAAAGCTTCTTTCTCTTTGTTATCGGAGGATATTTCCTTTGGCCCTATAGTCTTCCAAGGGATCCGAAATATCTGTTCTCAGATTCCACAGAAATAAGGCTAGCAAAGAGATCGACGAAATACAGATGTAACTCTGTGAGATGAATTAACAGAACACTAAGCAGTTTCTCAGAAAGCTTCTTTCCAGATTTCATTGGAGGATATTTCCTTTTTCACCATAGCCCTCTATGGGCTTCCAAATATCACTTTGCCAATTCCACAAGAACTGTCTTGGCGAAAGGCTTCTTGAGGTGAAAGCTGTAACTCTGTGAGATGATTTCACAGAACACAAAGAAGTTTCTCAGAAAGCTTCTTTCTCTTTGTTATCGGAGGATATTTCCTTTGGCCCTATAGTCTTCCAAGGGATCCGAAATATCTGTTCTCAGATTCCACAGAAATAAGGCTAGCAAAGAGGTCCACGAAATACACATGTAACTCTGTGAGATGAATTAACAGAACACTGAGCAGTTTCCCAGAAATCTTCTTTCCAGATTTCATCAGAGGATATTTCCTTTTTCACCATAGCCCTCTATGGGCTTCCAAATATCACTTTTCCAATTGCACAAGAACTGCCTTGGCGAAAGGCTTCTTGAGGGGAAAGCTGTAACTCTGTGAGACGATTTCACAGAACACAAAGAAGTTTCTCAGAAAGCTTCTTTCTGTTTGTTATCAGAGGATATTTCCTTTGGCCCTATAGTCTTCCAAGGGATCCGAAATATCTGTTCTCTGATTCCACAGAAATAAGGCTAGCAAAGAGATCCACGAAATACAGATGTAACTCTGTGAGATGAATTAACAGAACACTAAGCAGTTTCTCAGAAAGCTTCTTTCCAGATTTCATCTGAGGATATTTCCTTTTTCACCATAGCCCTCTATGGGCTTCCAAATATCACTTTGCCAATTCCACAAGAACTGTCTCAGCGAAAGGGTTCTTGAGGGGAAAGCTGTAACTCTGTGAGATGATTTCAAAGAACACAAAGAAGTTTCTCAGAAAGCTTCTTTCTCTTTGTTATCGGAGGATATTTCCTTTGGCCCTATAGTCTTCCAAGGGATCCGAAATATCTGTTCTCAGATTCCACAGAAATAAGGCTAGCAAAGAGATCCATGAAATACAGATGTAACTCTGTGAGATGAATTAACAGAACACTAAGCACTTTCTCAGAAAGCTTCTTTCCGGATTTCATCTGAGAATATTTCCTTTTTCACCATAGCCCTCTAAGGGCTTCCAAATATCAATTTGCCAATTCCACAAGAACTGTCTTGGCGAAAGGCTTCTTGAGTGGAAAGCTGTACCTCTGTGAGATGATTTCAAAGAACACAAAGAAGTTTCTCAGAAAGCTTCTTTCTCTTTGTTATCGGAGGATATTTCCTTTGGCCCTATAGTCTTCCAAGGGTTCCGAAATATCTGTTCTCAGATTCCACAGAAATAAGGCTAGCAAAGAGATCCACGAAATACAGATGTAACTCTGTGAGATGAATTAACAGAACACTAAGCAGTTTCTCAGAAAGCTTCTTTCCAGATTTCATCGAAGGATATTTCCTTTTTCACCATAGCCCTCTATGGGCTTCCAAATATCACTTTGCCAATTCCACAAGAACTGTCTTAGCGAAAGGCTTCTTGAGGGGAAAGCTGTAACTCTGTGAGATGATTTCAAAGAACACAAAGAAGTTTCTCAGAAAGCTTCTTTCTCTTTGTTATCGGAGGATATTTCCTTTGGCCCTATAGTCTTCCAAGGGATCCGAAATATCTGTTCTCAGATTCCACAGAAATAAGGCTAGCAAAGAGATCCACGAAATACAGATGTAACTCTGTGAGATGAATTAACAGAACACTAAGCAGTTTCTCAGAAAGCTTCTTTCCAGATTTCATCTGAGGATATTTCCCTTTTCACCGTAGCCCTCTATGGGCTTCCAAATATCACTTTGCCAATTCCACAAGAACTGTCTCAGCGAAAGGGTTCTTGAGGGGAAAGCTGTAACTCTGTGAGATGATTTCACAGAACACAAAGAAGTTTCTCAGAAAGCTTCTTTCTGTTTGTTATCGGAGGATATTTCCTTTGGCCCTATAGTCTTCCAAGGGATCCGAAATATCTGTTCTCAGATTCCACAGAAATAAGGCTAGCAAAGAGGTCCACGAAATACACATGTAACTCTGTGAGATGAATTAACAGAACACTAAGCAGTTTCTCAGAAAGCTTCTTTCCAGATTTCATCTGAGGATATTTCCTTTTTCACCATAGCCCTCTATGGGCTTCCAAATATCACTTTGCCATTTCCACAAGAACTGTCTTGGCGAAAGGGTTCTTGAGGGGAAAGCTGTAATTCTGTGAGATGATTTCACAGAACACAAAGAAGTTTCTCAGAAAGCTTCTTTCTCTTTGTTATCAGAGGATATTTCCTTTGGCCCTATAGTCTTCCAAGGGATCCGAAATATCTGTTCTCAGATTCCACAGAAATAAGGCTAGCAAAGAGATCCACGAAATACAGATGTAACTCTGTGAGATGAATTAACAGAACACTAAGCAGTTTCTCAGAAAGCTTCTTTCCAGATTTCATCTGTGAATATTTCCTTTTTCACCATAGCCCTCTATGGGCTTCCAAATATCACTTTGCCAATTCCACAAGAACTCTCTTGGCGAAAGCCTTCTTGAGGGGAAAGCTGTAACTCTCTGAGATGATTTCACAGAACACGAAGAAGTTTCTCAGAAAGCTTCTTTCTCTTTGTTATCGGCGGATATTTCCTTTGGCCCTATAGTCTTCCAAGGGATCCGAAATATCTGTTCTCAGATTCCACAGAAATAAGGCTAGCAAAGAGATCCACGAAATACAGATGTAACTCTGTGAGATGAATTAAGAGAACACTAAGCAGTTTCTCAAAAAGCTTCTTTCCGGATTTCATCGGAGGATATTTCCTTTTTCACCATAGCCCTCTAGGGGCTTCCAAATATCACTTTGCCAATTCCACAAGAACTGTCTTAGCGAAAGGCTTCTTGAGGGGAAAGCTGTAACTCTGTGAGATGATTTCAAAGAACACAAAGAATTTTCTCAGAAAGCTTCTTTCTCTTTCTTACCGGAGGATATTTCCTTTGGCCCTATAGTCTTCCAAGGGATCCGAAGTATCTGTTCTCAGATACCACAGAAATAAGGCTAGCAAAGAGATCGACGAAATACAGATGTAACTCTGTGAGATGAATTAACAGAACACTAAGCAGTTTCTCAAAAAGCTTCTTTCCAGACTTCATCTGAGGATATTTCCTTTTTCACCATAGCCCTCTGTGGGCTTCCAAATATCACTTTGCCAATTGCACAAGAACTGCCTTGGCGAAAGGCTTCTTGAGGGGAAAGCTGTAACTCTGTGAGATGATTTCACAGAACACAAAGAAGTTTCTCAGAAAGCTTCTTTCTGTTTGTTATCGGAGGATATTTCCTTTGGCCCTATAGTCTTCCAAGGGATCCGAAATATCTGTTCTCAGATTCCACAGAAATAAGGCTAGCAAAGAGATCCACGAAATACAGATGTAACTCTGTGAGATGAATTAACAGAACACTAAGCAGTTTCTCAGAAAGCTTCTTTCCGGATTTCATCTGAGAATATTTCCTTTTTCACCATAGCCCTCTAAGGGCTTCCAAATATCACTTTGCCAATTCCACAAGAACTGTCTTGGCGAAAGGCTTCTTGAGTGGAAAGCTGTACCTCTGTGAGATGATTTCACAGAACACAAAGAAGTTTCTCAGAAAGCTTCTTTCTCTTTGTTATCGGAGGATATTTCCTTTGGCCCTATAGTCTTCCAAGGGATCCGAAATATCTGTTCTCAGATTCCACAGAAATAAGGCTAGCAAAGAGATCCACGAAATACAGATGTAACTCTGTGAGATGAATTAACAGAACACTAAGCAGTTTCTCAGAAAGCTTCTTTCCAGATTTCATCGAAGAATATTTCCTTTTTCACCATAGACCTCTATGGGCTTCCAAATATCACTTTGCCAATTCCACAAGAACTGTCTTAGCGAAAGGCTTCTTGAGGGGAAAGCTGTAACTCTGTGAGATGATTTCAAAGAACACAAAGAAGTTTCTCAGAAAGCTTCTTTCTCTTTGTTATCGGAGGATATTTCCTTTGGCCCTATAGTCTTCCAAGGGATCCGAAATATCTGTTCTCAGATTCCACAGAAATAAGGCTAGCAAAGAGATCCACGAAATACAGATGTAACTCTGTGAGATGAATTAACAGAACACTAAGCAGTTTCTCAGAAAGCTTCTTTCCAGATTTCATCGAAGGATATTTCCTTTTTCACCATAGCCCTCTATGGGCTTCCAAATATCACTTTGCCAATTCCACAAGAACTGTCTCAGCGAAAGGGTTCTTGAGGGGAAAGCTGTAACTCTGTGAGATGATTTCAAAGAACACAAAGAAGTTTCTCAGACAGCTTCTTTCTCTTTGTTATCGGAGGATATTTCCTTTGGCCCTATAGTCTTCCAAGGGATCCGAAATATCTGTTCTCAGATTCCACAGAAATAAGGCTAGCAAAGAGGTCCACGAAATACACATGTAACTCTGTGAGATGAATTAACAGAACACTGAGCAGTTTCTCAGAAAGTTTCTTTCCAGATTTCATCTGAGGATATTTCCTTTTTCACCATAGCCCTCTATGGGCTTCCAAATATCACTTTGCCAATTGCACAAGAACTGCCTTGGCGAAAGGCTTCTTGAGGGGAAACCTGTAACTCTGTGAGATGATTTCACAGAACACAAAGAAGTTTCTCAGAAAGCTTCTTTCTGTTTGTTATCGAAGGATATTTCCTTTGGCCCTTTAGTCTTCCAAGGGATCCGAAATATCTGTTCTCAGATTCCACAGAAATAAGGCTAGCAAAGAGATCCACGAAATACAGATGTAACTCTGTGAGATGAATTAACAGAACACTAAGCAGTTTCTCAGAAAGCTTCTTTCCAGATTTCATCGAAGGATATTTCCTTTTTCACCATAGCCCTCTATGGGCTTCCAAATATCACTTTGCCAATTCCACAAGAACTGTCTTAGCGAAAGGCTTCTTGAGGGGAAAGCTGTAACTCTGTGAGATGATTTCAAAGAACACAAAGAAGTTTCTCAGAAAGCTTCTTTCTCTTTGTTATCGGAGGATATTTCCTTTGGCCCTATAGTCTTCCAAGGGATCCGAAATATCTGTTCTCAGATTCCACAGAAATAAGGCTAGCAAAGAGATCCACGAAATACAGATGTAACTCTGTGAGATGAATTAACAGAACACTAAGCAGTTTCTCAAAAAGCTTCTTTCCGGATTTCATCGGAGGATATTTCCTTTTTCACCATAGCCCTCTAGGAGCTTCCAAATATCACTTTGCCAATTCCACAAGAACTGTCTTAGCGAAAGGCTTCTTGAGGGGAAAGCTGTAACTCTGTGAGGTGATTTCAAAGAACACAAAGAAGTTTCTCAGAAAGCTTCTTTCTCTTTGTTACCGGAGGATATTTCCTTTGGCCCTATAGTCTTCCAAGGGATCCGAAGTATCTGTTCTCAGATACCACAGAAATAAGGCTAGCAAAGAGATCGACGAAATACAGAGGTAACTCTGTGAGATGAATTAACAGAACACTAAGCAGTTTCTCAAAAAGCTTCTTTCCAGACTTCATCTGAGGATATTTCCTTTTTCACCATAGCCCTCTATGGGCTTCGAAATATCACTTTGCCAATTCCACAAGAACTGTCTTGGCGAAAGGCTTCTTGAGGGGAAAGCTGTAACTCTGTGAGATGATTTCACAGAACACAAAGAAGTTTCTCAGAAAGCTTCTTTCTCTTTGTTATCGGAGAATATTTCCTTTGGCCCTATAGTCTTCCAAGGGATCCGAAATATCTGTTCTCAGATTCCACAGAAATAAGGCTAGTAAAGAGATCCACGAAATAGAGATGTAACTCTGTGAGATGAATTAACAGAACACTAAGCAGTTTCTCAGAAAGCTTCTTTCCAGATTTCATCTGAGGATATTTCCTTTTTCACCATAGCCCTCGGTGGGCTTCCAAATATCGCTTTGCCAATTGCACAAGAACTGCCTTGGCGAAAGGCTTCTTGAGGGGAAAGCTGTAACTCTGTGAGATGATTTCACAGAACACAAAGAAGTTTCTCAGAAAGCTTCTTTCTGTTTGTTATCGGAGGATATTTCCTTTGGCCCTATAGTCTTCCAAGGGATCCGAAATATCTGTTCTCAGATTCCACAGAAATAAGGCTAGCAAAGAGGTCCACGAAATACACATGTAACTCTGTGAGATGAATTAACAGAACACTGAGCAGTTTCTCAGAAAGTTTCTTTCCAGATTTCATCTGAGGATATTTCCTTTTTCACCATAGCCCTCTATGGGCTTCCAAATATCACTTTGCCAATTGCACAAGAACTGCCTTGGCGAAAGGCTTCTTGAGGGGAAAGCTGTAACTCTGTGAGATGATTTCACAGAACACAAAGAAGTTTCTCAGAAAGCTTCTTTCTGTTTGTTATCGGAGGATATTTCCTTTGGCCCTTTAGTCTTCCAAGGGATCCGAAATATCTGTTCTCAGATTCCACAGAAATAAGGCTAGCAAAGAGATCCATGAAATACAGATGTAACTCTGTGAGATGAATTAACAGAACACTAAGCACTTTCTCAGAAAGCTTCTTTCCGGATTTCATCTGAGAATATTTCCTTTTTCACCATAGCCCTCTAAGGGCTTCCAAATATCACTTTGCCAATTCCACAAGAACTGTCTTGGCGAAAGGCTTCTTGAGTGGAAAGCTGTACCTCTGTGAGATGATTTCAAAGAACACAAAGAAGTTTCTCAGAAAGCTTCTTTCTCTTTGTTATCGGAGGATATTTCCTTTGGCCCTATAGTCTTCCAAGGGATCCGAAATATCTGTTCTCAGATTCAATAGAAATAAGGCTAGCAAAGAGATCCACGAAATACAGATGTAACTCTGTGAGATGAATTAACAGAACACTAAGCAGTTTCTCAGAAAGCTTCTTTCCAGATTTCATCGAAGGATATTTCCTTTTTCACCATAGCCCTCTATGGGCTTCCAAATATCACTTTGCCAATTCCACAAGAACTGTCTTAGCGAAAGGCTTCCTGAGGGGAAAGCTGTAACTCTGTGAGATGATTTCAAAGAACACAAAGAAGTTTCTCAGAAAGCTTCTTTCTCTTTGTTATCGGAGGATATTTCCTTTGGCCCTATAGTCTTCCAAGGGATCCGAAATATCTGTTCTCAGATTCCACAGAAATAAGGCTAGCAAAGAGATCCACGAAATACAGATGTAACTCTGTGAGATGAATTAACAGAACACTAAGCAGTTTCTCAGAAAGCTTCTTTCCAGATTTCATCTGAGGATATTTCCCTTTTCACCGTAGCCCTCTATGGGCTTCCAAATATCACTTTGCCAATTCCACAAGAACTGTCTCAGCGAAAGGGTTCTTGAGGGGAAAGCTGTAACTCTGTGAGATGATTTCACAGAACAAAAGAAGTTTCTCAGAAAGCTTCTTTCTGTTTGTTATCGGAGGATATTTCCTTTGGCCCTATAGTCTTCCAAGGGATCCGAAATATCTGTTCTCAGATTCCACAGAAATAAGGCTAGCAAAGAGGTCCACGAAATACACATGTAACTCTGTGAGATGAATTAACAGAACACTAAGCAGTTTCTCAGAAAGCTTCTTTCCAGATTTCATCTGAGGATATTTCCTTTTTCACCATAGCCCTCTATGGGCTTCCAAATATCACTTTGCCATTTCCACAAGAACTGTCTTGGCGAAAGGGTTCTTGAGGGGAAAGCTGTAATTCTGTGAGATGATTTCACAGAACACAAAGAAGTTTCTCAGAAAGCTTCTTTCTCTTTGTTATCAGAGGATATTTCCTTTGGCCCTATAGTCTTCCAAGGGATCCGAAATATCTGTTCTCAGATTCCACAGAAATAAGGCTAGCAAAGAGATCCACGAAATACAGATGTAACTCTGTGAGATGAATTAACAGAACACTAAGCAGTTTCTCAGAAAGCTTCTTTCCAGATTTCATCTGTGAATATTTCCTTTTTCACCATAGCCCTCTATGGGCTTCCAAATATCACTTTGCCAATTCCACAAGAACTGTCTTGGCGAAAGCCTTCTTGAGGGGAAAGCTGTAACTCTCTGAGATGATTTCACAGAACACGAAGAAGTTTCTCAGAAAGCTTCTTTCTCTTTGTTATCGGCGGATATTTCCTTTGGCCCTATAGTCTTCCAAGGGATCCGAAATATCTGTTCTCAGATTCCACAGAAATAAGGCTAGCAAAGAGATCCACGAAATACAGATGTAACTCTGTGAGATGAATTAACAGAACACTAAGCAGTTTCTCAAAAAGCTTCTTTCCGGATTTCATCGGAGGATATTTCCTTTTTCACCATAGCCCTCCAGGGGCTTCCAAATATCACTTTGCCAATTCCACAAGAACTGTCTTAGCGAAAGGCTTCTTGAGGGGAAAGCTGTAACTCTGTGAGATGATTTCACAGAACACAAAGAAGTTTCTCAGAAAGCTTCTTTCTCTTTGTTATCGGAGAATATTTCCTTTGGCCCTATAGTCTTCCAAGGGATCCGAAATATCTGTTCTCAGATTCCACAGAAATAAGGCTAGTAAACAGATCCACGAAATAGAGATGTAACTCTGTGAAATGAATTAACAGAACACTAATCAGTTTCTCAGAAAGCTTCTTTCCAGATTTCATCTGAGGATATTTCCTTTTTCACCATAGCCCTCTATGGGCTTCCAAATATCACTTTGCCAATTGAACAAGAACTGCCTTGGCGAAGGGCTTCTTGAGGGGAAAGCTGTAACTCTGTGAGATGATTTCACAGAACACAAAGAAGTTTCTCAGAAAGCTTCTTTCTGTTTGTTATCGGAGGATATTTCCTTTGGCCCTATAGTCTTCCAAGGGATCCGAAATATCTGTTCTCAGATTCCACAGAAATAAGGCTAGCAAAGAGATCCACGAAATACACATGTAACTCTGTGAGATGAATTAACAGAACACTAAGCAGTTTCTCAGAAAGCTTCTTTCCGGATTTCATCTGAGAATATTTCCTTTTTCACCATAGCCCTCTAAGGGCTTCCAAATATCACTTTGCCAATTCCACAAGAACTGTCTTGGCGAAAGGCTTCTTGAGTGGAAAGCTGTACCTCTGTGAGATGATTTCACAGAACACAAAGAAGTTTCTCAGAAAGCTTCTTTCTCTTTGTTATCGGAGGATATTTCCTTTGGCCCTATAGTCTTCCAAGGGATCCGAAATATCTGTTCTCAGATTCCACAGAAATAAGGCTAGCAAAGAGATCCACGAAATACAGATGTAACTCTGTGAGATGAATTAACAGAACACTAAGCAGTTTCTCAGAAAGCTTCTTTCCAGATTTCATCGAAGGATATTTCCTTTTTCACCATAGACCTCTATGGGCTTCCAAATATCACTTTGCCAATTCCACAAGAACTGTCTTAGCGAAAGGCTTCTTGAGGGGAAAGCTGTAACTCTGTGAGATGATTTCAAAGAACACAAAGAAGTTTCTCAGAAAGCTTCTTTCTCTTTGTTATCGGAGGATATTTCCTTTGGCCCTATAGTCTTCCAAGGGATCCGAAATATCTGTTCTCAGATTCCACAGAAATAAGGCTAGCAAAGAGATCCACGAAATACAGATGTAACTCTGTGAGATGAATTAACAGAACACTAAGCAGTTTCTCAGAAAGCTTCTTTCCAGATTTCATCAAAGGATATTTCCTTTTTCACCATAGCCCTCTATGGGCTTCCAAATATCACTTTGCCAATTCCACAAGAACTGTCTCAGCGAAAGGGTTCTTGAGGGGAAAGCTGTAACTCTGTGAGATGATTTCAAAGAACACAAAGAAGTTTCTCAGAAAGCTTCTTTCTCTTTGTTATCGGAGGATATTTCCTTTGGCCCTATAGTCTTCCAAGGGATCCGAAATATCTGTTCTCAGATTCCACAGAAATAAGGCTAGCAAAGAGGTCCACGAAATACACATGTAACTCTGTGAGATGAATTAACAGAACACTGAGCAGTTTCTCAGAAAGTTTCTTTCCAGATTTCATCTGAGGATATTTCCTTTTTCACCATAGCCCTCTATGGGCTTCCAAATATCACTTTGCCAATTGCACAAGAACTGCCTTGGCGAAAGGCTTCTTGAGGGGAAAGCTGTAACTCTGTGAGATGATTTCACAGAACACAAAGAAGTTTCTCAGAAAGCTTCTTTCTGTTTGTTATCGAAGGATATTTCCTTTGGCCCTTCAGTCTTCCAAGGGATCCGAAATATCTGTTCTCAGATTCCACAGAAATAAGGCTAGCAAAGAGATCCACGAAATACAGATGTAACTCTGTGAGATGAATTAACAGAACACTAAGCAGTTTCTCAGAAAGCTTCTTTCCAGATTTCATCGAAGGATATTTCCTTTTTCACCATAGCCCTCTATGGGCTTCCAAATATCACTTTGCCAATTCCACAAGAACTGTCTTAGCGAAAGGCTTCTTGAGGGGAAAGCTGTAACTCTGTGAGATGATTTCAAAGAACACAAAGAAGTTTCTCAGAAAGCTTCTTTCTCTTTGTTATCGGAGGATATTTCCTTTGGCCCTATAGTCTTCCAAGGGATCCGAAATATCTGTTCTCAGATTCCACAGAAATAAGGCTAGCAAAGAGATCCACGAAATACAGATGTAACTCTGTGAGATGAATTAACAGAACACTAAGCAGTTTCTCAGAAAGCTTCTTTAAAGATTTCATCTGAGGATATTTCCCTTTTCACCGTAGCCCTCTATGGGCTTCCAAATATCACTTTGCCAATTCCACAAGAACTGTCTCAGCGAAAGGGTTCTTGAGGGGAAAGCTGTAACTCTGTGAGATGATTTCACAGAACACAAAGAAGTTTCTCAGAAAGCTCCTTTCTGTTTGTTATCGGAGGATATTTCCTTTGGCCCTATAGTCTTCCAAGGGATCCGAAATATCTGTTCTCAGATTCCACAGAAATAAGGCTAGCAAAGAGGTCCACGAAATACACATGTAACTCTGTGAGATGAATTAACAGAACACTAAGCAGTTTCTCAGAAAGTTTCTTTCCAGATTTCATCTGAGGATATTTCCTTTTTCACCATAGCCCTCTATGGGCTTCCAAATATCACTTTGCCATTTCCACAAGAACTGTCTTGGCGAAAGGGTTCTTGAGGGGAAAGCTGTAATTCTGTGAGATGATTTCACAGAACACAAAGAAGTTTCTCAGAAAGCTTCTTTCTCTTTGTTATCAGAGGATATTTCCTTTGGCCCTATAGTCTTCCAAGGGATCCGAAATATCTGTTCTCAGATTCCACAGAAATAAGGCTAGCAAAGAGATCCACGAAATACAGATGTAACTCTGTGAGATGAATTAACAGAACACTAAGCAGTTTCTCAGAAAGCTTCTTTCCAGATTTCATCTCTGAATATTTCCTTTTTCACCATAGCCCTCTATGGGCTTCCAAATATCACTTTGCCAATTCCACAAGAACTGTCTTGGCGAAAGCCTTCTTGAGGGGAAAGCTGTAACTCTCTGAGATGATTTCACAGAACACGAAGAAGTTTCTCAGAAAGCTTCTTTCTCTTTGTTATCGGCGGATATTTCCTTTGGCCCTATAGTCTTCCAAGGGATCCGAAATATCTGTTCTCAGATTCCACAGAAATAAGGCTAGCAAAGAGATCCACGAAATACAGATGTAACTCTGTGAGATGAATTAACAGAACACTAAGCAGTTTCTCAAAAAGCTTCTTTCCGGATTTCATCGGAGGATATTTCCTTTTTCACCATAGCCCTCTAGGGGCTTCCAAATATCACTTTGCCAATTACACAGGAACTGTCTTAGCGAAAGGCTTCTTGAGGGGAAAGCTGTAACTCTGTGAGATGATTTCAAAGAACACAAAGAAGTTTCTCAGAAAGCTTCTTTCTCTTTGTTACCGGAGGATATTTCCTTTGGCCCTATAGTCTTCCAAGGGATCCGAAGTATCTGTTCTCAGATACCACAGAAATAAGGCTAGCAAAGAGATCGACGAAATACAGAGGTAACTCTGTGAGATGAATTAACAGAACACTAAGCAGTTTCTCAAAAAGCTTCTTTCCAGACTTCATCTGAGGATATTTCCTTTTTCACCATAGCCCTCTATGGGCTTCGAAATATCACTTTGCCAATTCCACAAGAACTGTCTTGGCGAAAGGCTTCTTGAGGGGAAAGCTGTAACTCTGTGAGATGATTTCACAGAACACAAAGAAGTTTCTCAGAAAGCTTCTTTCTCTTTGTTATCGGAGAATATTTCCTTTGGCCCTATAGTCTTCCAGGGGATCCGAAATATCTGTTCTCAGATTCCACAGAAATAAGGCTAGTAAAGAGATCCACGAAATAGAGATGTAACTCTGTGAGATGAATTAACAGAACACTAAGCAGTTTCTCAGAAAGCTTCTTTCCAGATTTCATCTGAGGATATTTCCTTTTTCACCATAGCCCTCGGTGGGCTTCCAAATATCGCTTTGCCAATTGCACAAGAACTGCCTTGGCGAAAGGCTTCTTGAGGGGAAAGCTGTAACTCTGTGAGATGATTTCACAGAACACAAAGAAGTTTCTCAGAAAGCTTCTTTCTGTTTGTTATCGGAGGATATTTCCTTTGGCCCTATAGTCTTCCAAGGGATCCGAAATATCTGTTCTCAGATTCCACAGAAATAAGGCTAGCAAAGAGATCCACGAAATACAGATGTAACTCTGTGAGATGAATTAACAGAACACTAAGCAGTTTCTCAGAAAGCTTCTTTCCGGATTTCATCTGAGAATATTTCCTTTTTCACCATAGCCCTCTAAGGGCTTCCAAATATCACTTTGCCAATTCCACAAGAACTGTCTTGGCGAAAGGCTTCTTGAGTGGAAAGCTGTACCTCTGTGAGATGATTTCACAGAACACAAAGAAGTTTCTCAGAAAGCTTCTTTCTTTTTGTTATCGGAGGATATTTCCTTTGGCCCTATAGTCTTCCAAGGGATCCGAAATATCTGTTCTCAGATTCCACAGAAATAAGGCTAGCAAAGAGATCCACGAAATACAGATGTAACTCTGTGAGATGAATTAACAGAACACTAAGCAGTTTCTCAGAAAGCTTCTTTCCAGATTTCATCGAAGGATATTTCCTTTTTCACCATAGCGCCCTATGGGCTTCCAAATATCACTTTGCCAATTCCACAACAACTGTCTTAGCGAAAGGGTTCTTGAGGGGAAAGCTGTAACTCTGTGAGATGATTTCAAAGAACACAAAGAAGTTTCTCAGAAAGCTTCTTTCTCTTTGTTATCGGAGGATATTTCCTTTGGCCCTATAGTCTTCCAAGGGATCCGAAATATCTGTTCTCAGATTCCACAGAAATAAGGCTAGCAAAGAGATCCACGAAATACAGATGTAACTCTGTGAGATGAATTAACAGAACACTAAGCAGTTTCTCAGAAAGCTTCTTTCCAGATTTCATCTGAGGATATTTCCTTTTTCACCATAGCCCTCTATGGGCTTCCAAATATCACTTTGCCAATTCCACAAGAACTGTCTCAGCGAAAGGGTTCTTGAGGGGAAAGCTGTAACTCTGTGAGATGATTTCAAAGAACACAAAGAAGTTTCTCAGAAAGCTTCTTTCTCTTTGTTATCGGAGGATGTTTCCTTTGGCCCTATTGTCTTCCAAGGGATCCGAAATATCTGTTCTCAGATTCCACAGAAATAAGGCTAGCAAAGAGATCCACAAAATCCACATGTAACTCTGTGAGATGAATTAACAGAATACTAAGCGGTTTCTCAGAAAGCTTCTTTCCAGATTTCATCTGAGGATATTTCCTTTTTCACCATAGCCCTCTATGGGCTTCCAAATATCACTTTGCCAATTCCACAAGAACTGTCTTGGCGAAAGACTTCTTGAGGGGAAAGCTGTAACTCTGTGAGATGATTTCACAGAACAAAAAGAAGGTTCTCAGAAAGCTTCTTTCTCTTTGTTATCGGAGAATATTTCCTTTGGCCCTATAGTCTTCCAAGGGATCCGAAATATCTGTTCTCAGATTCCACAGAAATAAGGCTAGTAAAGAGATCCACGAAATAGAGATGTAACTCTGTGAGATGAATTAACAGAACACTAATCAGTTTCTCAGAAAGCTTCTTTCCAGATTTCATCTGAGGATATTTCCTTTTTCACCATAGCCCTCTATGGGCTTCCAAATATCACTTTGCCAATTTCACAAGATCTGTCTTAGCGAAAGGCTTCTTGAGGGGAAAGCTGTAACTCTGTCAGATGATTTCACAGAACACAAAGAAGTTTCTCAGAAAGCTTCTTTCTCTTTGTTATCGGAGGATATTTCCTTTGGCCCCATAGTCTTCCAAGGGATCCGAAATATCTGTTCTCAGATTCCACAGAAATAAGGCTAGCAAAGAGATCCACGAAATACAGATGTAACTCTGTGAGATGAATTAACAGAACACTAAGCAGTTTCTCAGAAAGCTTCTTTCCAGATTTCATCTGAGGATATTTCCTTTTTCACCATAGCCCTCTATGGGCTTCCAAATATCACTTTGCCAATTCCACAAGAAGTGTCTTAGCGAAAGGCTTCTTGAGGGGAAAGCTGTAACTCTGTGAGATGATTTCAAAGAACACAAAGAAGTTTCTCAGAAAGCTTCTTTCTCTTTGTTATCGGAGGATATTTCCTTTGGCCCTATAGTCTTCCAAGGGATCCGAAATATCTGTTCTCAGATTCCACAGAAAAAAGGCTAGCAAAGAGATAGACGAAATACAGATTTAACTCTGTGAGTTGAATTAACAGAACACTAAGCAGTTTCTCAGAAAGCTTGTTTCCAGATTTCATCGAAGGATATTTCCTTTTTCACCATAGCCCTCTATGGGCTTCCAAATATCACTTTGCCAATTTCACAAGAACTGTCTTAGCGAAACGCTTCATGACGGGAAACCTGTAACTCTGTGAGATGATTTTACAGAACACAAAGAAGTTTCTCAGAAAGCTTCTTTCTGTTTGTTATCGGAGGATATTTCCTTTGGCCCTATAGTCTTCCAAGGGATCCGAAATATCTGTTCTCAGATTCCACAGATATAAGGCTAGCAAAGAGATCCACGAAATACAGATGTAACTCTGTGAGATGAATTAACAGAACACTAAGCAGTTTCTCTAAAAGCTTCTTTCCGGATTTCATCTGAGGATATTGCCTTTTTCACCATAGCCCTCTATGGGCTTCCAAATATCACTTTGCCAATTCCACAAGAACTGTCTAGCGAAAGGCTTCTTGAGGGGAAAGCTGTAACTCTGTGAGATGATTTCAAAGAACACAAAGAAGTTTCTCAGAAAGCTTCTTTCTCTTTGTTATCGGAGGATATTTCCTTTGGCCCTATAGTCTTCCAAGGGATCCGAAATATCTGTTCTCAGATTCCACAGAATTAAGGCTAGCAAAGAGATCCACGAAATACAGATGTAACTCTGTGAGATGAATTAACAGAACACTAAGCAGTTTCTCAGAAAGCTTCTTTCCAGATTTCATCTGAGGATATTTCCTTTTTCACCATAGCCCTCTAGGGGCTTCCAAATATCACTTTGCCATTTCCACAAGAACTGTCTTAACGAAAGGCTTCTTGAGGGGAAAGCTGTGACTCTGTGAGATGATTTCAAAGAACACAAAGAAGGTTTCTCAGAAAGTTTCTTTCTCTTTGTTATCGGAGGATATTTCCTTTGGCCCTGTAGTCTTCCTAGGGATCTGAAATATCTGTTCTCAGATTCCACAGAAAAAAGGCTAGCAAAGATATAGAAGAAATACACATTTAACTCTGTGAGATGAATTAACAGAACACTAAGCAGTTTCTCAGAAAGCTTGTTTCCAGATTTCATCGAAGGATATTTCCTTTTTCACCATAGCCCTCTATGGGCTTCCAAATATCACTTTGCCAATTCCACAAGAACTGTCTTAGCGAAAGGCTTCTTGAGGGGAAAGCTGTAACTCTGTGAGATGATTTCACAGAACACAAAGAAGTTTCTCAGAAAGCTTCTTTCTCTTTGTTATCGGAGGATATTTCCTTTGGCCCTATAGTCTTCCAAGGGATCCGAAATATCTGTTCTCAGATTCCACAGAAATAAGGCTGGCTAAGAGATCCACGAAACACAGATGTAACTCTGTGAGATGAATTAACAGAACACTAAGCAGTTTCTCAGAAAGCTTCTTTCGAGATTTCATCTGTGAATATTTCCTTTTTCACCATAGCCCTCTATGGGCTTCCAAATATCACTTTGCCAATTCCACAAGAACTGTCTTGGCGAAAGGATTCTTGAGGGGAAAGCTGTACCTCTGTGAGATGATTTCACAGAACACAAAGAAGTTTCTCAGAAAGCTTCTTTCTCTTTGTTATCGGAGGATATTTCCTTTGGCCCTATAGTCTTCCAAGGGATCCGAAATATCTGTTCTCAGATTCCACAGAAATAAGGCTAGCAAAGAGATCCACGAAATACAGATGTAACTCTGTGAGATGAATTAACAGAACACTAAGCAGTTTCTCAGAAAGCTTCTTTCCAGATTTCATCGGAGGATATTTCCTTTTTCACCATAGCCCTCTATGGGCTTCCAAATATCACTTTGCCCATTGCACAAGAACTGTCTTGGCGAAAGGCTTCTTGAGGGGAAAGCTGTAACTCTGTGAGATGATTTCACAGAACACAAAGAAGTTTCTCAGAAAGCTTCTTTCTCTTTGTTATCGGAGGATATTTCCTTTGGCCCTATAGTCTTCCAAGGGATCCGAAATATCTGTTCTCAGATTCCACAGAAATAAGGCTAGCAAAGAGATCCACGAAATACAGATGTAACTCTGTGAGATGAATTAACAGAACACTAAGCAGTTTCTCAGAAAGCTTCTTTCCAGATTTCATCTGTGAATATTTCCTTTTTCACCATAGCCCTCTAGGGGCTTCCAAATATCACTTTGCCAATTCCACAAGAAGTGTCTTAGCGAAAGGCTTCTTGAGGGGAAAGCTGTAACTCTGTGAGATGATTTCACAGAACACAAAGAAGTTTCTCAGAAAGCTTCTTTCTCTTTGTTATCGGAGGATATTTCCTTTGGCCCTTTAGTCTTCCAAGGGATCCGAAATATCTGTTCTCAGATTCCACAGAAATAAGGCTAGCAAACAGATCCATGAAATACAGATGTAACTCTGTGAGATGAATTAACATAACACTAAGCACTTTCTCAGAAAGCTTCTTTCCGGATTTCATCTGAGAATATTTCCTTTTTCACCATAGCCCTCTAAGGGCTTCCAAATATCACTTTGCCAATTCCACAAGAACTGTCTTGGCGAAAGGATTCTTGAGGGGAAAGCTTAACTCTGTGAGATGATTTCAAAGAACACAAAGAAGTTTCTCAGAAAGCTTGTTTCTCTTTGTTATCGGAGGATATTTCCTTTGGCCCTATAGTCTTCCAAGGGATCCGAAATATCTGTTCTCAGATTCCACAGAAATAAGGCTAGCAAAGAGATCGACGAAATACAGATGTAACTCTGTGAGATGAATTAACAGAACACTAAGAAGTTTCTCAGAAAGCTTCTTTCCAGATTTCATCTGAGGATATTTCCTTTTTCACCATAGCCCTCTATGGGCTTCCAAATATCATTTTGCCATTTCCACAAGAACTGTCTTAACGAAAGGCTTCTTGAGGGGAAAGCTGTGACTCTGTGAGATGATTTCAAAGAACACAAAGAAGGTTTCTCAGAAAGTTTCTTTCTCTTTGTTATCGGAGGATATTTCCTTTGGCCCTGTAGTCTTCCTAGGGATCCGAAATATCTGTTATCAGATTCCACAGAAAAAAGGCTAGCAAAGATATAGACGAAATACACATTTAACTCTGTGAGATGAATTAACAGAACACTAAGCAGTTTCTCAGAAAGCTTGTTTCCAGATTTCATCGAAGGATATTTCCTTTTTCACCATAGCCCTCTATGGGCTTCCAAATATCACTTTGCCAATTCCACAAGAACTGTCTTAGCGAAAGGCTTCTTGACGGGAAAGCTGTAACTCTGTGAGATGATTTCACAGAACACAAAGAAGTTTCTCAGAAAGCTTCTTTCTCTTTGTTATCGGAGGATATTTCCTTTGGCCCTATAGTCTTCCAAGGGATCCGAAATATCTGTTCTCAGATTCCACAGAAATAAGGCTGGCAAAGAGATCCACGAAATACAGATGTAACTCTGTGAGATGAATTAACAGAACACTAAGCAGTTTCTCAGAAAGCTTCTTTCCAGATTTCATCTGTGAATATTTCCTTTTTCACCATAGGCCTCTATGGGCTTCCAAATATCACTTTGCCATTTCCACAAGAACAGTCTTGGCGAAAGGATTCTTGAGGGGAAAGCTGTACCTTTGTGAGATGATTTCACAGAACACAAAGAAGTTTCTCAGAAAGCTTCTTTCTCTTTGTTATCGGAGGATACTTCCTTTGGCCCTATAGTCTTCCAAGGGATCCGAAATATCTGTTCTCAGATTCCACAGAAATAAGGCTAGCAAAGAGATCCACGAAATACAGATGTAACTCTGTGAGATGAATTAACAGAACACTAAGTAGTTTCTCAGAAAGCTTCTTTCCAGATTTCATCTGAGGATATTTCCTTTTTCACCATAGCCCTCTATGGGCTTCCAAATATCACTTTGCCAATTCCACAAGAACTGTCTTGGCGAAAGGATTCTTGAGGGGAAAGCTGTACCTCTGTGAGATGATTTCACAGAACACAAAGAAGTTTCTCAGAAAGCTTCTTTCTCTTTGTTATCGGAGGATATTTCCTTTGGCCCTATAGTCTGCAAAGGGATCCGAAATATCTGTTCTCAGATTCCACAGAAATAAGGCTAGCAAAGAGATCCACGAAATACAGATATAACTCTTTGAGATGAATTAACAGAACACTAAGCAGTTTCTCAGAAAGCTTCTTTCCAGATTTCATCTGTGAATATTTCCTTTTTCACCATAGCCCTTGATGGGCTTCCAAATATCACTTTGCGAATTCCACAAGAACTGTCTTGGCGAAAGGATTCTTGAGGGGAAAGCTGTTCCTCTGTGAGATGATTTCACAGAACACAAAGAAGTTTCTCAGAAAGCTTCTTTCTCTTTGTTATCGGAGGATATTTCCTTTGGCCCTATAGTCTTCCAAGGGATCCGAAATATCTGTTCTCAGATTCCACAGATATAAGGCTAGCAAAGAGATCCACGAAATACAGATGTAACTCTGTGAGATGAATTAACAGAACACTAAGCAGTTTCTCAGAAAGCTTCTTTCCAGATTTCATCGGAGGTTATTTCCTTTTTCACCATAGCCCTCTATGGGCTTCCAAATATCACTTTTCCAATTCCACAAGAACTGTCTTAGCGAAAGGCTTCTTGAGGGGAAAGCTGTAACTATGTGAGATGATTTCAAAGAACACAAAGAAGTGTCTCAGAAAGTTTCTTTCTCTTTGTTATCGGAGGATATTTCCTTTGGCCCTATAGTCTTCCAAGGGATCCGAAGTATCTGTTCTCAGATTCCACAGAAATAAGGCTAGCAAAGAGATCGACGAAATACAGATGTAACTCTGTGAGATGAATTAACAGAACACTAAGCAGTTTCTCAGAAAGCTTCTTTCCAGATTTCATCTGAGGATATTTCCTTTTTCACCTTAGCCCTCTATGGGCTTCCAAATATCACTTTGCCAATTCCACAAGAACTGTCTTAGCGAAAGGCTTCTTGAGGGGATAGCTGTAACTCTGTGAGATGATTTCACAGAACACAAAGACGTTTCTCAGAAAGCTTCTTTCTCTTTGTTATCGGAGGATATTTCCTTTGGCCCTATAGTCTTCCAAGGGATCCGAAATATCTGTTCTCAGATTCCACAGAAATAAGGCTAGCAAAGAGATCGACGAAATACAGATGTAACTCTGTGAGATGAATTAACAGAACACTAAGCAGTTTCTCAGAAAGCTTCTTTCCAGATTTCATCTGAGGATATTTCCTTTTTCACCATAGCCCTCTATGGGCTTCCAAATATCACTTTGCCAATTCCACAAGAACTGTCTTGGCGAAAGGCTTCTTGAGGTGAAAGCTGTAACTCTGTGAGATGATTTCACAGAACACAAAGAAGTTTCTCAGAAAGCTTCTTTCTCTTTGTTATCGGAGAATATTTCCTTTGGCTCTATACTCTTCAAAGGGATCCGAAATATCTGTTCTCAGATTCCACAGAAATAAGGCTAGCAAAGAGATCCATGAAATACAGATGTAACTCTGTGAGATGAATTAACAGAACACTGAGCAGTTTCTCAGAAAGCTTCTTTCCAGATTTCATCTGAGGATATTTCCTTTTTCACCATAGCCCTCTATGGGCTTCGAAATATCACTTTGCCAATTGCACAAGAACTGCCTTGGCGAAAGGCTTCTTGAGGGGAAAGCTGTAACTCTGTGAGATGATTTCACAGAACACAAAGAAGTTTCTCAGAAAGCTTCTTTCTGTTTGTTATCGGAGGATATTTCCTTTGGCCCTTTAGTCTTCCAAGGGATCCGAAATATCTGTTCTCAGATTCCACAGAAATAAGGCTAGCAAAGAGATCCATGAAATACAGATGTAACTCTGTGAGATGAATTAACAGAACACTAAGCACTTTCTCAGAAAGCTTCTTTCCGGATTTCATCTGAGAATATTTCCTTTTTCACCATAGCCCTCTAAGGGCTTCCAAATATCACTTTGCCAATTCCACAAGAACTGTCTTGGCGAAAGGCTTCTTGAGTGGAAAGCTGTACCTCTGTGAGATGATTTCACAGAACACAAAGAAGTTTCTCAGAAAGCTTCTTTCTCTTTGTTATCGGAGGATATTTCCTTTGGCCCTATAGTCTTCCAAGGGATCCGAAATATCTGTTCTCAGATTCCACAGAAATAAGGCTAGCAAAGAGATCCACGAAATACAGATGTAACTCTGTGAGATGAATTAACAGAACACTAAGCAGTTTCTCAGAAAGTTTCTTTCCAGATTTCATCGAAGGATATTTCCTTTTTCACCATAGCCCTCTATGGGCTTCCAAATATCACTTTGCCAATTCCACAAGAACTGTCTTAGCGAAAGGCTTCTTGAGGGGAAAGCTGTAACTCTGTGAGATGATTTCAAAGAACACAAAGAAGTTTCTCAGAAAGCTTCTTTCTCTTTGTTATCGGAGGATATTTCCTTTGGCCCTATAGTCTTATAAGGGATCCGAAATATCTGTTCTCAGATTCCACAGAAATAAGGCTAGCAAAGAGATCCACGAAATACAGATGTAACTCTGTGAGATGAATTAACAGAACACTAAGCAGTTTCTCAGAAAGCTTCTTTCCAGATTTCATCTGAGGATATTTCCTTTTTCACCATAGCCCTCTATGGGCTTCCAAATATCACTTTGCCAATTCCACAAGAACTGTCTCAGCGAAAGGGTTCTTGAGGGAAAGCTGTAACTCTGTGAGATGATTTCAAAGAACACAAAGAAGTTTCTCAGAAAGCTTCTTTCTCTTTGTTATCGGAGGATATTTCCTTTGGCCCTATAGTCTTGCAAGGGATCCGAAATATCTGTTCTCAGATTCCACAGAAATAAGGCTAGCAAAGAGGTCCACGAAATACACATGTAACTCTGTGAGATGAATTAACAGAACACTGAGCAGTTTCTCAGAAAGCTTCTTTCCAGATTTCATCTGAGGATATTTCCTTTTTCACCCTAGCCCTCTATGGGCTTCCAAATATCACTTTGCCAATTGCACAAGAACTGCCTTGGCGAAAGGCTTCTTGAGGGGAAAGCTGTAACTCTGTGAGATGATTTCACAGAATACAAAGAAGTTTCTCAGAAAGCTTCTTTCTGTTTGTTATCGGAGGATATTTCCTTTGGTCCTTTAGTCTTCCAAGGGATCCGAAATATCTGTTCTCAGATTCCACAGAAATAAGGCTAGCAAAGAGATCCATGAAATACAGATGTAACTCTGTGAGATGAATTAACAGAACACTAAGCACTTTCTCAGAAAGCTTCTTTCCGGATTTCATCTGAGAATATTTCCTTTTTCACCATAGCCCTCTAAGGGCTTCCAAATATCACTTTGCCAATTCCACAAGAACTGTCTTGGCGAAAGGATTCTTGAGGGGAAAGCTGTAACTCTGTGAGATGATTTCAAAGAACACAAAGAAGTTTCTCAGAAAGCTTCTTTCTCTTTGTTATCGGAGGATATTTCCTTTGGCCCTATAGTCTTCCAAGGGATCCGAAATATCTGTTCTCAGATTCCACAGAAATAAGGCTAGCAAAGAGATCGACGAAATACAGATGTAACTCTGTGAGATGAATTAACGGAACACTAAGCAGTTTCTCAGAAAGCTTCTTTCCAGATTTCATCTGAGGATATTTCCTTTTTCACCATAGCCCTCTATGGGCTTCCAAATATCACTTTGCCATTTCCACAAGAACTGTCTTAACGAAAGGCTTCTTGAGGGGAAAGCTGTGACTCTGTGAGATGATTTCAAAGAACACAAAGAAGGTTTCTCAGAAAGTTTCTTTCTCTTTGTTATCGGAGGATATTTCCTTTGGCCCTGTAGTCTTCCTAGGGATCCGAAATATCTGTTCTCAGATTCCACAGAAAAAAGGCTAGCAAAGATATAGAAGAAATACACATTTAACTCTGTGAGATGAATTAACAGAACACTAAGCAGTTTCTCAGAAAGCTTGTTTCCAGATTTCATCGAAGGATATTTCCTTTTTCACCATAGCCCTCTATGGGCTTCCAAATATCACTTTGCCAATTCCACAAGAACTGTCTTAGTGAAAGGCTTCTTGACGGGAAAGCTGTAACTCTGTGAGATGATTTCACAGAACACAAAGAAGTTTCTCAGAAAGCTTCTTTCTCTTTGTTATCGGAGGATATTTCCTTTGGCCCTATAGTCTTCCAAGGGATCCGAAATATCTGTTCTCAGATTCCACAGAAATAAGGCTAGCAAAGAGATCCACGAAATACAGATGTAACTCTGTGAGATGAATTAACAGAACACTAAGCAGTTTCTCAGAAAGCTTCTTTCCAGATTTCATCTGTGAATATTTCCTTTTTCACCATAGCCCTCTATGGGCTTCCAAATATCACTTTGCCAATTCCACAAGAACTGTCTTGGCGAAAGGATTGTTGAGGGGAATGCTGTAACTCTCTGAGATGATTTCACAGAACACAAAGAAGTTTCTCAGAAAGCTTCTTTCTCTTTGTTATCGGAGGATATTTCCTTTGGCCCTATAGTCTGCAAAGGGATCCGAAATATCTGTTCTCAGATTCCACAGAAATAAGGCTAGCAAAGAGATCCACGAAATACAGATATAACTCTTTGAGATGAATTAACAGAACACTAAGCAGTTTCTCAGAAAGCTTCTTTCCAGATTTCATCTGTGAATATTTCCTTTTTCACCATAGCCCTTGATGGGCTTCCAAATACCACTTTGCCAATTCCACAAGAACTGTCTTGGCGAAAGGATTCTTGAAGGGAGAGCTGTACCTCTGTGAGATGATTTCACAGAACACAAAGAAGTTTCTCAGAAAGCTTCTTTCTCTTTGTTATCGGAGGATATTTCCTTTGGCCCTATAGTCTTCCAAGGGATCCGATATATCTGTTCTCAGATTCCACAGATATAAGGCTAGCAAAGAGATCCACGAAATACAGATGTAACTCTGTGAGATGAATTAACAGAACACTAAGCACTTTCTCAGAAAGCTTCTTTCCGGATTTCATCTGAGAATATTTCCTTTTTCACCATAGCCCTCTAAGGGCTTCCAAATATCACTTTGCCAATTCCACAAGAACTGTCTTGGCGAAAGGCTTCTTGAGTGGAAAGCTGTACCTCTGTGAGATGATTTCACAGAACACAAAGAAGTTTCTCAGAAAGCTTCTTTCTCTTTGTTATCGGAGGATATTTCCTTTGGCCCTATAGTCTTCCAAGGGATCCGAAATATCTGTTCTCAGATTCCACAGAAATAAGGCTAGCAAAGAGATCCACGAAATACAGATGTAACTCTGTGAGATGAATTAACAGAACACTAAGCAGTTTCTCAGAAAGTTTCTTTCCAGATTTCATCGAAGGATATTTCCTTTTTCACCATAGCCCTCTATGGGCTTCCAAATATCACTTTGCCAATTCCACAAGAACTGTCTTAGCGAAAGGCTTCTTGAGGGGAAAGCTGTAACTCTGTGAGATGATTTCAAAGAACACAAAGAAGTTTCTCAGAAAGCTTCTTTCTCTTTGTTATCGGAGGATATTTCCTTTGGCCCTATAGTCTTCCAAGGGATCCGAAATATCTGTTCTCAGATTCCACAGAAATAAGGCTAGCAAAGAGATCCACGAAATACAGATGTAACTCTGTGAGATGAATTAACAGAACACTAAGCAGTTTCTCAGAAAGCTTCTTTCCAGATTTCATCTGAGGATATTTCCTTTTTCACCATAGCCCTCTATGGGCTTCCAAATATCACTTTGCCAATTCCACAAGAACTGTCTCAGCGAAAGGGTTCTTGAGGGAAAGCTGTAACTCTGTGAGATGATTTCAAAGAACACAAAGGAGTTTCTCAGAAAGCTTCTTTCTCTTTGTTATCGGAGGATATTTCCTTTGGCCCTATAGTCTTGCAAGGGATCCGAAATATCTGTTCTCAGATTCCACAGAAATAAGGCTAGCAAAGAGGTCCACGAAATACACATGTAACTCTGTGAGATGAATTAACAGAACACTGAGCAGTTTCTCAGAAAGCTTCTTTCCAGATTTCATCTGAGGATATTTCCTTTTTCACCCTAGCCCTCTATGGGCTTCCAAATATCACTTTGCCAATTGCACAAGAACTGCCTTGGCGAAAGGCTTCTTGAGGGGAAAGCTGTAACTCTGTGAGATGATTTCACAGAATACAAAGAAGTTTCTCAGAAAGCTTCTTTCTGTTTGTTATCGGAGGATATTTCCTTTGGTCCTTTAGTCTTCCAAGGGATCCGAAATATCTGTTCTCAGATTCCACAGAAATAAGGCTAGCAAAGAGATCCATGAAATACAGATGTAACTCTGTGAGATGAATTAACAGAACACTAAGCACTTTCTCAGAAAGCTTCTTTCCGGATTTCATCTGAGAATATTTCCTTTTTCACCATAGCCCTCTAAGGGCTTCCAAATATCACTTTGCCAATTCCACAAGAACTGTCTTGGCGAAAGGATTCTTGAGGGGAAAGCTGTAACTCTGTGAGATGATTTCAAAGAACACAAAGAAGTTTCTCAGAAAGCTTCTTTCTCTTTGTTATCGGAGGATATTTCCTTTGGCCCTATAGTCTTCCAAGGGATCCGAAATATCTGTTCTCAGATTCCACAGAAATAAGGCTAGCAAAGAGATCGACGAAATACAGATGTAACTCTGTGAGATGAATTAACGGAACACTAAGCAGTTTCTCAGAAAGCTTCTTTCCAGATTTCATCTGAGGATATTTCCTTTTTCACCATAGCCCTCTATGGGCTTCCAAATATCACTTTGCCATTTCCACAAGAACTGTCTTAACGAAAGGCTTCTTGAGGGGAAAGCTGTGACTCTGTGAGATGATTTCAAAGAACACAAAGAAGGTTTCTCAGAAAGTTTCTTTCTCTTTGTTATCGGAGGATATTTCCTTTGGCCCTGTAGTCTTCCTAGGGATCCGAAATATCTGTTCTCAGATTCCACAGAAAAAAGGCTAGCAAAGATATAGAAGAAATACACATTTAACTCTGTGAGATGAATTAACAGAACACTAAGCAGTTTCTCAGAAAGCTTGTTTCCAGATTTCATCGAAGGATATTTCCTTTTTCACCATAGCCCTCTATGGGCTTCCAAATATCACTTTGCCAATTCCACAAGAACTGTCTTAGCGAAAGGCTTCTTGACGGGAAAGCTGTAACTCTGTGAGATGATTTCACAGAACACAAAGAAGTTTCTCAGAAAGCTTCTTTCTCTTTGTTATCGGAGGATATTTCCTTTGGCCCTATAGTCTTCCAAGGGATCCGAAATATCTGTTCTCAGATTCCACAGAAATAAGGCTAGCAAAGAGATCCACGAAATACAGATGTAACTCTGTGAGATGAATTAACAGAACACTAAGCAGTTTCTCAGAAAGCTTCTTTCCAGATTTCATCTGTGAATATTTCCTTTTTCACCATAGCCCTCTATGGGCTTCCAAATATCACTTTGCCAATTCCACAAGAACTGTCTTGGCGAAAGGATTGTTGAGGGGAATGCTGTAACTCTCTGAGATGATTTCACAGAACACAAAGAAGTTTCTCAGAAAGCTTCTTTCTCTTTGTTATCGGAGGATATTTCCTTTGGCCCTATAGTCTGCAAAGGGATCCGAAATATCTGTTCTCAGATTCCACAGAAATAAGGCTAGCAAAGAGATCCACGAAATACAGATATAACTCTTTGAGATGAATTAACAGAACACTAAGCAGTTTCTCAGAAAGCTTCTTTCCAGATTTCATCTGTGAATATTTCCTTTTTCACCATAGCCCTTGATGGGCTTCCAAATACCACTTTGCCAATTCCACAAGAACTGTCTTGGCGAAAGGATTCTTGAAGGGAGAGCTGTACCTCTGTGAGATGATTTCACAGAACACAAAGAAGTTTCTCAGAAAGCTTCTTTCTCTTTGTTATCGGAGGATATTTCCTTTGGCCCTATAGTCTTCCAAGGGATCCGATATATCTGTTCTCAGATTCCACAGATATAAGGCTAGCAAAGAGATCCACGAAATACAGATGTAACTCTGTGAGATGAATTAACAGAACACTAAGCAGTTTCTCAGAAAGCTTCTTTCCAGATTTCATCTGAGGATATTTCCTTTTTCACAATAGCCCTCCATGGGCTTCCAAATATCACTTTGCCAATTCCACAAGAACCGTCTTGGCGAAAGACTTCTTGCGGGGAAAGCTGTAACTCTGTGAGATGATTTCAAAGAACACAAAGAAGTTTCTCAGAAAGCTTCTTTCTCTTTGTTATCAGCGGATATTTCCTTTGGCCCTATAGTCTTCCAAGGGATCCGAAATATCTGTTCTCAGATTCCATAGAAATAAGGCTAGCAAAGAGATCCACGAAATACAGTTGTAACTCTATGAGATGAATTAACAGAACACTAAGCAGTTTCTCAGAAAGCTTCTTTCCAGATTTCATCGGAGGATATTTCCTTTTTCACCATAGCCCTCTATGGACTTCCAAATATCACTTTGCCAATTCCACAAGAACTGTCTTAGCGAAAGGCTTCTTGAGGGGATAGCTGTAACTCTGTGAGATGATTTCACAGAACACAAAGACGTTTCTCAGAAAGCTTCTTTCTCTTTGTTATCGGAGGATATTTCCTTTGGCCCTATAGTCTTCCAAGGGATCCGAAATATCTGTTCTCAGATTCCACAGAAATAAGGCTAGGAAAGAGATCGACGAAATACAGATGTAACTCTGTGAGATGAATTAACAGAACACTGAGCAGTTTCTCAGAAAGCTTCTTTCCAGATTTCATCTGAGGATATTTCCTTTTTCACCATAGCCCTCTATGGGCTTCCAAATATCACTTTGCCAATTCCACAAGAACTGCCTTGGCGAAAGGCTTCTTGAGGGGAAAGCTGTAACTCTGTGAGATGATTTCACAGAACACAAAGAAGTTTCTCAGAAAGCTTCTTTCTGTTTGTTATCGGAGGATATTTCCTTTGGCCCTTTAGTCTTCCAAGGGATCCGAAATATCTGTTCTCAGATTCCACAGAAATAAGGCTAGCAAAGAGATCCATGAAATACAGATGTAACTCTGTGAGATGAATTAACAGAACACTAAGCACTTTCTCAGAAAGCTTCTTTCCGGATTTCATCTGAGAATATTTCCTTTTTCACCATAGCCCTCTAAGGGCTTCCAAATATCACTTTGCCAATTCCACAAGAACTGTCTTGGCGAAAGGCTTCTTGAGTGGAAAGCTTTACCTCTGTGAGATGATTTCACAGAACACAAAGAAGTTTCTCAGAAAGCTTCTTTCTCTTTGTTATCGGAGGATATTTCCTTTGGCCCTATAGTCTTCCAAGGGATCCGAACTATCTGTTCTCAGATTCCACAGAAATAAGGCTAGCAAAGAGATCCACGAAATACAGATGTAACTCTGTAAGATGAATTAACAGAACACTAAGCAGTTTCTCAGAAAGCTTCTTTCCAGATTTCATCTGAGGATATTTCCTTTTTCACCGTAGCCCTCTATGGGCTTCCAAATATCACTTTGCCACTTCCACAAGAACTGTCTCAGCGAAAGGGTTCTTGAGGGGAAAGCTGTAACTCTGTGAGATGATTTCAAAGAACACAAAGAAGTTTCTCAGAAAGCTTCTTTCTCTTTGTTATCGGAGGATATTTCCTTTGGCCCTATAGTCTTCCAAGGGATCCGAAATATCTGTTCTCAGTTTCCACAGAAATAAGGCTAGCAAAGAGGTCCACGAAATACACATGTAACTCTGTGAGATGAATTAACAGAACACTAAGCAGTTTCTCAGAAAGCTTCTTTCCAGATTTCATCTGAGGATATTTCCTTTTTCACCATAGCCCTCTATGGGCTTCCAAATATCACTTTGCCATTTCCACAAGAACTGTCTTGGCGAAAGGGTTCTTGAGGGGAAAGCTGTAATTCTGTGAGATGATTTCACAGAACACAAAGAAGTTTCTCAGAAAGCTTCTTTCTCTTTGTTATCGGAGGATATTTCCTTTGGCCCTATAGTCTTCCAAGGGATCCGAAATATCTGTTCTCAGATTCCAAAGAAATAAGGCTAGCAAAGAGATCCACGAAATACAGATGTAACTCTGTGAGATGAATTAACAGAACACTAAGCAGTTTCTCAGAAAGCTTCTTTCCAGATTTCATCTGTGAATATTTCCTTTTTCACCATAGCCCTCTATGGGCTTCCAAATATCACTTTGCCAATTCCACAAGAACTGTCTTGTCGAAAGCCTTCTTGAGGGGAAAGCTGTAACTCTCTGAGATGATTTCACAGAACACAAAGAAGTTTCTCAGAAAGCTTCTTTCTCTTTGTTATCGGCGGATATTTCCTTTGGCCCTATAGTCTTCCAAGGGATCCGAAATATCTGTTCTCAGATTCCACAGAAATAAGGCTAGCAAAGAGATCCACGAAATACAGATGTAACTCTGTGAGATGAATTAACAGAACACTAAGCAGTTTTTCAAAAAGCTTCTTTCCGGATTTCATCGAACGATATTTCCTTTTTCACCATAGCCCTCTAGGGGCTTCCAAATATCACTTTGCCAATTCCACAAGAACTGTCTTAGCGAAAGGCTTCTTGAGGGGAATGCTGTAACTCTGTGAGATGATTTCAGAGAACACAAAGAAGTTACTCAGAAAGCTTCTTTCTCTTTGTTACCGGAGGATATTTCCTTTGGCCCTATAGTCTTCCAAGGGATCCGAAGTATCTGTTCTCAGATACCACAGAAATAAGGCTAGCAAAGAGATCGACGAAATACAGATGTAACTCTGTGAGATGAATTAACAGAACACTAAGCATTTTCTCAGAAAGCTTCTTTCCAGATTTCATCTGAGGATATTTCCTTTTTCACCATAGCCCTCTATGGGCTTCCAAATATCACTTTGCCAATTCCACAAAAACTGTCTTGGCGAAAGGCTTCTTGAGGGGAAAGCTGTAACTCTGTGAGATGATTTCACAGAACACAAAGAAGTTTCTCAGAAAGCTTCTTTCTCTTTGTTATCGGAGGATATTTCCTTTGGCCCTATAGTCTTCCAAGGGTTCCGAAATATCTGTTGTCAGATTCCACAGAAATAAGGCTAGCAAAGAGATCCACGAAATACAGATGTAACTCTGTGAGATGAATTAACAGAACACTAAGCAGTTTCTCAGAAAGCTTCTTTCCAGATTTCATCGAAGGATATTTCCTTTTTCACCATAGCCCTCTATGGGCTTCCAAATATCCCTTTGCCAATTCCACAAGAACTGTCTTAGCGAAAGGCTTCTTGAGGGGAAAGCTGTAACTCTGTGAGATGATTTCAAAGAACACAAAGAAGTTTCTCAGAAAGCTTCTTTCTCTTTGTTATCGGAGGATATTTCCTTTGGCCTTATAGTCTTCCAAGGGATCCGAAATATCTGTTCTCAGATTCCACAGAAATAAGGCTAGCAAAGAGATACACGAAATACAGATGTAACTCTGTGAGATGAATGAACAGAACACTAAGCAGTTTCTCAGAAAGCTTCTTTCCAGATTTCATCTGAGGATATTTCCTTTTTCACCATAGCCCTCTATGGGCTTCCAAATATCACTTTGCCAATTCCACAAGAACTGTCTCAGCGAAAGGGTTCTTGAGGGGAAAGCTGTAACTCTGTGAGATGATTTCAAAGAACACAAAGAAGTTTCTCAGAAAGCTTCTTTCTCTTTGTTATCGGAGGATGTTTACTTTCGCCCTCTTGTCTTCCAAGGGATCCGAAATATCTGTTCTCAGATTCCACAGAAATAAGGCTAGCAAAGAGATCCACAAAATACACATGTAACTCTGTGAGATGAATTAACAGAATACTAAGCGGTTTCTCAGAAAGCTTCTTTCCAGATTTTATCTGAGGATATTTCCTTTTTCACCATAGCCCTCTATGGGCTTCCAAATATCACTTTGCCAATTCCACAAGAACTGTCTTGGCGAAAGGGTTCTTGAGGGGAAAGCTGTAATTCGGTGAGATGATTTCACAGAACACAAAGAAGTTTCTCAGAAAGCTTCTTTCTCTTTGTTATCGGAGGATATTTCCTTTGGCCCTGTAGTCTTCCTAGATATCCGAAATATCTGTTCTCAGATTCCACAGAAAAAAGGCTAGCAAAGATATAGACGAAATACACATTTAACTCTGTGAGATGAATTAACAGAACAGTAAGCAGTTTCTCAGAAAGCTTGTTTCCAGATTTCACGAAGGATATTTCCTTTTTCACCATAGCCCTCTATGGGCTTCCAAATATCACTTTGCCAATTCCACAAGAACTGTCTTAGCGAAAGGCTTCTTGACGGGAAAGCTGTAACTCTGTGAGATGATTTCACAGAACACAAAGAAGTTTCTCAGAAAGCTTCTTTCTCTTTGTTATCGGAGGATATTTCCTTTGGCCCTATAGTCTTCCAAGGGATCCGAAATATCTGTTCTCAGATTCCACAGAAATAAGGCTGGCTAAGAGATCCACGAAATACAGATGTAACTCTGTGAGATGAATTAACAGAACACTAAGCAGTTTCTCAGAAAGCTTCTTTCCAGATTTCATCTGTGAATATTTCCTTTTTCACCATAGCCCTCTAAGGGCTTCCAAATATCACTTTGCCAATTCCACAAGAACTGTCTTGGCGAAAGGATTCTTGAGGGGAAAGCTGTACCTCTGTGAGATTATTTCACAGAACACAAAGAAGTTTCTCAGAAAGCTTCTTTCTCTTTGTTATCGGAGGATGTTTCCTTTGGCCCTATAGTCTTCCAAGGGATCCGAAATATCTGTTCTCAGATTCCACAGAAATAAGGCTAGCAAAGAGATTCACGAAATACAGATGTAACTCTGTGAGATGAATTAACAGAACACTAAACAGTTTCTCACAAAGCTTCTTTCCAGATTTCATCTGTGAATATTTCCTTTTTCACCATAGCCCTCTATGGGCTTCCAAATATCACTTTGCCCATTGCACAAGAACTGTCTTGGCGAAAGGCTTCTTGAGGGGAAAGCTGTAACTATGTGAGATGATTTCAAAGAACACAAAGAAGTGTCTCAGAAAGTTTCTTTCTCTTTGTTATCGGAGGATATTTCCTTTGGCCCTATAGTCTTCCAAGGGATCCGAAATATCTGTTCTCAGATTCCACAGAAATAAGGCTAGCAAAGAAATCGACGAAATACAGATGTAACTCTGTTGGATGAATTAACAGAACACTAAGCAGTTTCTCAGAAAGCTTCTTTCCAGATTTCATCTGAGGATATTTCCTTTTTCACAATAGCCATCTAAGGGCTTCCAAATATCACTTTACCAATTCCACAAGAACCTTCTTGGCGAAAGACTTCTTGAGGGGAAAGCTGTAACTCTGTGAGATGATTTCAAAGAACACAAAGAAGTTTCTCAGAAAGCTTCTTTCTCTTTGTTATCGGCGGATATTTCCTTTGGCTCTATAGTCTTCCAAGGGATCCGAAATATCTGTTCTCAGATTCCACAGAAATAAGGCTAGCAAAGAGATCCACGAAATACAGATGTAACTCTATGAGATGAATTAACAGAACACTAAGCAGTTTCTCAGAAAGCTTCTTTCCAGATTTCATCGGAGGATATTTCCTTTTTCACCATAGCCCTCTATGGGCTTCCAAATATCACTTTGCCAATTCCACAAGAACTGTCTTAGCGAAAGGCTTCTTGAGGGGAAAGCTGTAACTCTGTGAGATGATTTCACAGAACACAAAGAAGTTTCTCAGAAAGCTTCTTTCTGTTTGTTATCGGAGGATATTTCCTTTGGCCCTATAGTCTTCCAAGGCATCCGAAATATCTGTTCTCAGAATCCACAGAAAAAAGGCTAGCAAAGAGATCTACGAAATACAGATTTAACTCTGTGAGTTGAATTAACAGAACACTAAGCAGTTTCTCAGAAAGCTTGTTTCGAGATTTCATCGAAGGATATTTCCTTTTTCACCATAGCCCTCTATGGGCTTCCAAATATCACTTTGCCAATTTCACAAGAACTGTCTTAGCGAAACGCTTCTTGACGGGAAAGCTGTAACTCTGTGACATGATTTCACAGAACACAAAGAAGTTTCTCAGAAAGCTTCTTTCTGTTTGTTATCGGAGGATATTTCCTTTGGCCCTATAGTCTTCCAAGGGATCCGAAATATCTGTTCTCAGATTCCACAGAAATAAGGCTAGCAAAGAGATCCACGAAATACAGATGTAACTCTGTGAGATGAATTAACAGAACTCTAAGCAGTTTCTCTAAAAGCTTCTTTCCGGATTTCATCGGAGGATATTTCCTTTTTCACCATAGCCCTCTAGGGGCTTCCAAATATCACTTTGCCAATTCCACAAGAACTGTCTTAGCGAAAGGCTTCTTGACGGGAAAGCTGTAACTCTGTGAGATGATTTCACAGAACACAAAGAAGTTTCTCAGAAAGCTTCTTTCTCTTTGTTATCGGAGGATATTTCCTTTGGCCCTATAGTCTTCCAAGGGATCCGAAATATCTGTTCTCAGATTCCACAGAAATAAGGCTGGCAAAGAGATCCACGAAATACAGATGTAACTCTGTGAGATGAATTAACAGAACACTAAGCAGTTTCTCAGAAAGCTTCTTTCCAGATTTCATCTGTGAATATTTCCTTTTTCACCATAGGCCTCTATGGGCTTCCAAATATCACTTTGCCATTTCCACAAGAACAGTCTTGGCGAAAGGATTCTTGAGGGGAAAGCTGTACCTTTGTGAGATGATTTCACAGAACACAAAGAAGTTTCTCAGAAAGCTTCTTTCTCTTTGTTATCGGAGGATACTTCCTTTGGCCCTATAGTCTTCCAAGGGATCCGAAATATCTGTTCTCAGATTCCACAGAAATAAGGCTAGCAAAGAGATCCACGAAATACAGATGTAACTCTGTGAGATGAATTAACAGAACACTAAGTAGTTTCTCAGAAAGCTTCTTTCCAGATTTCATCTGAGGATATTTCCTTTTTCACCATAGCCCTCTATGGGCTTCCAAATATCACTTTGCCAATTCCACAAGAACTGTCTTGGCGAAAGGATTCTTGAGGGGAAAGCTGTACCTCTGTGAGATGATTTCACAGAACACAAAGAAGTTTCTCAGAAAGCTTCTTTCTCTTTGTTATCGGAGGATATTTCCTTTGGCCCTATAGTCTGCAAAGGGATCCGAAATATCTGTTCTCAGATTCCACAGAAATAAGGCTAGCAAAGAGATCCACGAAATACAGATATAACTCTTTGAGATGAATTAACAGAACACTAAGCAGTTTCTCAGAAAGCTTCTTTCCAGATTTCATCTGTGAATATTTCCTTTTTCACCATAGCCCTTGATGGGCTTCCAAATATCACTTTGCGAATTCCACAAGAACTGTCTTGGCGAAAGGATTCTTGAGGGGAAAGCTGTTCCTCTGTGAGATGATTTCACAGAACACAAAGAAGTTTCTCAGAAAGCTTCTTTCTCTTTGTTATCGGAGGATATTTCCTTTGGCCCTATAGTCTTCCAAGGGATCCGAAATATCTGTTCTCAGATTCCACAGATATAAGGCTAGCAAAGAGATCCACGAAATACAGATGTAACTCTGTGAGATGAATTAACAGAACACTAAGCAGTTTCTCAGAAAGCTTCTTTCCAGATTTCATCGGAGGTTATTTCCTTTTTCACCATAGCCCTCTATGGGCTTCCAAATATCACTTTTCCAATTCCACAAGAACTGTCTTAGCGAAAGGCTTCTTGAGGGGAAAGCTGTAACTATGTGAGATGATTTCAAAGAACACAAAGAAGTGTCTCAGAAAGTTTCTTTCTCTTTGTTATCGGAGGATATTTCCTTTGGCCCTATAGTCTTCCAAGGGATCCGAAGTATCTGTTCTCAGATTCCACAGAAATAAGGCTAGCAAAGAGATCGACGAAATACAGATGTAACTCTGTGAGATGAATTAACAGAACACTAAGCAGTTTCTCAGAAAGCTTCTTTCCAGATTTCATCTGAGGATATTTCCTTTTTCACCTTAGCCCTCTATGGGCTTCCAAATATCACTTTGCCAATTCCACAAGAACTGTCTTAGCGAAAGGCTTCTTGAGGGGATAGCTGTAACTCTGTGAGATGATTTCACAGAACACAAAGACGTTTCTCAGAAAGCTTCTTTCTCTTTGTTATCGGAGGATATTTCCTTTGGCCCTATAGTCTTCCAAGGGATCCGAAATATCTGTTCTCAGATTCCACAGAAATAAGGCTAGCAAAGAGATCGACGAAATACAGATGTAACTCTGTGAGATGAATTAACAGAACACTAAGCAGTTTCTCAGAAAGCTTCTTTCCAGATTTCATCTGAGGATATTTCCTTTTTCACCATAGCCCTCTATGGGCTTCCAAATATCACTTTGCCAATTCCACAAGAACTGTCTTGGCGAAAGGCTTCTTGAGGTGAAAGCTGTAACTCTGTGAGATGATTTCACAGAACACAAAGAAGTTTCTCAGAAAGCTTCTTTCTCTTTGTTATCGGAGAATATTTCCTTTGGCTCTATACTCTTCAAAGGGATCCGAAATATCTGTTCTCAGATTCCACAGAAATAAGGCTAGCAAAGAGATCCATGAAATACAGATGTAACTCTGTGAGATGAATTAACAGAACACTGAGCAGTTTCTCAGAAAGCTTCTTTCCAGATTTCATCTGAGGATATTTCCTTTTTCACCATAGCCCTCTATGGGCTTCCAAATATCACTTTGCCAATTGCACAAGAACTGCCTTGGCGAAAGGCTTCTTGAGGGGAAAGCTGTAACTCTGTGAGATGATTTCACAGAACACAAAGAAGTTTCTCAGAAAGCTTCTTTCTGTTTGTTATCGGAGGATATTTCCTTTGGCCCTTTAGTCTTCCAAGGGATCCGAAATATCTGTTCTCAGATTCCACAGAAATAAGGCTAGCAAAGAGATCCATGAAATACAGATGTAACTCTGTGAGATGAATTAACAGAACACTAAGCACTTTCTTAGAAAGCTTCTTTCCGGATTTCATCTGAGAATATTTCCTTTTTCACCATAGCCCTCTAAGGGCTTCCAAATATCACTTTGCCAATTCCACAAGAACTGTCTTGGCGAAAGGCTTCTTGAGTGGAAAGCTGTACCTCTGTGAGATGATTTCACAGAACACAAAGAAGTTTCTCAGAAAGCTTCTTTCTCTTTGTTATCGGAGGATATTTCCTTTGGCCCTATAGTCTTCCAAGGGATCCGAAATATCTGTTCTCAGATTCCACAGAAATAAGGCTAGCAAAGAGATCCACGAAATACAGATGTAACTCTGTGAGATGAATTAACAGAACACTAAGCAGTTTCTCAGAAAGTTTCTTTCCAGATTTCATCGAAGGATATTTCCTTTTTCACCATAGCCCTCTATGGGCTTCCAAATATCACTTTGCCAATTCCACAAGAACTGTCTTAGCGAAAGGCTTCTTGAGGGGAAAGCTGTAACTCTGTGAGATGATTTCAAAGAACACAAAGAAGTTTCTCAGAAAGCTTCTTTCTCTTTGTTATCGGAGGATATTTCCTTTGGCCCTATAGTCTTATAAGGGATCCGAAATATCTGTTCTCAGATTCCACAGAAATAAGGCTAGCAAAGAGATCCACGAAATACAGATGTAACTCTGTGAGATGAATTAACAGAACACTAAGCAGTTTCTCAGAAAGCTTCTTTCCAGATTTCATCTGAGGATATTTCCTTTTTCACCATAGCCCTCTATGGGCTTCCAAATATCACTTTGCCAATTCCACAAGAACTGTCTCAGCGAAAGGGTTCTTGAGGGAAAGCTGTAACTCTGTGAGATGATTTCAAAGAACACAAAGAAGTTTCTCAGAAAGCTTCTTTCTCTTTGTTATCGGAGGATATTTCCTTTGGCCCTATAGTCTTGCAAGGGATCCGAAATATCTGTTCTCAGATTCCACAGAAATAAGGCTAGCAAAGAGGTCCACGAAATACACATGTAACTCTGTGAGATGAATTAACAGAACACTGAGCAGTTTCTCAGAAAGCTTCTTTCCAGATTTCATCTGAGGATATTTCCTTTTTCACCCTAGCCCTCTATGGGCTTCCAAATATCACTTTGCCAATTGCACAAGAACTGCCTTGGCGAAAGGCTTCTTGAGGGGAAAGCTGTAACTCTGTGAGATGATTTCACAGAATACAAAGAAGTTTCTCAGAAAGCTTCTTTCTGTTTGTTATCGGAGGATATTTCCTTTGGTCCTTTAGTCTTCCAAGGGATCCGAAATATCTGTTCTCAGATTCCACAGAAATAAGGCTAGCAAAGAGATCCATGAAATACAGATGTAACTCTGTGAGATGAATTAACAGAACACTAAGCACTTTCTCAGAAAGCTTCTTTCCGGATTTCATCTGAGAATATTTCCTTTTTCACCATAGCCCTCTAAGGGCTTCCAAATATCACTTTGCCAATTCCACAAGAACTGTCTTGGCGAAAGGATTCTTGAGGGGAAAGCTGTAACTCTGTGAGATGATTTCAAAGAACACAAAGAAGTTTCTCAGAAAGCTTCTTTCTCTTTGTTATCGGAGGATATTTCCTTTGGCCCTATAGTCTTCCAAGGGATCCGAAATATCTGTTCTCAGATTCCACAGAAATAAGGCTAGCAAAGAGATCGACGAAATACAGATGTAACTCTGTGAGATGAATTAACGGAACACTAAGCAGTTTCTCAGAAAGCTTCTTTCCAGATTTCATCTGAGGATATTTCCTTTTTCACCATAGCCCTCTATGGGCTTCCAAATATCACTTTGCCATTTCCACAAGAACTGTCTTAACGAAAGGCTTCTTGAGGGGAAAGCTGTGACTCTGTGAGATGATTTCAAAGAACACAAAGAAGGTTTCTCAGAAAGTTTCTTTCTCTTTGTTATCGGAGGATATTTCCTTTGGCCCTGTAGTCTTCCTAGGGATCCGAAATATCTGTTCTCAGATTCCACAGAAAAAAGGCTAGCAAAGATATAGAAGAAATACACATTTAACTCTGTGAGATGAATTAACAGAACACTAAGCAGTTTCTCAGAAAGCTTGTTTCCAGATTTCATCGAAGGATATTTCCTTTTTCACCATAGCCCTCTATGGGCTTCCAAATATCACTTTGCCAATTCCACAAGAACTGTCTTAGCGAAAGGCTTCTTGACGGGAAAGCTGTAACTCTGTGAGATGATTTCACAGAACACAAAGAAGTTTCTCAGAAAGCTTCTTTCTCTTTGTTATCGGAGGATATTTCCTTTGGCCCTATAGTCTTCCAAGGGATCCGAAATATCTGTTCTCAGATTCCACAGAAATAAGGCTAGCAAAGAGATCCACGAAATACAGATGTAACTCTGTGAGATGAATTAACAGAACACTAAGCAGTTTCTCAGAAAGCTTCTTTCCAGATTTCATCTGTGAATATTTCCTTTTTCACCATAGCCCTCTATGGGCTTCCAAATATCACTTTGCCAATTCCACAAGAACTGTCTTGGCGAAAGGATTGTTGAGGGGAATGCTGTAACTCTCTGAGATGATTTCACAGAACACAAAGAAGTTTCTCAGAAAGCTTCTTTCTCTTTGTTATCGGAGGATATTTCCTTTGGCCCTATAGTCTGCAAAGGGATCCGAAATATCTGTTCTCAGATTCCACAGAAATAAGGCTAGCAAAGAGATCCACGAAATACAGATATAACTCTTTGAGATGAATTAACAGAACACTAAGCAGTTTCTCAGAAAGCTTCTTTCCAGATTTCATCTGTGAATATTTCCTTTTTCACCATAGCCCTTGATGGGCTTCCAAATACCACTTTGCCAATTCCACAAGAACTGTCTTGGCGAAAGGATTCTTGAAGGGAGAGCTGTACCTCTGTGAGATGATTTCACAGAACACAAAGAAGTTTCTCAGAAAGCTTCTTTCTCTTTGTTATCGGAGGATATTTCCTTTGGCCCTATAGTCTTCCAAGGGATCCGATATATCTGTTCTCAGATTCCACAGATATAAGGCTAGCAAAGAGATCCACGAAATACAGATGTAACTCTGTGAGATGAATTAACAGAACACTAAGCAGTTTCTCAGAAAGCTTCTTTCCAGATTTCATCTGAGGATATTTCCTTTTTCACAATAGCCCTCCATGGGCTTCCAAATATCACTTTGCCAATTCCACAAGAACCGTCTTGGCGAAAGACTTCTTGCGGGGAAAGCTGTAACTCTGTGAGATGATTTCAAAGAACACAAAGAAGTTTCTCAGAAAGCTTCTTTCTCTTTGTTATCAGCGGATATTTCCTTTGGCCCTATAGTCTTCCAAGGGATCCGAAATATCTGTTCTCAGATTCCATAGAAATAAGGCTAGCAAAGAGATCCACGAAATACAGTTGTAACTCTATGAGATGAATTAACAGAACACTAAGCAGTTTCTCAGAAAGCTTCTTTCCAGATTTCATCGGAGGATATTTCCTTTTTCACCATAGCCCTCTATGGACTTCCAAATATCACTTTGCCAATTCCACAAGAACTGTCTTAGCGAAAGGCTTCTTGAGGGGATAGCTGTAACTCTGTGAGATGATTTCACAGAACACAAAGACGTTTCTCAGAAAGCTTCTTTCTCTTTGTTATCGGAGGATATTTCCTTTGGCCCTATAGTCTTCCAAGGGATCCGAAATATCTGTTCTCAGATTCCACAGAAATAAGGCTAGCAAAGAGATCCATGAAATACAGATGTAACTCTGTGAGATGAATTAACAGAACACTAAGCACTTTCTCAGAAAGCTTCTTTCCGGATTTCATCTGAGAATATTTCCTTTTTCACCATAGCCCTCTAAGGGCTTCCAAATATCACTTTGCCAATTCCACAAGAACTGTCTTGGCGAAAGGCTTCTTGAGTGGAAAGCTTTACCTCTGTGAGATGATTTCACAGAACACAAAGAAGTTTCTCAGAAAGCTTCTTTCTCTTTGTTATCGGAGGATATTTCCTTTGGCCCTATAGTCTTCCAAGGGATCCGAACTATCTGTTCTCAGATTCCACAGAAATAAGGCTAGCAAAGAGATCCACGAAATACAGATGTAACTCTGTAAGATGAATTAACAGAACACTAAGCAGTTTCTCAGAAAGCTTCTTTCCAGATTTCATCTGAGGATATTTCCTTTTTCACCGTAGCCCTCTATGGGCTTCCAAATATCACTTTGCCACTTCCACAAGAACTGTCTCAGCGAAAGGGTTCTTGAGGGGAAAGCTGTAACTCTGTGAGATGATTTCAAAGAACACAAAGAAGTTTCTCAGAAAGCTTCTTTCTCTTTGTTATCGGAGGATATTTCCTTTGGCCCTATAGTCTTCCAAGGGATCCGAAATATCTGTTCTCAGTTTCCACAGAAATAAGGCTAGCAAAGAGGTCCACGAAATACACATGTAACTCTGTGAGATGAATTAACAGAACACTAAGCAGTTTCTCAGAAAGCTTCTTTCCAGATTTCATCGGAGGATATTTCCTTTTTCACCATAGCCCTCTATGGGCTTCCAAATATCACTTTGCCATTTCCACAAGAACTGTCTTGGCGAAAGGGTTCTTGAGGGGAAAGCTGTAATTCTGTGAGATGATTTCACAGAACACAAAGAAGTTTCTCAGAAAGCTTCTTTCTCTTTGTTATCGGAGGATATTTCCTTTGGCCCTATAGTCTTCCAAGGGATCCGAAATATCTGTTCTCAGATTCCAAAGAAATAAGGCTAGCAAAGAGATCCACGAAATACAGATGTAACTCTGTGAGATGAATTAACAGAACACTAAGCAGTTTCTCAGAAAGCTTCTTTCCAGATTTCATCTGTGAATATTTCCTTTTTCACCATAGCCCTCTATGGGCTTCCAAATATCACTTTGCCAATTCCACAAGAACTGTCTTGTCGAAAGCCTTCTTGAGGGGAAAGCTGTAACTCTCTGAGATGATTTCACAGAACACAAAGAAGTTTCTCAGAAAGCTTCTTTCTCTTTGTTATCGGCGGATATTTCCTTTGGCCCTATAGTCTTCCAAGGGATCCGAAATATCTGTTCTCAGATTCCACAGAAATAAGGCTAGCAAAGAGATCCACGAAATACAGATGTAACTCTGTGAGATGAATTAACAGAACACTAAGCAGTTTTTCAAAAAGCTTCTTTCCGGATTTCATCGAACGATATTTCCTTTTTCACCATAGCCCTCTAGGGGCTTCCAAATATCACTTTGCCAATTCCACAAGAACTGTCTTAGCGAAAGGCTTCTTGAGGGGAATGCTGTAACTCTGTGAGATGATTTCAGAGAACACAAAGAAGTTACTCAGAAAGCTTCTTTCTCTTTGTTACCGGAGGATATTTCCTTTGGCCCTATAGTCTTCCAAGGGATCCGAAGTATCTGTTCTCAGATACCACAGAAATAAGGCTAGCAAAGAGATCGACGAAATACAGATGTAACTCTGTGAGATGAATTAACAGAACACTAAGCATTTTCTCAGAAAGCTTCTTTCCAGATTTCATCTGAGGATATTTCCTTTTTCACCATAGCCCTCTATGGGCTTCCAAATATCACTTTGCCAATTCCACAAAAACTGTCTTGGCGAAAGGCTTCTTGAGGGGAAAGCTGTAACTCTGTGAGATGATTTCACAGAACACAAAGAAGTTTCTCAGAAAGCTTCTTTCTCTTTGTTATCGGAGGATATTTCCTTTGGCCCTATAGTCTTCCAAGGGTTCCGAAATATCTGTTGTCAGATTCCACAGAAATAAGGCTAGCAAAGAGATCCACGAAATACAGATGTAACTCTGTGAGATGAATTAACAGAACACTAAGCAGTTTCTCAGAAAGCTTCTTTCCAGATTTCATCGAAGGATATTTCCTTTTTCACCATAGCCCTCTATGGGCTTCCAAATATCCCTTTGCCAATTCCACAAGAACTGTCTTAGCGAAAGGCTTCTTGAGGGGAAAGCTGTAACTCTGTGAGATGATTTCAAAGAACACAAAGAAGTTTCTCAGAAAGCTTCTTTCTCTTTGTTATCGGAGGATATTTCCTTTGGCCTTATAGTCTTCCAAGGGATCCGAAATATCTGTTCTCAGATTCCACAGAAATAAGGCTAGCAAAGAGATACACGAAATACAGATGTAACTCTGTGAGATGAATGAACAGAACACTAAGCAGTTTCTCAGAAAGCTTCTTTCCAGATTTCATCTGAGGATATTTCCTTTTTCACCATAGCCCTCTATGGGCTTCCAAATATCACTTTGCCAATTCCACAAGAACTGTCTCAGCGAAAGGGTTCTTGAGGGGAAAGCTGTAACTCTGTGAGATGATTTCAAAGAACACAAAGAAGTTTCTCAGAAAGCTTCTTTCTCTTTGTTATCGGAGGATGTTTCCTTTGGCCCTCTTGTCTTCCAAGGGATCCGAAATATCTGTTCTCAGATTCCACAGAAATAAGGCTAGCAAAGAGATCCACAAAATACACATGTAACTCTGTGAGATGAATTAACAGAATACTAAGCGGTTTCTCAGAAAGCTTCTTTCCAGATTTCATCTGAGGATATTTCCTTTTTCACCATAGCCCTCTATGGGCTTCCAAATATCACTTTGCCCATTGCACAAGAACTGTCTTGGCGAAAGGCTTCTTGAGGGGAAAGCTGTAACTATGTGAGATGATTTCAAAGAACACAAAGAAGTGTCTCAGAAAGTTTCTTTCTCTTTGTTATCGGAGGATATTTCCTTTGGCCCTATAGTCTTCCAAGGGATCCGAAATATCTGTTCTCAGATTCCACAGAAATAAGGCTAGCAAAGAAATCGACGAAATACAGATGTAACTCTGTTGGATGAATTAACAGAACACTAAGCAGTTTCTCAGAAAGCTTCTTTCCAGATTTCATCTGAGGATATTTCCTTTTTCACAATAGCCATCTAAGGGCTTCCAAATATCACTTTACCAATTCCACAAGAACCTTCTTGGCGAAAGACTTCTTGAGGGGAAAGCTGTAACTCTGTGAGATGATTTCAAAGAACACAAAGAAGTTTCTCAGAAAGCTTCTTTCTCTTTGTTATCGGCGGATATTTCCTTTGGCTCTATAGTCTTCCAAGGGATCCGAAATATCTGTTCTCAGATTCCACAGAAATAAGGCTAGCAAAGAGATCCACGAAATACAGATGTAACTCTATGAGATGAATTAACAGAACACTAAGCAGTTTCTCAGAAAGCTTCTTTCCAGATTTCATCGGAGGATATTTCCTTTTTCACCATAGCCCTCTATGGGCTTCCAAATATCACTTTGCCAATTCCACAAGAACTGTCTTAGCGAAAGGCTTCTTGAGGGGAAAGCTGTAACTCTGTGAGATGATTTCACAGAACACAAAGAAGTTTCTCAGAAAGCTTCTTTCTGTTTGTTATCGGAGGATATTTCCTTTGGCCCTATAGTCTTCCAAGGGATCCGAAATATCTGTTCTCAGAATCCACAGAAAAAAGGCTAGCAAAGAGATCTACGAAATACAGATTTAACTCTGTGAGTTGAATTAACAGAACACTAAGCAGTTTCTCAGAAAGCTTGTTTCGAGATTTCATCGAAGGATATTTCCTTTTTCACCATAGCCCTCTATGGGCTTCCAAATATCACTTTGCCAATTTCACAAGAACTGTCTTAGCGAAACGCTTCTTGACGGGAAAGCTGTAATTCTGTGACATGATTTCACAGAACACAAAGAAGTTTCTCAGAAAGCTTCTTTCTGTTTGTTATCGGAGGATATTTCCTTTGGCCCTATAGTCTTCCAAGGGATCCGAAATATCTGTTCTCAGATTCCACAGAAATAAGGCTAGCAAAGAGATCCACGAAATACAGATGTAACTCTGTGAGATGAATTAACAGAACACTAAGCAGTTTCTCTAAAAGCTTCTTTCCGGATTTCATCGGAGGATATTTCCTTTTTCACCATAGCCCTCTATGGGCTTCCAAATATCACTTTGCCAATTCCACAAGAACTGTCTTAGCGAAAGGCTTCTTGAGGGGAAAGCTGTAACTCTGTGAGATGATTTCAAAGAACACAAAGAAGTTTCTCAGAAAGCTTCTTTCTCTTTGTTACCGGAGGATATTTCCTTTGGCCCTATAGTCTTCCAAGGGATCCGAAGTATCTGTTCTCAGATACCACAGAAATAAGGCTAGCAAAGAGATCCACGAAATACAGATGTAACTCTGTGAGATGAATTAACAGAACACTAAGCAGTTTCTCAGAAAGCTTCTTTCCAGATTTCATCGGAGGATATTTCCTTTTTCACCATAGCCCTCTATGGGCTTCCAAATATCACTTTGCCAATTCCACAAGAACTGTCTTAGCGAAAGGCTTCTTGAGGGGAAAGCTGGAACTCTGTGAGATGATTTCAGAGAACACAAAGAAGTTTCTCAGAAATCTTCTTTCCCTTTGTTATCGGAGAATATTTCCTTTGGCCCTATAGTCTTCCAAGGGATCGGAAATATCGGTTCTCAGATTCCACAGAAATAAGGCTAGCAAAGAGATCCACGAAATACAGATGTAACTCTGTGAGATGAATTAACAGAACACTAAGCAGTTTCTCAGAAAGCTTCTTTCCAGATTTCATCTGAGGATATTTTCTCTTTCACCATAGCCCTCTATGGGCTTCCAAATATCACTTTGCCAATTCCACAAGAAGTGTCTTAGCGAAAGGCTTCTTGAGGTGAAAGCTGTAACTCTGTGAGATGATTTCACAGAACACAAAGAAGTTTCTCAGAAAGCTTCTTTTTGTTTGTTATCGGAGGATATTTCCTTTGGCCCTATAGTCTTCCAAGGGATCCGAAATATCGGTTCTCAGATTCCACAGAAATAAGGCTAGCAAAGAGATCCACGAAATACAGATGTAACTCTGTGAGATGAATTAACAGAACACTAAGCAGTTTCTCAGAAAGCTTCTTTCCAGATTTCATCTGAGGATATTTTCTCTTTCACCATAGCCCTCTATGGGCTTCCAAATATCACTTTGCCAATTCCACAAGAAGTGTCTTAGCGAAAGGCTTCTTGAGGTGAAAGCTGTAACTCTGTGAGATGATTTCACAGAACACAAAGAAGTTTCTCAGAAAGCTTCTTTTTGTTTGTTATCGGAGGATATTTCCTTTGGCCCTATAGTCTTCCAAGGGATCCGAAATATCTGTTCTCAGATTCCACAGAAATAAGGCTAGCAAGGAGATCGACGAAATACAGATGTAACTCTGTGAGATGAATTAACAGAACACTAAGCAGTTTCTCAGAAAGCTTCTTTCCAGATTTCATCTGAGGATATTTCCTTTTTCACCATAGCCCTCTACGGGCTTCCAAATATCACTTTGCCATTTCCACAAGAACTGTCTTAACGAAAGGCTTCTTGAGGGGAAAGCTGTGACTCTGTGAGATGATTTCAAAGAACACAAAGAAGGTTTCTCAGAAAGTTTCTTTCTCTTTGTTATCGGAGGATATTTCCTTTGGCCCTGTAGTCTTCCTAGGGATCCGAAATATCTGTTCTCAGATTCCACAGAAAAAAGGCTAGCAAAGCTATAGACGAAATACACATTTAACTCTGTGAGATGAATTAACAGAACACTAAGCAGTTTCTCAGAAAGCTTGTTTCCAGATTTCATCGAAGGATATTTCCTTTTTCACCATAGCCCTCTATGGGCTTCCAAATATCACTTTGCCAATTCCACAAGAACTGTCTTAGCGAAAGGCTTCTTGACAGGAAAGCTGTAACTCTGTGAGATGATTTCACAGAACACAAAGAAGTTTCTCAGAAAGCTTCTTTCTCTTTGTTATCGGAGGATATTTCCTTTGGCCCTATAGTCTTCCAAGGGATCCGAAGTATCTGTTCTCAGATTCCACAGAAATAAGGCTGGCTAAGAGATCCACGAAATACAGATGTAACTCTGTGAGATGAATTAACAGAACACTAAGCATTTTCTCAGAAAGCTTCTTTCCAGATTTCATCTGTGAATATTTCCTTTTTCACCATAGCCCTCTATGGGCTTCCAAATACCACTTTGCCAATTCCACAAGAACTGTCTTGGCGAAAGGATTCTTGAGGGGAAAGCTGTACCTCTGTGAGATGATTTCAAAGAACACAAAGAAGTTTCTCAGAAAGCTTCTTTCTCTTTGTTATCGGAGGACATTTCCTTTGGCCCTATAGTCTTCCAAGGGATCCGAAATATCTGTTCTCAGATTCCACAGAAATAAGGCTAGCAAAGAGATCCACGAAATACAGATGTAACTCTGTGAGATGAATTAACAGAACACTAAGCAGTTTCTCAGAAAGCTTCTTTCCAGATTTCATCGGAGGATATTTCCTTTTTCACCATAGCCCTCTATGGGCTTCCAAATATCAATTTGCCCATTGCACAAGAACTGTCTTGGCGAAGGATTGTTGAGGGGAATGCTGTAACTCTGTGAGATGATTTCACAGAACACAAAGAAGTTTCTCAGAAAGCTTCTTTCTCTTTGTTATCGGAGGATATTTCCTTTGGCCCTATAGTCTTCAAAGGGATCCGAAATATCTGTTCTCAGATTCCACAGAAATAAGGCTAGCAAAGAGATCCACGAAATACAGATATAACTCTTTGAGATGAATTAACAGAACACTAAGCAGTTTCTCAGAAAGCTTCTTTCCAGATTTCATCTGAGGATATTTCCTTTTTCACCATAGCCCTTGATGGGCTTCCAAATATCACTTTGCCAATTCCACAAGAACTGTCTTGGCGAAAGGATTCTTGAGGGGAAAGCTGTACCTCTGTGAGATGATTTCACAGAACACAAAGAAGTTTCTCAGAAAGCTTCTTTCTCTTTGTTATCGGAGGATATTTCCTTTGGCCCTATAGTCTTCCAAGGGATCCGAAATATCTGTTCTCAGATTCCACAGATATAAGGCTAGCAAAGAGATCCACGAAATACAGATGTAACTCTGTGAGATGAATTAACAGAACACTAAGCAGTTTCTCAGAAAGCTTCTTTCCAGATTTCATCGGAGGTTATTTCCTTTTTCACCATAGCCCTCTATGGGCTTCCAAATATCACTTTGCCAATTCCACAAGAACTGTCTTAGCGAAAGGCTTCTTGAGGGGAAAGCTGTAACTATGTGAGATGATTTCAAAGAACACAAAGAAGTGTCTCAGAAAGTTTCTTTCTCTTTGTTATCGGAGGATATTTCCTTTGGCCCTATAGTCTTCCAAGGGATCCGAAATATCTGTTCTCAGATTCCACAGAAATAAGGCTAGCAAAGAAATCGACGAAATACAGATGTAACTCTGTGAGATGAATTAACAGAACACTAAGAAGTTTCTCAGAAAGCTTCTTTCCAGATTTCATCGGAGGATATTTCCGTTTTCACAATAGCCCTCTATGGGCTTCCAAATATTACTTTACCAATTCCACAAGAACCGTCTTGGCGAAAGACTTCTTGAGGGGAAAGCTGTAACTCTGTGAGATGATTTCAAAGAACACAAAGAAGTTTCTCAGAAAGCTTCTATCTCTTTGTTATCGGCGGATATTTCCTTTGGCTCTATAGTCTTCCAAGGGATCCGAAATATCTGTTCTCAGATTCCACAGAAATAAGGCTAGCAAAGAGATCCACGAAATACAGATGTAACTCTATGAGATGAATTAACAGAACACTAAGCAGTTTCTCAGAAAGCTTCTTTCCAAATTTCATAGGAGGATATTTCCTTTTTCACCATAGCCCTCTATGGGCTTCCAAATATCACTTTGCCAATTCCACAAGAACTGTCTTAGCGAAAGGTTTCTTGAGGGGATAGCTGTAACTCTGTGAGATGATTTCACAGAACACAAAGAAGTTTCTCAGAAAGCTTCTTTCTCTTTGTTATCGGAGGATATTTCCTTTGGCCCTATAGTCTTCCAAGGGATCCGAAGTATCTGTTCTCAGATTCCACAGAAATAAGGCTAGCAACGAGATCGACGAAATACAAATGTAACTCTGTGAGATGAATTAACAGAACACTAAGCAGTTTCTCAGAAAGCTTCTTTCCAGATTTCATCTGAGGTTATTTCCTTTTTCACCATAGCCCTCTATGGGCTTCCAAATATCACTTTGCCAATTCCACAAGAACTGTCTTGGCGAAAGGCTTCTTGAGGTGAAAGCTGTAACTCTGTGAGATGATTTCACAGAACACAAAGAAGTTTCTCAGAAAGCTTCTTTCTGTTTGTTATCGGAGAATATTTCCTTTGGCTCTATACTCTTCCAAGGGATCCGAAATATCTGTTCTCAGATTCCACAGAAATAAGGCTAGCAAAGAGATCCACGAAATATAGATGTAACTCTGTGAGATGAATTAACAGAACACTAAGCAGTTTCTCAGAAAGCTTCTTTCCAGATTTCATCGGAGGATATTTCCTTTTTCACCATAGCCCTCTATGGGCTTCCAAATATCACTTTGCCCATTGCACAAGAACTGTCTTGGCGAAAGGATTGTTGAGGGGAATGCTGTAACTCTGTGAGATGATTTCACAGAACACAAAGAAGTTTCTCAGAAAGCTTCTTTCTCTTTGTTATCGGAGGATATTTCCTTTGGCCCTATAGTCTTCAAAGGGATCCGAAATATCTGTTCTCAGATTCCACAGAAATAAGGCTAGCAAAGAGATCCACGAAATACAGATATAACTCCTTGAGATGAATTAACAGAACACTAAGCAGTTTCTCAGAAAGCTTCTTTCCAGATTTCATCTGTGAATATTTCCTTTTTCACCATAGCCCTTGATGGGCTTCCAAATATCACTTTGCCAATTCCACAAGAACTGTCTTGGCGAAAGGATTCTTGAGGGGAAAGCTGTACCTCTGTGAGATGATTTCACAGAACACAAAGAAGTTTCTCAGAAAGCTTCTTTCTCTTTGTTATCGGAGGATATTTCCTTTGGCCCTATAGTCTTCCAAGGGATATGAAATATCTGTTCTCAGATTCCACAGATATAAGGCTAGCAAAGAGATCCACGAAATACAGATGTAACTCTGTGAGATGAATTAACAGAACACTAAGCAGTTTCTCAGAAAGCTTCTTTCCAGATTTCATCGGAGGTTATTTCCTTTGTCACCATAGCCCTCTATGGGCTTCCAAATATCACTTTGCCAATTCCACAAGAACTGTCTTAGCGAAAGGCTTCTTGAGGGGAAAGCTGTAACTATGTGAGATGATTTCAAAGAACACAAAGAAGTGTCTCAGAAAGTTTCTTTCTCTTTGTTATCGGAGGATATTTCCTTTGGCCCTATAGTCTTCCAAGGGATCCGAAATATCTGTTCTCAGATTCCACAGAAATAAGGCTAGCAAAGAAATCGACGAAATACAGATGTAACTCTGTGAAATGAATTAACAGAATACTAAGAAGTTTCTCAGAAAGCTTCTTTCCAGATTTCATCTGAGGATATTTCCGTTTTCACAATAGCCCTCTATGGGCTTCCAAATATCACTTTACCAATTCCACAAGAACCGTCTTGGCGAAAGACTTCTTGAGGGGAAAGCTGTAACTCTGTGAGATGATTTCAAAGAACACAAAGAAGTTTCTCAGAAAGCTTCTTTCTCTTTGTTATCGGCGGATATTTCCTTTGGCTCTATAGTCTTCCAAGGGATCCGAAATATCTGTTCTCAGATTCCACAGAAATAAGGCTAGCAAAGAGATCCACGAAATACAGATGTAACTCTATGAGATGAATTAACAGAACACTAAGCAGTTTCTCAGAAAGCTTCTTTCCAGATTTCATAGGAGGATATTTCCTTTTTCACCATAGCCCTCTATGGGCTTCCAAATATCACTTTGCCAATTCCACAAGAACTGTCTTAGCGAAAGGCTTCTTGAGGGGATAGCTGTAACTCTGTGAGATGATTTCACAGAACACAAAGAAGTTTCTCAGAAAGCTTCTTTCTCTTTGTTATCGGAGGATATTTCCTTTGGCCCTATAGTCTTCCAAGGGATCCGAAGTATCTGTTCTCAGATTCCACAGAAATAAGGCTAGCAAAGAGATCGACGAAATACAGATGTAACTCTGTGAGATGAATTAACAGAACACTAAGCAGTTTCTCAGAAAGCTTCTTTCCAGATTTCATCTGAGGTTATTTCCTTTTTCACCATAGCCCTCTATGGGCTTCCAAATATCACTTTGCCAATTCCACAAGAACTGTCTTGGCGAAAGGCTTCTTGAGGTGAAAGCTGTAACTCTGTGAGATGATTTCACAGAACACAAAGAAGTTTCTCAGAAAGCTTCTTTCTGTTTGTTATCGGAGAATATTTCCTTTGGCTCTATACTCTTCCAAGGGATCCGAAATATCTGTTCTCAGATTCCACAGAAATAAGGCTAGCAAAGAGGTCCACGAAATACACATGTAACTCTGTGAGATGAATTAACAGAACACTAAGCAGTTTCTCAGAAAGCTTCTTTCCAGATTTCATCTGAGGATATTTCCTTTTTCACCATAGCCCTCTATGGGCTTCCCAATATCACTTTGCCAATTCCAGAAGAACTGTCTTGGCGAAAGGGTTCTTGAGGGGAAAGCTGTAATTCTGTGAGATGATTTCACAGAACACAAAGAAGTTTCTTAGAAAGCTTCTTTCTCTTTGTTATCGGAGGATATTTCCTTTGGCCCTATAGTCTTCCAAGGGATCCGAAATATCTGTTCTCAGATTCCACAGAAATAAGGCTAGCAAAGAGATCCACGAAATACAGATGTAACTCTGTGAGATGAATTAACAGAACACTAAGCAGTTTCTCAGAAAGCTTCTTTCCAGATTTCATCTGTGAATATTTCCTTTTTCACCATAGCCCTCTATGGGCTTCCAAATATCACTTTGCCAATTCCACAAGAACTGTCTTGGCGAAAGACTTCTTGAGGGGAAAGCTGTAACTCTGTGAGATGATTTCACAGAATACAAAGAAGTTTCTCAGAAAGCTTCTTTCTCTTTGTTATCGGCGGATATTTCCTTTGGCCCTATAGTCTTCCAAGGGATCCGAAATATCTGTTCTCAGATTCCACAGAAATAAGGCTAGCAAAGTGATCCACGAAATACAGATGTAAATCTGTGAGATGAATTAACAGAACACTAAGCAGTTTCTCAAAAAGCTTCTTTCCGGATTTCATCGGAGGATATTTCCTTTTTCACCATAGCCCTCTAGGGGCTTCGAAATATCACTTTGCCAATTCCACAAGAACTGTCTTAGCAAAAGGCTTTTGAGGGGAAAGCTGTAACTCTGTGAGATGATTTCACAGAACACAAAGACGTTTCTCAGAAAGCTTCTTTCTCTTTGTTACCGGAGGATATTTCCTTTGGCCCTATAGTTTTCCAAGGGATCCGAAGTATCTGTTCTCAGATACCACAGAAATAAGGCTAGCAAAGAGATCGACGAAATACAGATGTAACTCTGTGAGATGAATTAACAGAACACTAAGCAGTTTCTCAAAAAGCTTCTTTCCAGACTTCATCTGAGGATATTTCCTTTTTCACCATAGCCCTCTATGGGCTTCCAAATATCACTTTGCCAATTCCACAAGAACTGTCTTGGCGAAACGCTTCTTGAGGGGAAAGCTGTAACTCTGTGAGATGATTTCACAGAACACAAAGAAGTTTCTCAGAAAGCTTCTTTCTCTTTGTTATCGGAGAATATTTCCTTTGTCCCTATAGTCTTCCAAGGAATCCGAAATATCTGTTCTCAGATTCCACAGAAATAAGGCTAGTAAAGAAATCCACGAAATAGAGATGTAACTCTGTGAGATGAATTAACAGAACACTAATCAGTTTCTCAGAAAGCTTCTTTCCAGATTTCATCTGAGGATATTTCCTTTTTCACCATAGCCCTCTATGGGCTTCCAAATATCACTTTGCCAATTTCACAAGATCTGTCTTAGCGAAAGGCTTCTTGAGGGGAAAGCTGTAACTCTGTCAGATGATTTCACAGAACACAAAGAAGTTTCTCAGAAAGCTTCTTTCTCTTTGTTATCGGAGGATATTTCCTTTGGCCCTATAGTCTTCCAAGGGATCCGAATTATCTGTTCTCAGATTCCACAGAAATAAGGCTAGCAAAGAGATCCACGAAATACAGATGTAACTCTGTGAGATGAATTAACAGAACACTAAGCAGTTTCTCAGAAAGCTTCTTTCCAGATTTCATCTGGGGATATTTCCTTTTTCACCATAGCCCTCTATGGGCTTCCAAATATCACTTTGCCAATTCCACAAGAACTGTCTTAGCGAAAGGCTTCTTGAGGGGAAAGCTGTAACTCTGTGAGATGATTTCAAAGAACACAAAGAAGTTTCTCAGAAAGCTTCTTTCTCTTTGTTATCGGAGGATATTTCCTTTGGCCCTATAGTCTTCCAAGGGATCCGAAATATCTGTTCTCAGATTCCACAGAAAAAAGTCTAGCAAAGAGATAGACGAAATACAGATTTAACTCTGTGAGTTGAATTAACAGAACACTAAGCAGTTTCTCAGAAAGCTTGTTTCCAGATTTCATCGAAGGATATTTCCTTTTTCACCATAGCCCTCTATGGGCTTCCAAATATCACTTTGCCAATTTCACAAGAACTGTCTTAGCGAAACGCTTCTTGACGGGAAAGCTGTAACTCTGTGAGATGATTTCACAGAACACAAAGAAGTTTCTCAGAAAGCTTCTTTTTGTTTGTTATCGGAGGATATTTCCTTTGGCCCTATAGTCTTCCAAGGGATCCGAAATATCTGTTCTCAGATTCCACAGAAATAAGGCTAGCAAAGAGATCCACGAAATACAGATGTAACTCTGTGAGATGAATTAACAGAACACTAAGCAGTTTCTCAGAAAGCTTCTTTCCAGATTTCATCTGAGGATATTTCCTTTTTCACCATAGCCCTCTATGGGCTTCCAAATATCACTTTGCCAATTCCACAAGAAGTGTCTTAGCGAAAGGCTTCTTGAGGTGAAAGCTGTAACTCTGTGAGATGATTTCACAGAACACAAAGAAGTTTCTCAGAAAGCTTCTTTTTGTTTGTTATCGGAGGATATTTCCTTTGGCCCTATATTCTTCCAAGGGATCCGAAATATCTGTTCTCAGATTCCACAGAAATAAGGCTAGCAAAGAGATCGACGAAATACAGATGTAACTCTGTGAGATGAATTAACAGAACACTAAGCAGTTTCTCAGAAAGCTTCTTTCCAGATTTCATCTGAGGATATTTCCTTTTTCACCATAGCCCTCTAAGGGCTTCCAAATATCACTTTGCCATTTCCACAAGAACTGTCTTAACGAAAGGCTTCTTGATGGGAAAGCTGTGACTCTGTGAGATGATTTCAAAGAACACAAAGAAGGTTTCTCAGAAAGTTTCTTTCTCTTTGTTATTGGAGGATATTTCCTTTGGCCCTGTAGTCTTCCAAGGGATCCGAAATATCTGTTCTCAGATTCCACAGAAAAAAGGCTAGCAAAGATATAGACGAAATACACATTTAACTCTGTGAGATGAATTAACAGAACACTAAGCAGTTTCTCAGAAAGCTTGTTTCCAGATTTCATCGAAGGATATTTCCTTTTTCACCATAGCCCTCTAAGGGCTTCCAAATATCACTTTGCCAATTCCACAAGAACTGTCTTAGCGAAAGGCTTCTTGACGAGAAAGCTGTAACTCTGTGAGATGATTTCACAGAACACAAAGAAGTTTCTCAGAAAGCTTCTTTCTCTTTGTTATCGGAGGATATTTCCTTTGGCCCTATAGTCTTCCAAGGGATCCGAAATATCTGTTCTCAGATTCCACAGAAATAAGGCTGGCTAAGAGATCCACGAAATACAGATGTAACTCTGTGAGATGAATTAACAGAACACTAAGCAGTTTCTCAGAAAGCTTCTTTCCAGATTTCATCTGTGAATATTTCCTTTTTCAGCATAGCCCTCTATGGGCTTCCAAATATCACTTTGCCAATTCCACAAGAACTGTCTTGGCGAAAGTATTCTTGAGGCGAAAGCTGTACCTATGTGAGATGATTTCACAGAACACAAAGAAGTTTCTCAGAAAGCTTCTTTCTCTTTGTTATCGGAGGATATTTCCTTTGGCCCTATAGTCTTCCAAGGGATCCGAAATATCTGTTCTCAGATTCCACAGAAATAAGGCTAGCAAAGAGATCCACGAAATACAGATGTAACTCTGTGAGATGAATTAACAGAACACTAAGCAGTTTCTTAGAAAGCTTCTTTCCAGATTTCATCGGAGGATATTTCCTTTTTCACCATAGCCCTCTATGGGCTTCCAAATATCACTTTGCCCATTGCACAAGAACTGTCTTGGCGAAAGGCTTCTTGAGGGGAAAGCTGTAACTCTGTGAGATGATTTCACAGAACACAAAGAAGTTTCTCAGAAAGCTTCTTTCTCTTTGTTATCGGAGGATATTTCCTTTGGCCCTATAGTCTTCCAAGGGATCCGAAATATCTGTTCTCAGATTCCACAGAAATAAGGCTAGCAAAGAGATCCACGAAATACAGATGTAACTCTGTGAGATGAATTAACAGAACACTAAGCAGTTTCTCAGAAAGCTTCTTTCCAGATTTCATCTGTGAATATTTCCTTTTTCACCATAGCCCTCTATGGGCTTCCAAATATCACTTTGCCAATTCCACAAGAACTGTCTTGGCGAAAGTATTGTTGAGGGGAATGCTGTAACTCTGTGAGATGATTTCACAGAACACAAAGAAGTTTCTCAGAAAGCTTCTTTCTCTTTGTTATCGGAGGATATTTCCTTTGGCCCTATAGTCTTCAAAGGGATCCGAAATATCTGTTCTCAGATTCCACAGAAATAAGGCTGGCTAAGAGATCCACGAAATACAGATGTAACTCTGTGAGATGAATTAACAGAACACTAAGCAGTTTCTCAGAAAGCTTCTTTCCAGATTTCCTCTGTGAATATTTCCTTTTTCACCATAGCCCTTGATGGGCTTCCAAATATCACTTTGCCAATTCCACAAGAACTGTCTTGGCGAAAGGATTCTTGAGGGGAAAGCTGTACCTCTCTGAGATGATTTCACAGAACACAAAGAAGTTTCTCAGAAAGCTTCTTTCTCTTTGTTATCGGAGGATATTTCCTTTGGCCCTATAGTCTTCCAAGGGATCCGAAATATCTGTTCTCAGATTCCACAGATATAAGGCTAGCAAAGAGATCCACGAAATACAGATGTAACTCTGTGAGATGAATTAACAGAACACTAAGCAGTTTCTCAGAAAGCTTCTTTCCAGATTTCATCGGAGGTTATTTCCTTTTTCACCATAGCCCTCTATGGGCTTCCAAATATCACTTTGCCAATTCCACAAGAACTGTCTTAGCGAAAGGCTTCTTGAGGGGAAAGCTGTAACTATGTGAGATGATTTCAAAGAACACAAAGAAGTGTCTCAGAAAGTTTCTTTCTCTTTGTTATCGGAGGATATTTCCTTTGGCCCTATAGTCTTCCAAGGGATCCGAAATATCTGTTCTCAGATTCCACAGAAATAAGGCTAGCAAAGAAATCGACGAAATACAGATGTAACTCTGTGAGATGAATTAACAGAACACTAAGAAGTTTCTCAGAAAGCTTCTTTCCAGATTTCATCTGAGGATATTTCCGTTTTCACAATAGCCCTCTATGGGCTTCCAAATATCACTTTACCAATTCCACAAGAACCGTCTTGGCGAAAGACTTCTTGAGGGGAAAGCTGTAACTCTGTGAGATGATTTCAAAGAACACAAAGAAGTTTCTCAGAAAGCTTCTTTCTCTTTGTTATCGGCGGATATTTCCTTTGGCTCTATAGTCTTCCAAGGGATCCGAAATATCTGTTCTCAGATTCCACAGAAATAAGGCTAGCAAAGAGATCCACGAAATACAGATGTAACTCTCTGAGATGAATTAACAGAACACTAAGCAGTTTCTCAGAAAGCTTCTTTCCAGATTTCATAGGAGGATATTTCCTTTTTCACCATAGCCCTCTATGGGCTTCCAAATATCACTTTGCCAATTCCACAAGAACTGTCTTAGCGAAAGGCTTCTTGAGGGGATAGCTGTAACTCTGTGAGATGATTTCACAGAACACAAAGAAGTTTCTCAGAAAGCTTCTTTCTCTTTGTTATCGGAGGATATTTCCTTTGGCCCTATAGTCTTCCAAGGGATCCGAAGTATCTGTTCTCAGATTCCACAGAAATAAGGCTAGCAAAGAGATCGACGAAATACAGATGTAACTCTGTGAGATGAATTAACAGAACACTAAGCAGTTTCTCAGAAAGCTTCTTTCCAGATTTCATCTGAGGATATTTCCTTTTTCACCATAGCCCTCTATGGGCTTCCCAATATCACTTTGCCAATTCCACAAGAACTGTCTTGGCGAAAGGGTTCTTGAGGGGAAAGCTGTAATTCTGTGAGATGATTTCACAGAACACAAAGAAGTTTCTCAGAAAGCTTCTTTCTCTTTGTTATCGGAGGATATTTCCTTTGGCCCTATAGTCTTCCAAGGGATCCGAAATATCTGTTCTCAGATTCCACAGAAATAAGGCTAGCAAAGAGATCCACGAAATACAGATGTAACTCTGTGAGATGAATTAACAGAACACTAAGCAGTTTCTCAGAAAGCTTCTTTGCAGATTTCATCTGTGAATATTTCCTTTTTCACCATAGCCCTCTATGGGCTTCCAAATATCACTTTGCCAATTCCACAAGAACTGTCTTGGCGAAAGACTTCTTGAGGGGAAAGCTGTAACTCTGTGAGATGATTTCACAGAACACAAAGAAGTTTCTCAGAAAGCTTCTTTCTCTTTGTTATCGGCGGATATTTCCTTTGGCCCTATAGTCTTCCAAGGGATCCGAAATATCTGTTCTCAGATTCCACAGAAATAAGGCTAGCAAAGAGATCCACGAAATACAGATGTAACTCTGTGAGATGAATTAACAGAACACTAAGCAGTTTCTCAGAAAGCTTCTTTCCAGATTTCATCTGGGGATATTTCCTTTTTCACCATAGCCCTCTATGGGCTTCCAAATATCACTTTGCCAATTCCACAAGAACTGTCTTAGCGAAAGGCTTCTTGAGGGGAAAGCTGTAACTCTGTGAGATGATTTCAAAGAACACAAAGAAGTTTCTCAGAAAGCTTCTTTCTCTTTGTTATCGGAGGATATTTCCTTTGGCCCTATAGTCTTCCAAGGGATCCGAAATATCTGTTCTCAGATTCCACAGAAAAAAGTCTAGCAAAGAGATAGACGAAATACAGATTTAACTCTGTGAGTTGAATTAACAGAACACTAAGCAGTTTCTCAGAAAGCTTGTTTCCAGATTTCATCGAAGGATATTTCCTTTTTCACCATAGCCCTCTATGGGCTTCCAAATATCACTTTGCCAATTTCACAAGAACTGTCTTAGCGAAACGCTTCTTGACGGGAAAGCTGTAACTCTGTGAGATGATTTCACAGAACACAAAGAAGTTTCTCAGAAAGCTTCTTTTTGTTTGTTATCGGAGGATATTTCCTTTGGCCCTATAGTCTTCCAAGGGATCCGAAATATCTGTTCTCAGATTCCACAGAAATAAGGCTAGCAAAGAGATCCACGAAATACAGATGTAACTCTGTGAGATGAATTAACAGAACACTAAGCAGTTTCTCAGAAAGCTTCTTTCCAGATTTCATCTGAGGATATTTCCTTTTTCACCATAGCCCTCTATGGGCTTCCAAATATCACTTTGCCAATTCCACAAGAAGTGTCTTAGCGAAAGGCTTCTTGAGGTGAAAGCTGTAACTCTGTGAGATGATTTCACAGAACACAAAGAAGTTTCTCAGAAAGCTTCTTTTTGTTTGTTATCGGAGGATATTTCCTTTGGCCCTATATTCTTCCAAGGGATCCGAAATATCTGTTCTCAGATTCCACAGAAATAAGGCTAGCAAAGAGATCGACGAAATACAGATGTAACTCTGTGAGATGAATTAACAGAACACTAAGCAGTTTCTCAGAAAGCTTCTTTCCAGATTTCATCTGAGGATATTTCCTTTTTCACCATAGCCCTCTAAGGGCTTCCAAATATCACTTTGCCATTTCCACAAGAACTGTCTTAACGAAAGGCTTCTTGATGGGAAAGCTGTGACTCTGTGAGATGATTTCAAAGAACACAAAGAAGGTTTCTCAGAAAGTTTCTTTCTCTTTGTTATTGGAGGATATTTCCTTTGGCCCTGTAGTCTTCCAAGGGATCCGAAATATCTGTTCTCAGATTCCACAGAAAAAAGGCTAGCAAAGATATAGACGAAATACACATTTAACTCTGTGAGATGAATTAACAGAACACTAAGCAGTTTCTCAGAAAGCTTGTTTCCAGATTTCATCGAAGGATATTTCCTTTTTCACCATAGCCCTCTAAGGGCTTCCAAATATCACTTTGCCAATTCCACAAGAACTGTCTTAGCGAAAGGCTTCTTGACGAGAAAGCTGTAACTCTGTGAGATGATTTCACAGAACACAAAGAAGTTTCTCAGAAAGCTTCTTTCTCTTTGTTATCGGAGGATATTTCCTTTGGCCCTATAGTCTTCCAAGGGATCCGAAATATCTGTTCTCAGATTCCACAGAAATAAGGCTGGCTAAGAGATCCACGAAATACAGATGTAACTCTGTGAGATGAATTAACAGAACACTAAGCAGTTTCTCAGAAAGCTTCTTTCCAGATTTCATCTGTGAATATTTCCTTTTTCAGCATAGCCCTCTATGGGCTTCCAAATATCACTTTGCCAATTCCACAAGAACTGTCTTGGCGAAAGTATTCTTGAGGCGAAAGCTGTACCTATGTGAGATGATTTCACAGAACACAAAGAAGTTTCTCAGAAAGCTTCTTTCTCTTTGTTATCGGAGGATATTTCCTTTGGCCCTATAGTCTTCCAAGGGATCCGAAATATCTGTTCTCAGATTCCACAGAAATAAGGCTAGCAAAGAGATCCACGAAATACAGATGTAACTCTGTGAGATGAATTAACAGAACACTAAGCAGTTTCTTAGAAAGCTTCTTTCCAGATTTCATCGGAGGATATTTCCTTTTTCACCATAGCCCTCTATGGGCTTCCAAATATCACTTTGCCCATTGCACAAGAACTGTCTTGGCGAAAGGCTTCTTGAGGGGAAAGCTGTAACTCTGTGAGATGATTTCACAGAACACAAAGAAGTTTCTCAGAAAGCTTCTTTCTCTTTGTTATCGGAGGATATTTCCTTTGGCCCTATAGTCTTCCAAGGGATCCGAAATATCTGTTCTCAGATTCCACAGAAATAAGGCTAGCAAAGAGATCCACGAAATACAGATGTAACTCTGTGAGATGAATTAACAGAACACTAAGCAGTTTCTCAGAAAGCTTCTTTCCAGATTTCATCTGTGAATATTTCCTTTTTCACCATAGCCCTCTATGGGCTTCCAAATATCACTTTGCCAATTCCACAAGAACTGTCTTGGCGAAAGTATTGTTGAGGGGAATGCTGTAACTCTGTGAGATGATTTCACAGAACACAAAGAAGTTTCTCAGAAAGCTTCTTTCTCTTTGTTATCGGAGGATATTTCCTTTGGCCCTATAGTCTTCAAAGGGATCCGAAATATCTGTTCTCAGATTCCACAGAAATAAGGCTGGCTAAGAGATCCACGAAATACAGATGTAACTCTGTGAGATGAATTAACAGAACACTAAGCAGTTTCTCAGAAAGCTTCTTTCCAGATTTCCTCTGTGAATATTTCCTTTTTCACCATAGCCCTTGATGGGCTTCCAAATATCACTTTGCCAATTCCACAAGAACTGTCTTGGCGAAAGGATTCTTGAGGGGAAAGCTGTACCTCTCTGAGATGATTTCACAGAACACAAAGAAGTTTCTCAGAAAGCTTCTTTCTCTTTGTTATCGGAGGATATTTCCTTTGGCCCTATAGTCTTCCAAGGGATCCGAAATATCTGTTCTCAGATTCCACAGATATAAGGCTAGCAAAGAGATCCACGAAATACAGATGTAACTCTGTGAGATGAATTAACAGAACACTAAGCAGTTTCTCAGAAAGCTTCTTTCCAGATTTCATCGGAGGTTATTTCCTTTTTCACCATAGCCCTCTATGGGCTTCCAAATATCACTTTGCCAATTCCACAAGAACTGTCTTAGCGAAAGGCTTCTTGAGGGGAAAGCTGTAACTATGTGAGATGATTTCAAAGAACACAAAGAAGTGTCTCAGAAAGTTTCTTTCTCTTTGTTATCGGAGGATATTTCCTTTGGCCCTATAGTCTTCCAAGGGATCCGAAATATCTGTTCTCAGATTCCACAGAAATAAGGCTAGCAAAGAAATCGACGAAATACAGATGTAACTCTGTGAGATGAATTAACAGAACACTAAGAAGTTTCTCAGAAAGCTTCTTTCCAGATTTCATCTGAGGATATTTCCGTTTTCACAATAGCCCTCTATGGGCTTCCAAATATCACTTTACCAATTCCACAAGAACCGTCTTGGCGAAAGACTTCTTGAGGGGAAAGCTGTAACTCTGTGAGATGATTTCAAAGAACACAAAGAAGTTTCTCAGAAAGCTTCTTTCTCTTTGTTATCGGCGGATATTTCCTTTGGCTCTATAGTCTTCCAAGGGATCCGAAATATCTGTTCTCAGATTCCACAGAAATAAGGCTAGCAAAGAGATCCACGAAATACAGATGTAACTCTCTGAGATGAATTAACAGAACACTAAGCAGTTTCTCAGAAAGCTTCTTTCCAGATTTCATAGGAGGATATTTCCTTTTTCACCATAGCCCTCTATGGGCTTCCAAATATCACTTTGCCAATTCCACAAGAACTGTCTTAGCGAAAGGCTTCTTGAGGGGATAGCTGTAACTCTGTGAGATGATTTCACAGAACACAAAGAAGTTTCTCAGAAAGCTTCTTTCTCTTTGTTATCGGAGGATATTTCCTTTGGCCCTATAGTCTTCCAAGGGATCCGAAGTATCTGTTCTCAGATTCCACAGAAATAAGGCTAGCAAAGAGATCGACGAAATACAGATGTAACTCTGTGAGATGAATTAACAGAACACTAAGCAGTTTCTCAGAAAGCTTCTTTCCAGATTTCATCTGAGGATATTTCCTTTTTCACCATAGCCCTCTATGGGCTTCCCAATATCACTTTGCCAATTCCACAAGAACTGTCTTGGCGAAAGGGTTCTTGAGGGGAAAGCTGTAATTCTGTGAGATGATTTCACAGAACACAAAGAAGTTTCTCAGAAAGCTTCTTTCTCTTTGTTATCGGAGGATATTTCCTTTGGCCCTATAGTCTTCCAAGGGATCCGAAATATCTGTTCTCAGATTCCACAGAAATAAGGCTAGCAAAGAGATCCACGAAATACAGATGTAACTCTGTGAGATGAATTAACAGAACACTAAGCAGTTTCTCAGAAAGCTTCTTTGCAGATTTCATCTGTGAATATTTCCTTTTTCACCATAGCCCTCTATGGGCTTCCAAATATCACTTTGCCAATTCCACAAGAACTGTCTTGGCGAAAGACTTCTTGAGGGGAAAGCTGTAACTCTGTGAGATGATTTCACAGAACACAAAGAAGTTTCTCAGAAAGCTTCTTTCTCTTTGTTATCGGCGGATATTTCCTTTGGCCCTATAGTCTTCCAAGGGATCCGAAATATCTGTTCTCAGATTCCACAGAAATAAGGCTAGCAAAGAGATCCACGAAATACAGATGTAACTCTGTGAGATGAATTAACAGAACACTAAGCAGTTTCTTAGAAAGCTTCTTTCCAGATTTCATCGGAGGATATTTCCTTTTTCACCATAGCCCTCTATGGGCTTCCAAATATCACTTTGCCCATTGCACAAGAACTGTCTTGGCGAAAGGCTTCTTGAGGGGAAAGCTGTAACTCTGTGAGATGATTTCACAGAACACAAAGAAGTTTCTCAGAAAGCTTCTTTCTCTTTGTTATCGGAGGATATTTCCTTTGGCCCTATAGTCTTCCAAGGGATCCGAAATATCTGTTCTCAGATTCCACAGAAATAAGGCTAGCAAAGAGATCCACGAAATACAGATGTAACTCTGTGAGATGAATTAACAGAACACTAAGCAGTTTCTCAGAAAGCTTCTTTCCAGATTTCATCTGTGAATATTTCCTTTTTCACCATAGCCCTCTATGGGCTTCCAAATATCACTTTGCCAATTCCACAAGAACTGTCTTGGCGAAAGTATTGTTGAGGGGAATGCTGTAACTCTGTGAGATGATTTCACAGAACACAAAGAAGTTTCTCAGAAAGCTTCTTTCTCTTTGTTATCGGAGGATATTTCCTTTGGCCCTATAGTCTTCAAAGGGATCCGAAATATCTGTTCTCAGATTCCACAGAAATAAGGCTGGCTAAGAGATCCACGAAATACAGATGTAACTCTGTGAGATGAATTAACAGAACACTAAGCAGTTTCTCAGAAAGCTTCTTTCTAGATTTCCTCTGTGAATATTTCCTTTTTCACCATAGCCCTTGATGGGCTTCCAAATATCACTTTGCCAATTCCACAAGAACTGTCTTGGCGAAAGGATTCTTGAGGGGAAAGCTGTACCTCTCTGAGATGATTTCACAGAACACAAAGAAGTTTCTCAGAAAGCTTCTTTCTCTTTGTTATCGGAGGATATTTCCTTTGGCCCTATAGTCTTCCAAGGGATCCGAAATATCTGTTCTCAGATTCCACAGATATAAGGCTAGCAAAGAGATCCACGAAATACAGATGTAACTCTGTGAGATGAATTAACAGAACACTAAGCAGTTTCTCAGAAAGCTTCTTCCCAGATTTCCTCGGAGGTTATTTCCTTTTTCACCATAGCCCTCTATGGGCTTCCAAATATCACTTTGCCAATTCCACAAGAACTGTCTTAGCGAAAGGCTTCTTGAGGGGAAAGCTGTAACTATGTGAGATGATTTCAAAGAACACAAAGAAGTGTCTCAGAAAGTTTCTTTCTCTTTGTTATCGGAGGATATTTCCTTTGGCCCTATAGTCTTCCAAGGGATCCGAAATATCTGTTCTCAGATTCCACAGAAATAAGGCTAGCAAAGAAATCGACGAAATACAGATGTAACTCTGTGAGATGAATTAACAGAACACTAAGAAGTTTCTCAGAAAGCTTCTTTCCAGATTTCATCTGAGGATATTTCCGTTTTCACAATAGCCCTCTATGGGCTTCCAAATATCACTTTACCAATTCCACAAGAACCGTCTTGGCGAAAGACTTCTTGAGGGGAAAGCTGTAACTCTGTGAGATGATTTCAAAGAACACAAAGAAGTTTCTCAGAAAGCTTCTTTCTCTTTGTTATCGGCGGATATTTCCTTTGGCTCTATAGTCTTCCAAGGGATCCGAAATATCTGTTCTCAGATTCCACAGAAATAAGGCTAGCAAAGAGATCCACGAAATACAGATGTAACTCTCTGAGATGAATTAACAGAACACTAAGCAGTTTCTCAGAAAGCTTCTTTCCAGATTTCATAGGAGGATATTTCCTTTTTCACCATAGCCCTCTATGGGCTTCCAAATATCACTTTGCCAATTCCACAAGAACTGTCTTAGCGAAAGGCTTCTTGAGGGGATAGCTGTAACTCTGTGAGATGATTTCACAGAACACAAAGAAGTTTCTCAGAAAGCTTCTTTCTCTTTGTTATCGGAGGATATTTCCTTTGGCACTATAGTCTTCCAAGGGATCCGAAGTATCTGTTCTCAGATTCCACAGAAATAAGGCTAGCAAAGAGATCGACGAAATACAGATGTAACTCTGTGAGATGAATTAACAGAACACTAAGCAGTTTCTCAAAAAGCTTCTTTCCAGACTTCATCTGAGGATATTTCCTTTTTCACCATAGCCCTCTATGGGCTTCCAAATATCACTTTGCCAATTTCACAAGAACTGTCTTAGCGAAACGCTTCTTGACGGGAAAGCTGTAACTCTGTGAGATGATTTCACAGAACACAAAGAAGTTTCTCAGAAAGCTTCTTTTTGTTTGTTATCGGAGGATATTTCCTTTGGCCCTATAGTCTTCCAAGGGATCCGAAATATCTGTTCTCAGATTCCACAGAAATAAGGCTAGCAAAGAGATCCACGAAATACAGATGTAACTCTGTGAGATGAATTAACAGAACACTAAGCAGTTTCTCTAAAAGCTTCTTTCCGGATTTCATCGGAGGATATTTCCTTTTTCACCATAGCCCTCTAGGGGCTTCCAAATATCACTTTGCCAATTCCACAAGAATTGTCTTAGCGAAAGGCTTCTTGAGGGGAAAGCTGTAACTCTGTGAGATGATTTCAAAGAACACAAAGAAGTTTCTCAGAAAGCTTCTTTCTCTTTGTTACCGGAGGATATTTCCTTTGGCCCTATAGTCTTCCAAGGGATCCGAAGTATCTGTTCTCAGATACCACAGAAATAAGGCTAGCAAAGAGATCGACGAAATACAGATGTAACTCTGTGAGATGAATTAACAGAACACTAAGCAGTTTCTCAGAAAGCTTCTTTCCAGACTTCATCTGAGGATATTTCCTTTTTCACCATAGCCCTCTATGGGCTTCCAAATATCACTTTGCCAATTCCACAAGAACTGTCTTGGCGAAAGGCTTCTTGAGGGGAAATCTGTAACTCTGTGAGATGATTTCAGAGAACACAAAGAATTTTCTCAGAAAGCTTCTTTCCCTTTGTTATCGGAGAATATTTCCTTTGGCCCTATAGTCTTCCAAGGGATCCGAAATATCGGTTCTCAGATTCCACAGAAATAAGGCTAGCAAAGTGATCCACGAAATACAGATGTAACTCTGTGAGATGAATTAACAGAACACTAAGCAGTTTCTCAGAAAGCTTCTTTCCAGATTTCATCTGAGGATATTTAATCTTTCACCATAGCCCTCTATGGGCTTCCAATATCACTTTGCCATTTTCACAAGATCTGTCTTAGCGAAAGGCTTCTTGAGGGGAAAGCTATAACTCTGTCAGATGATTTCACAGAATACAAAGTAGTTTCTCAGAAAGCTTCTTTCTCTTTGTTATCGGAGGATATTTCCTTTGGCCCTATAGTCTTCCAAGGGATCCGAAATATCTGTTCTCAGATTCCACAGAAATAAGGCTAGCAAAGAGATCCACGAAATACAGATGTAACTCTGTGAGATGAATTAACAGAACACTAAGCAGTTTCTCAGAAAGCTTCTTTCCAGATTTCATCTGAGGATATTTCCTTTTTCACCATAGCCCTCTATGGGCTTCCAAATATCACTTTGCCAATTCCAGAAGAAGTGTCTTAGCGAAAGGCTTCTTGAGGTGAAAGCTGTAACTCTGTGAGATGATTTCACAGAACACAAAGAAGTTTCTCAGAAAGCTTCTTTTTGTTTGTTATCGGAGGATATTTCCTTTGGCCCTATATTCTTCCAAGGGATCCGAAATATCTGTTCTCAGATTCCACAGAAATAAGGCTAGCAAAGAGATCGACGAAATACAGATGTAACTCTGTGAGATGAATTAACAGAACACTAAGCAGTTTCTCAGAAAGCTTCTTTCCAGATTTCATCTGAGGATATTTCCTTTTTCACCATAGCCCTCTAAGGGCTTCCAAATATCACTTTGCCATTTCCACAAGAACTGTCTTAACGAAAGGCTTCTTGATGGGAAAGCTGTGACTCTGTGAGATGATTTCAAAGAACACAAAGAAGGTTTCTCAGAAAGTTTCTTTCTCTTTGTTATTGGAGGATATTTCCTTTGGTCCTGTAGTCTTCCAAGGGATCCGAAATATCTGTTCTCAGATTCCACAGAAAAAAGGCTAGCAAAGATATAGACGAAATACACATTTAACTCTGTGAGATGAATTAACAGAACACTAAGCAGTTTCTCAGAAAGCTTGTTTCCAGATTTCATCGAAGGATATTTCCTTTTTCACCATAGCCCTCTAAGGGCTTCCAAATATCACTTTGCCAATTCCACAAGAACTGTCTTAGCGAAAGGCTTCTTGACGAGAAAGCTGTAACTCTGTGAGATGATTTCACAGAACACAAAGAAGTTTCTCAGAAAGCTTCTTTCTCTTTGTTATCAGAGGATATTTCCTTTGGCCCTATAGTCTTCCAAGGGATCCGAAATATCTGTTCTCAGATTCCACAGAAATAAGGCTGGCTAAGAGATCCATGAAATACAGATGTAACTCTGTGAGATGAATTAACAGAACACTAAGCAGTTTCTCAGAAAGCTTCTTTCCAGATTTCATGTGTGAATATTTCCTTTTTCAGCATAGCCCTCTATGGGCTTCCAAATATCACTTTGCCAATTCCACAAGAACTGTCTTGGCGAAAGTATTCTTGAGGCTAAAGCTGTACCTATGTGAGATGATTTCACAGAACACAAAGAAGTTTCTCAGAAAGCTTCTTTCTCTTTGTTATCGGAGGATATTTCCTTTGGCCCTATAGTCTTCCAAGGGATCCGAAATATCTGTTCTCAGATTCCACAGAAATAAGGCTAGCAAAGACATCCACGAAATACAGATGTAACTCTGTGAGATGAATTAACAGAACACTAAGCAGTTTCTTAGAAAGCTTCTTTCCAGATTTCATCGGAGGATATTTCCTTTTTCACCATAGCCCTCTATGGGCTTCCAAATATCACTTTGCCCATTGCACAAGAACTGTCTTAGCGAAAGGCTTCTTGAGGGGAAAGCTGTAACTCTGTGAGATGATTTCACAGAACACAAAGAAGTTTCTCAGAAAGCTTCTTTCTCTTTGTTATCGGAGGATATTTCCTTTGGCCCTATAGTCTTCCAAGGGATCCGAAATATCTGTTCTCAGATTCCACAGAAATAAGGCTAGCAAAGAGATCCACGAAATACAGATGTAACTCTGTGAGATGAATTAACAGAACACTAAGCAGTTTCTCAGAAAGCTTCTTTCCAGATTTCATCTGTGAATATTTCCTTTTTCACCATAGCCCTCTATGGGCTTCCAAATATCACTTTGCCAATTCCACAAGAACTGTCTTGGCGAAAGTATTGTTGAGGGGAATGCTGTAACTCTGTGAGATGATTTCACAGAACACAAAGAAGTTTCTCAGAAAGCTTCTTTCTCTTTGTTATCGGAGGATATTTCCTTTGGCCCTATAGTCTTCAAAGGGATCCGAAATATCTGTTCTCAGATTCCACAGAAATAAGGCTGGGTAAGAGATCCACGAAATACAGATGTAACTCTGTGAGATGAATTAACAGAACACTAAGCAGTTTCTCAGAAAGCTTCTTTCCAGATTTCATCTGTGAATATTTCCTTTTTCACCATAGCCCTTGATGGGCTTCCAAATATCACTTTGCCAATTCCACAAGAACTGTCTTGGCGAAAGGATTCTTGAGGGGAAAGCTGTACCTCTGTGAGATGATTTCACAGAACACAAAGAAGTTTCTCAGAAAGCTTCTTTCTCTTTGTTATCGGAGGATATTTCCTTTGGCCCTATAGTCTTCCAAGGGATCCGAAATATCTGTTCTCAGATTCCACAGATATAAGGCTAGCAAAGAGATCCACGAAATACAGATGTAACTCTGTGAGATGAATTAACAGAACACTAAGCAGTTTCTCAGAAAGCTTCTTTCCAGATTTCATCGGAGGTTATTTCCTTTTTCACCATAGCCCTCTATGGGCTTCCAAATATCACTTTGCCAATTCCACAAGAACTGTCTTAGCGAAAGGCTTCTTGAGGGGAAAGCTGTAACTATGTGAGATGATTTCAAAGAACACAAAGAAGTGTCTCAGAAAGTTTCTTTCTCTTTGTTATTGGAGGATATTTCCTTTGGCCCTATAGTCTTCCAAGGGATCCGAAATATCTGTTCTCAGATTCCACAGAAATAAGGCTAGCAAAGAAATCGACGAAATACAGATGTAACTCTGTGAGATGAATTAACAGAACACTAAGAAGTTTCTCAGAAAGCTTCTTTCCAGATTTCATCTGAGGATATTTCCGTTTTCACAATAGCCCTCTATGGGCTTCCAAATATCACTTTACCAATTCCACAAGAACCGTCTTGGCGAAAGACTTCTTGAGGGGAAAGCTGTAACTCTGTGAGATGATTTCAAAGAACAAAAAGAAGTTTCTCAGAAAGCTTCTTTCTCTTTGTTATCGGAGGATATTTCCTTTGGCTCTATAGTCTTCCAAGGGATCCGAAATATCTGTTCTCAGATTCCACAGAAATAAGGCTAGCAAAGAGATCCACGAAATACAGATGTAACTCTCTGAGATGAATTAACAGAACACTAAGCAGTTTCTCAGAAAGCTTCTTTCCAAATTTCATAGGAGGATATTTCCTTTTTCACCATAGCCCTCTATGGGCTTCCAAATATCACTTTGCCAATTCCACAAGAACTGTCTTAGCGAAAGGCTTCTTGAGGGGATAGCTGTAACTCTGTGAGATGATTTCACAGAACACAAAGAAGTTTCTCAGAAAGCTTCTTTCTCTTTGTTATCGGAGGATATTTCCTTTGGCCCTATAGTCTTCCAAGGGATCCGAAGTATCTGTTCTCAGATTCCACAGAAATAAGGCTAGCAAAGAGATCGACGAAATACAGATGTAACTCTGTGAGATGAATTAACAGAACACTAAGCAGTTTCTCAGAAAGCTTCTTTCCAGATTTCATCTGAGGATATTTCCTTTTTCACCATAGCCCTCTATGGGCTTCCAAATATCACTTTGCCAATTCCACAAGAACTGTCTTGGCGAAAGGCTTCTTGAGGTGAAAGCTGTAACTCTGTGAGATGATTTCACAGAACACAAAGAAGTTTCTCAGAAAGCTTCTTTCTGTTTGTTATCGGAGAATATTTCCTTTGGCTCTATACTCTTCCAAGGGATCCGAAATATCTGTTCTCAGATTCCACAGAAATAAGGCTAGCAAAGAGGTCCACGAAATACACATGTAACTCTGTGAGATGAATTAACAAAACACTAAGCAGTTTCTCAGAAAGCTTCTTTCCAGATTTCATCTGAGGATATTTCCTTTTTCACCATAACCCTCTATGGGCTTCCCAATATCACTTTGCCAATTCCACAAGAACTGTCTTGGCGAAAGGGTTCTTGAGGGGAAAGCTGTAATTCTGTGAGATGATTTCACAGAACACAAAGAAGTTTCTCAGAAAGCTTCTTTCTCTTTGTTATCGGAGGATATTTCCTTTGGCCCTATAGTCTTCCAAGGGATCCGAAATATCTGTTCTCAGATTCCACAGAAATAAGGCTAGCAAAGAGATCCACGAAATACAGATGTAACTCTGTGAGATGAATTAACAGAACACTAAGCAGTTTCTCAGAAAGCTTCTTTCCAGATTTCATCTGTGAATATTTCCTTTTTCACCATAGCCCTCTATGGGCTTCCAAATATCACTTTGCCAATTCCACAAGAACGGTCTTGGCGAAAGACTTCTTGAGGGGAAAGCTGTAACTCTGTGAGATGATTTCACAGAACACAAAGAAGTTTCTCAGAAAGCTTCTTTCTCTTTGTTATCGGCGGATATTTCCTTTGGCCCTATAGTCTTCCAAGGGATCCGAAATATCTGTTCTCAGATTCCACAGAAATAAGGCTAGCAAAGAGATCCACGAAATACAGATGTAAATCTGTGAGATGAATTAACAGAACACTAAGCAGTTTCTCAAAAAGCTTCTTTCCGGATTTCATCGGAGGATATTTCCTTTTTCACCATAGCCCTCTAGGGGCTTCGAAATATCACTTTGCCAATTCCACAAGAACTGTCTTAGCAAAAGGCTTTTTGAGGGGAAAGCTGTAACTCTGTGAGATGATTTCACAGAACACAAAGAAGTTTCTCAGAAAGCTTCTTTCTCTTTGTTACCGGAGGATATTTCCTTTGGCCCTATAGTTTTCCAAGGGATCCGAAGTATCTGTTCTCAGATACCACAGAAATAAGGCTAGCAAAGAGATCGACGAAATACAGATGTAACTCTGTGAGATGAATTAACAGAACACTAAGCAGTTTCTCAAAAAGCTTCTTTCCAGACTTCATCTGAGGATATTTCCTTTTTCACCATAGCCCTCTATGGGCTTCCAAATATCACTTTGCCAATTCCACAAGAACTGTCTTGGCGAAACGCTTCTTGAGGGGAAAGCTGTAACTCTGTGAGATGATTTCACAGAACACAAAGAAGTTTCTCAGAAAGCTTCTTTCTCTTTGTTATCGGAGAATATTTCCTTTGGCCCTATAGTCTTCCAAGGGATCCGAAATATCTGTTCTCAGATTCCACAGAAATAAGGCTAGTAAAGAGATCCACGAAATAGAGATGTAACTCTGTGAGATGAATTAACAGAACACTAATCAGTTTCTCAGAAAGCTTCTTTCCAGATTTCATCTGAGGATATTTCCTTTTTCACCATAACCCTCTATGGGCTTCCAAATATCACTTTGCCAATTTCACAAGATCTGTCTTAGCGAAAGGCTTCTTGAGGGGAAAGCTGTAACTCTGTCAGATGATTTCACAGAACACAAAGAAGTTTCTCAGAAAGCTTCTTTCTCTTTGTTATCGGAGGATATTTCCTTTGGCCCCATAGTCTTCCAAGGGATCCGAAATATCTGTTCTCAGATTCCACAGAAATAAGGCTAGCAAAGAGATCCACGAAATAGAGATGTAACTCTCTGAGATGAATTAACAGAACACTAAGCAGTTTCTCAGAAAGCTTGTTTCCAGATTTCATCTGAGGATATTTCCTTTTTCACCATAGCCCTCTATGGGCTTCCAAATATCACTTTGCCAATTCCACAAGAACTGTCTTAGCGAAAGGCTTCTTGAGGGGAAAGCTGTAACTCTGTGAGATGATTTCAAAGAACACAAAGAAGTTTCTCAGAAAGCTTCTTTCTCTGTGTTATCGGAGGATATTTCCTTTGGCCCTATAGTCTTCCAAGGGATCCGAAATATCTGTTCTCAGATTCCACAGAAATAAGGCTAGCAAAGAGATCCACGAAATACAGATGTAACTCTGTGAGATGAATTAACAGAACACTAAGCAGTTTCTCTAAAAGCTTCTTTCCGGATTTCATCGGAGGATATTTCCTTTTTCACCATAGCCCTCTATGGGCTTCCAAATATCACTTTGCCAATTCCACAAGAACTGTCTTGGCGAAAGGCTTCTTGAGGGGAAAGCTGTAACTCTGTGAGATGATTTCAAAGAACACAAAGAAGTTTCTCAGAAAGCTTCTTTCTCTTTGGTACCGGAGGATATTTCCTTTGGCCCTATAGTCTTCCAAGGGATCCGAAGTATCTGTTCTCAGATACCACAGAAATAAGGCTAGCAAAGAGATCGACGAAATACAGATGTAACTCTGTGAGATGAATTAACAGAACACTAAGCAGTTTCTCAGAAAGCTTCTTTCCAGACTTCATCTGAGGATATTTCCTTTTTCACCATAGCCCTCTATGGGCTTCCAAATATCACTTTGCCAATTCCACAAGAACTGTCTTGGCGAAAGGCTTCTTGAGGGGAAAGCTGTAACTCTGTGAGATGATTTCAGAGAACACAAAGAAGTTTCTCAGAAAGCTTCTTTCCCTTTGTTATCGGAGAATATTTCCTTTGGCCCTATAGTCTTCCAAGGGATCCGAAATATCGGTTCTCAGATTCCACAGAAATAAGGCTAGCAAAGTGATCCACGACATACAGATGTAACTCTGTGAGATGAATTAACAGAACACTAAGAAGTTTCTCAGAAAGCTTCTTTCCAGATTTCATCTGAGGATATTTAATCTTTCACCATAGCCCTCTATGGGCTTCCAATATCACTTTGCCATTTTCACAAGATCTGTCTTAGCGAAAGGCTTCTTGAGGGGAAAGCTATAACTCTGTCAGATGATTTCACAGAATACAAAGAAGTTTCTCAGAAAGCTTCTTTCTCTTTGTTATCGGAGGATATTTCCTTTGGCCCTATAGTCTTCCAAGGGATCCGAAATATCTGTTCTCAGATTCCACAGAAATAAGGCTAGCAAAGAGATCCACGAAATACAGATGTAACTCTGTGAGATGAATTAACAGAACACTAAGCAGTTTCTCAGAAAGCTTCTTTCCAGATTTCATCTGAGGATATTTCCTTTTTCACCATAGCCCTCTATGGGCTTCCAAATATCACTTTGCCAATTCCACAAGAAGTGTCTTAGCGAAAGGCTTCTTGAGGTGAAAGCTGTAACTCTGTGAGATGATTTCACAGAACACAAAGAAGTTTCTCAGAAGCTTCTTTTTGTTTGTTATCGGAGGATATTTCCTTTGGCCCTATAGTCTTCCAAGGGATCAGAAATATCTGTTCTCAGATTCCACAGAAATAAGGCTAGCAAAGAGATCGACGAAATACAGATGTAACTCTGTGAGATGAATTAACAGAACACTAAGCAGTTTCTCAGAAAGCTTCTTTCCAGATTTCATCTGAGGATATTTCCTTTTTCACCATAGCCCTCTAAGGGCTTCCAAATATCACTTTGCCATTTCCACAAGAACTGTCTTAACGAAAGGCTTCTTGAGGGGAAAGCTGTGACTCTGTGAGATGAGTTCAAAGAACACAAAGAAGGTTTATCAGAAAGTTTCTTTCTCTTTGTTATTGGAGGATATTTCCTTTGGCCCTGTAGTCTTCCAAGGGATCCGAAATATCTGTTCTCAGATTCCACAGAAAAAAGGCTAGCAAAGAGATAGACGAAATACACATTTAACTCTGTGAGATGAATTAACAGAACACTAAGCAGTTTCTCAGAAAGCTTGTTTCCAGATTTCATCGAAGGATATTTCCTTTTTCACCATAGCCCTCTAAGGGCTTCCAAATATCACTTTGCCAATTCCACAAGAACTGTCTTAGCGAAAGGCTTCTTGACGGGAAAGCTGTAACTCTGTGAGATGATTTCACAGAACACAAAGAAGTTTCTCAGAAAGCTTCTTTCTCTTTGTTATCGGAGGATATTTCCTTTGGCCCTATAGTCTTCCAAGGGATCCGAAATATCTGTTCTCAGATTCCACAGAAATAAGGCTGGCTAAGAGATCCACGAAATACAGATGTAACTCTGTGAGATGAATTAACAGAACACTAAGCAGTTTCTCAGAAAGCTTCTTTCCAGATTTCATCTGTGAATATTTCCTTTTTCAGCATAGCCCTCTATGGGCTTCCAAATATCACTTTGCCAATTCCACAAGAACTGTCTTGGCGAAAGTATTCTTGAGGGGAAAGCTGTACCTCTGTGAGATGATTTCACAGAACACAAAGAAGTTTCTCAGAAAGCTTCTTTCTCTTTGTTATCGGAGGATATTTCCTTTGGCCCTATAGTCTTCCAAGGGATCCGAAATATCTGTTCTCAGATTCCACAGAAATAAGGCTAGCAAAGAGATCCACGAAATACAGATGTAACTCTGTGAGATGAATTAACAAAACACTAAGCAGTTTCTTAGAAAGCTTCTTTCCAGATTTCATCGGAGGATATTTCCTTTTTCACCATAGCCCTCTATGGGCTTCCAAATATCACTTTGCCCATTGCACAAGAACTGTCTTGGCGAAAGGCTTCTTGAGGGGAAAGCTGTAACTCTGTGAGATGATTTCACAGAACACAAAGAAGTTTCTCAGAAAGCTTCTTTCTCTTTGTTATCGGAGGATATTTCCTTTGGCCCTATAGTCTTCCAAGGGATCCGAAATATCTGTTCTCAGATTCCACAGAAATAAGGCTAGCAAAGAGATCCACGAAATACAGATGTAACTCTGTGAGATGAATTAACAGAACACTAAGCAGTTTCTCAGAAAGCTTCTTTCCAGATTTCATCTGTGAATATTTCCTTTTTCACAATAGCCCTCTATGGGCTTCCAAATATCACTTTGCCAATTCCACAAGAACTGTCTTGGCGAAAGGATTGTTGAGGGGAATGCTGTAACTCTGTGAGATGATTTCAGAGAACACAAAGAAGTTTCTCAGAAAGCTTCTTTCTCTTTGTTATCGGAGGATATTTCCTTTGGCCCTATAGTCTTCCAAGGGATCCGAAATATCTGTTCTCAGATTCCACAGAAATAAGGCTAGGAAAGAGATCCACGAAATACAGATATAACTCTGTGAGATGAACTAACAGAACACTAAGCAGTTTCTCAGAAAGCTTCTTTCCAGATTTCATCTGTGAATATTTCCTTTTTCACCATAGCCCTTGATGGGCTTCCAAATATCACTTTGCCAATTCCACAAGAACTGTCTTGGCGAAAGGATTCTTGAGGGGAAAGCTGTACCTCTGTGAGATGATTTCACAGAACACAAAGAAGTTTCTCAGAAAGCTTCTTTCTCTTTGTTATCGGAGGATATTTCCTTCGACCCTATAGTCTTCCAAGGGATCCGAAATATCTGTTCTCAGATTCCACAGATATAAGGCTAGCAAAGAGATCCACGAAATACAGATGTAACTCTGTGAGATGAATTAACAGAACACTAAGCAGTTTCTCAGAAAGCTTCTTTCCAGATTTCATCGGAGGTTATTTCCTTTTTCAGCATAGCCCTCTATGGGCTTCCAAATATCACTTTGCCAATTCCACAAGAACTGTCTTAGCGAAAGGCTTCTTGAGGGGAAAGCTGTAACTATGTGAGATGATTTCAAAGAACACAAAGAAGTGTCTCAGAAAGTTTCTTTCTCTTTGTTATCGGAGGATATTTCCTTTGGCCCTATAGTCTTCCAAGGGATCCGAAATATCTGTTCTCAGATTCCACAGAAATAAGGCTAGCAAAGAAATCGACGAAATACAGATGTAACTCTGTGAGATGAATTAACAGAACACTAAGTAGTTTCTCAGAAAGCTTCTTTCCAGATTTCATCTGAGGATATTTCCTTTTTCACAATAGCCCTCTATGGGCTTCCAAATATCACTTTACCAATTCCACAAGAACCGTCATGGCGAAAGACTTCTTGAGGGGAAAGCTGTAACTCTGTGAGATGATTTCAAAGAACACAAAGAAGTTTCTCAGAAAGCTTCTTTCTCTTTGTTATCGGCGGATATTTCCTTTGGCTCTATAGTCTTCCAAGGGATCCGAAATATCTGTTCTCAGATTCCACAGAAATAAGGCTAGCAAAGAGATCCACGAAATACAGATGTAACTCTATGAGATGAATTAACAGAACACTAAGCAGTTTCTCAGAAAGCTTCTTTCCAGATTTCATCGGAGGATATTTCCTTTTTCACCATAGCCCTCTATGGGCTTCCAAATATCACTTGGCCAATTCCACAAGAACTGTCTTAGCGAAAGGCTTCTTGAGGGGAAAGCTGTAACTCTGTGAGATGATTTCACAGAACACAAAGAAGTTTCTCAGAAAGCTTCTTTCTCTTTGTTATCGGAGGATATTTCCTTTGGCCCTATAGTCTTCCAAGGGATCCGAAATATCTGTTCTCAGATTCCACAGAAAAAAGGCTAGCAAAGAGATAGACGAAATACAGATTTAACTCTGTGAGTAGAATTGACAGAACACTAAGCAGTTTCTCAGAAAGCTTGTTTCCAGATTTCATGGAAGGATATTTCCTTTTTCACCATAGCCCTCTATGGGCTTCCAAATATCACTTTGCCAATTTCACAAGAACTGTCTTAGCGAAACGCTTCTTGACGGGAAAGCTGTAACTCTGTGAGATGATTTCACAGAACACAAAGAAGTTTCTCAGAAAGCTTCTTTCTGTTTGTTATCGGAGGATATTTCCTTTGGCCCTATAGTCTTCCAAGGGATCCGAAATATCTGTTCTCAGATTCCACAGAAATAAGGCTAGCAAAGAGATCCACGAAATACAGATGTAACTCTGTGAGATGAATTAACAGAACACTAAGCAGTTTCTCAGAAAGCTTCTTTCCAGATTTCATCGGAGGTTATTTCCTTTTTCAGCATAGCCCTCTCTGGGCTTCCAAATATCACTTTGCCAATTCCACAAGAACTGTCTTAGCGAAAGGCTTCTTGAGGGGAAAGCTGTAACTATGTGAGATGATTTCAAAGAACACAAAGAAGTGTCTCAGAAAGTTTCTTTCTCTTTGTTATCGGAGGATATTTCCTTTGGCCCTATAGTCTTCCAAGGGATCCGAAATATCTGTTCTCAGATTCCACAGAAATAAGGCTAGCAAAGAAATCGACGAAATACAGATGTAACTCTGTGAGATGAATTAACAGAACACTAAGCAGTTTCTCAGAAAGCTTCTTTCCAGATTTCATCTGAGGATATTTCCTTTTTCACAATAGCCCTCTATGGGCTTCCAAATATCACTTTACCAATTCCACAAGAACCGTCTTGGCGAAAGGCTTCTTGAGGGGAAAGCTGTAACTCTGTGAGATGATTTCAGAGAACACAAAGAAGTTTCTCAGAAAGCTTCTTTCCCTTTGTTATCGGAGAATATTTCCTTTGGCCCTATAGTCTTCCAAGGGATCCGAAATATCTGTTCTCAGATTCCACAGAAATAAGGCTAGCAAAGAGATCCACGAAATACAGATGTAACTCTGTGAGATGAATTAACAGAACACTAAGCAGTTTCTCAGAAAGCTTCTTTCCAGATTTCATCTGAGGATATTTCCTCTTTCACCATAGCCCTCTATGGGCTTCCAAATATCACTTTGCCAATTTCACAAGATCTGTCTTAGCGAAAGGCTTCTTGAGGGGAAAGCTATAACTCTGTGAGATGATTTCACAGAACACAAAGAAGTTTCTCAGAAAGCTTCTTTCTCTTTGTTATCGGAGGATATTTCCTTTGGCCCTATAGTCTTCCAAGGGATCCGAAATATCTGTTCTCAGATTCCACAGAAATAAGGCTAGCAAAGAGATCCACGAAATACAGATGTAACTCTGTGAGATGAATTAACAGAACACTAAGCAGTTTCTCAGAAAGCTTCTTTCCAGATTTTATCTGAGGATATTTCCTTTTTCACCATAGCCCTCTATGGGCTTCCAAATATCACTTTGCCAATTCCACAAGAAGTGTCTTAGCGAAAGGCTTCTTGAGGTGAAAGCTGTAACTCTGTGAGATGATTTCACAGAACACAAAGAAGTTTCTCAGAAAGCTTCTTTTTGTTTGTTATCGGAGGATATTTCCTTTGGCCCTATAGTCTTCCAAGGGATCCGAAATATCTGTTCTCAGATTCCACAGAAATAAGGCTAGCAAAGAGATCGACGAAATACAGATGTAACTCTGTGAGATGAATTAACAGAACACTAAGCAGTTTCTCAGAAAGCTTCTTTCCAGATTTCATCTGAGGATATTTCCTTTTTCACCATAGCCCTCTATGGGCTTCCAAATATCACTTTGCCATTTCCACAAGAACTGTCTTAACGAAAGGCTTCTTGAGGGGAATGCTGTGACTCTGTGAGATGATTTCAAAGAACACAAAGAAGGTTTCTCAGAAAGTTTCTTTCTCTTTGTTATCGGAGGATATTTCCTTTGGCCCTGTAGTCTTCCTAGGGATCCGAAATATCTGTTCTCAGATTCCACAGAAAAAAGGCTAGCAAAGATATAGACGAAATACACATTTAACTCTGTGAGATGAATTAACAGAACACTAAGCAGTTTCTCAGAAAGCTTGTTTCCAGATTTCATCGAAGGATATTTCCTTTTTCACCATAGCCCTCTATGGGCTTCCAAATATCACTTTGCCAATTCCACAAGAACTGTCTTAGCGAAAGGCTTCTTGACGGGAAAGCTGTAACTCTGTGAGATGATTTCACGGAACACAAAGAAGTTTCTCAGAAAGCTTCTTTCTCTTTGTTATCGGAGGATATTTCCTTTGGCCCTATACTCTTCCAAGGGATCCGAAATATCTGTTCTCAGATTCCACAGAAATAAGGCTGGCTAAGAGATCCACGAAATACAGATGTAACTCTGTGAGATGAATTAGCAGAACACAAAGCAGTTTCTCAGAAAGCTTCTTTCCAGATTTCATCTGTGAATATTTCCTTTTTCACCATAGCCCTCTATGGGCTTCCAAATATCACTTTGCCAATTCCACAAGAACTGTCTTGGCGAAAGGATTCTTGAGGGGAAAGCTGTACCTCTGTGAGATGATTTCACAGAACACAAAGAAGTTTCTCAGAAAGCTTCTTTCTCTTTGTTATCGGAGGATATTTCCTTTGGCCCTATAGTCTTCCAAGGGATCCGAAATATCTGTTCTCAGATTCCACAGAAATAAGGCTAGCAAAGAGATCCACGAAATACAGATGTAACTCTGTGAGATGAATTAACAGAACACTAAGCAGTTTCTCAGAAAGCTTCTTTCCAGATTTCATCGGAGGATATTTCCTTTTTCACCATAGCCCTCTATGGGCTTCCAAATATCACTTTGCCCATTGCACAAGAACTGTCTTGGCGAAAGGCTTCTTGAGGGGAAAGCTGTAACTCTGTGAGATGATTTCACAGAACACAAAGAAGTTTCTCAGAAAGCTTCTTTCTCTTTGTTATTGGAGGATATTTCCTTTGGCCCTATAGTCTTCCAAGGGATCCGAAATATCTGTTCTCAGATTCCACAGAAATAAGGCTAGCAAAGAGATCCACGAAATACAGATGTAACTCTGTGAGATGAATTAACAGAACACTAAGCAGTTTCTCAGAAAGCTTCTTTCCAGATTTCATCTGAGGATATTTCCTTTTTCACCATAGCCCTCTATGGGCTTCCAAATATCACTTTGCCAATTCCACAAGAAGTGTCTTAGCGAAAGGCTTCTTGAGGTGAAAGCTGTAACTCTGTGAGATGATTTCACAGAACACAAAGAAGTTTCTCAGAAGCTTCTTTTTGTTTGTTATCGGAGGATATTTCCTTTGGCCCTATAGTCTTCCAAGGGATCAGAAATATCTGTTCTCAGATTCCACAGAAATAAGGCTAGCAAAGAGATCGACGAAATACAGATGTAACTCTGTGAGATGAATTAACAGAACACTAAGCAGTTTCTCAGAAAGCTTCTTTCCAGATTTCATCTGAGGATATTTCCTTTTTCACCATAGCCCTCTAAGGGCTTCCAAATATCACTTTGCCATTTCCACAAGAACTGTCTTAACGAAAGGCTTCTTGAGGGGAAAGCTGTGACTCTGTGAGATGATTTCAAAGAACACAAAGAAGGTTTATCAGAAAGTTTCTTTCTCTTTGTTATTGGAGGATATTTCCTTTGGCCCTGTAGTCTTCCAAGGGATCCGAAATATCTGTTCTCAGATTCCACAGAAAAAAGGCTAGCAAAGAGATAGACGAAATACACATTTAACTCTGTGAGATGAATTAACAGAACACTAAGCAGTTTCTCAGAAAGCTTGTTTCCAGATTTCATCGAAGGATATTTCCTTTTTCACCATAGCCCTCTAAGGGCTTCCAAATATCACTTTGCCAATTCCACAAGAACTGTCTTAGCGAAAGGCTTCTTGACGGGAAAGCTGTAACTCTGTGAGATGATTTCACAGAACACAAAGAAGTTTCTCAGAAAGCTTCTTTCTCTTTGTTATCGGAGGATATTTCCTTTGGCCCTATAGTCTTCCAAGGGATCCGAAATATCTGTTCTCAGATTCCACAGAAATAAGGCTGGCTAAGAGATCCACGAAATACAGATGTAACTCTGTGAGATGAATTAACAGAACACTAAGCAGTTTCTCAGAAAGCTTCTTTCCAGATTTCATCTGTGAATATTTCCTTTTTCAGCATAGCCCTCTATGGGCTTCCAAATATCACTTTACCAATTCCACAAGAACTGTCTTGGCGAAAGTATTCTTGAGGGGAAAGCTGTACCTCTGTGAGATGATTTCACAGAACACAAAGAAGTTTCTCAGAAAGCTTCTTTCTCTTTGTTATCGGAGGATATTTCCTTTGGCCCTATAGTCTTCCAAGGGATCCGAAATATCTGTTCTCAGATTCCACAGAAATAAGGCTAGCAAAGAGATCCACGAAATACAGATGTAACTCTGTGAGATGAATTAACAAAACACTAAGCAGTTTCTTAGAAAGCTTCTTTCCAGATTTCATCGGAGGATATTTCCTTTTTCACCATAGCCCTCTATGGGCTTCCAAATATCACTTTGCCCATTGCACAAGAACTGTCTTGGCGAAAGGCTTCTTGAGGGGAAAGCTGTAACTCTGTGAGATGATTTCACAGAACACAAAGAAGTTTCTCAGAAAGCTTCTTTCTCTTTGTTATCGGAGGATATTTCCTTTGGCCCTATAGTCTTCCAAGGGATCCGAAATATCTGTTCTCAGATTCCACAGAAATAAGGCTAGCAAAGAGATCCACGAAATACAGATGTAACTCTGTGAGATGAATTAACAGAACACTAAGCAGTTTCTCAGAAAGCTTCTTTCCAGATTTCATCTGTGAATATTTCCTTTTTCACAATAGCCCTCTATGGGCTTCCAAATATCACTTTGCCAATTCCACAAGAACTGTCTTGGCGAAAGGATTGTTGAGGGGAATGCTGTAACTCTGTGAGATGATTTCAGAGAACACAAAGAAGTTTCTCAGAAAGCTTCTTTCTCTTTGTTATCGGAGGATATTTCCTTTGGCCCTATAGTCTTCCAAGGGATCCGAAATATCTGTTCTCAGATTCCACAGAAATAAGGCTAGGAAAGAGATCCACGAAATACAGATATAACTCTGTGAGATGAACTAACAGAACACTAAGCAGTTTCTCAGAAAGCTTCTTTCCAGATTTCATCTGTGAATATTTCCTTTTTCACCATAGCCCTTGATGGGCTTCCAAATATCACTTTGCCAATTCCACAAGAACTGTCTTGGCGAAAGGATTCTTGAGGGGAAAGCTGTACCTCTGTGAGATGATTTCACAGAACACAAAGAAGTTTCTCAGAAAGCTTCTTTCTCTTTGTTATCGGAGGATATTTCCTTCGACCCTATAGTCTTCCAAGGGATCCGAAATATCTGTTCTCAGATTCCACAGATATAAGGCTAGCAAAGAGATCCACGAAATACAGATGTAACTCTGTGAGATGAATTAACAGAACACTAAGCAGTTTCTCAGAAAGCTTCTTTCCAGATTTCATCGGAGGTTATTTCCTTTTTCAGCATAGCCCTCTATGGGCTTCCAAATATCACTTTGCCAATTCCACAAGAACTGTCTTAGCGAAAGGCTTCTTGAGGGGAAAGCTGTAACTATGTGAGATGATTTCAAAGAACACAAAGAAGTGTCTCAGAAAGTTTCTTTCTCTTTGTTATCGGAGGATATTTCCTTTGGCCCTATAGTCTTCCAAGGGATCCGAAATATCTGTTCTCAGATTCCACAGAAATAAGGCTAGCAAAGAAATCGACGAAATACAGATGTAACTCTGTGAGATGAATTAACAGAACACTAAGTAGTTTCTCAGAAAGCTTCTTTCCAGATTTCATCTGAGGATATTTCCTTTTTCACAATAGCCCTCTATGGGCTTCCAAATATCACTTTACCAATTCCACAAGAACCGTCATGGCGAAAGACTTCTTGAGGGGAAAGCTGTAACTCTGTGAGATGATTTCAAAGAACACAAAGAAGTTTCTCAGAAAGCTTCTTTCTCTTTGTTATCGGCGGATATTTCCTTTGGCTCTATAGTCTTCCAAGGGATCCGAAATATCTGTTCTCAGATTCCACAGAAATAAGGCTAGCAAAGAGATCCACGAAATACAGATGTAACTCTGTGAGATGAATTAACAGAACACTAAGCAGTTTCTCAGAAAGCTTCTTTCCAGATTTCATCTGAGGATATTTCCTCTTTCACCATAGCCCTCTATGGGCTTCCAAATATCACTTTGCCAATTTCACAAGATCTGTCTTAGCGAAAGGCTTCTTGAGGGGAAAGCTATAACTCTGTCAGAGGATTTCACAGAACACAAAGAAGTTTCTCAGAAAGCTTCTTTCTCTTTGTTATCGGAGGATATTTCCTTTGGCCCTATAGTCTTCCAAGGGATCCGAAATATCTGTTCTCAGATTCCACAGAAATAAGGCTAGCAAAGAGATCCACGAAATACAGATGTAACTCTGTGAGATGAATTAACAGAACACTAAGCAGTTTCTCAGAAAGCTTCTTTCCAGATTTTATCTGAGGATATTTCCTTTTTCACCATAGCCCTCTATGGGCTTCCAAATATCACTTTTCCAATTCCACAAGAAGTGTCTTAGCGAAAGGCTTCTTGAGGTGAAAGCTGTAACTCTGTGAGATGATTTCACAGAACACAAAGAAGTTTCTCAGAAAGCTTCTTTTTGTTTGTTATCGGAGGATATTTCCTTTGGCCCTATAGTCTTCCAAGGGATCCGAAATATCTGTTCTCAGATTCCACAGAAATAAGGCTAGCAAAGAGATCGACGAAATACAGATGTAACTCTGTGAGATGAATTAACAGAACACTAAGCAGTTTCTCAGAAAGCTTCTTTCCAGATTTCATCTGAGGATATTTCCTTTTTCACCATAGCCCTCTATGGGCTTCCAAATATCACTTTGCCATTTCCACAAGAACTGTCTTAACGAAAGGCTTCTTGAGGGGAATGCTGTGACTCTGTGAGATGATTTCAAAGAACACAAAGAAGGTTTCTCAGAAAGTTTCTTTCTCTTTGTTATCGGAGGATATTTCCTTTGGCCCTGTAGTCTTCCTAGGGATCCGAAATATCTGTTCTCAGATTCCACAGAAAAAAGGCTAGCAAAGATATAGACGAAATACACATTTAACTCTGTGAGATGAATTAACAGAACACTAAGCAGTTTCTCAGAAAGCTTGTTTCCAGATTTCATCGAAGGATATTTCCTTTTTCACCATAGCCCTCTATGGGCTTCCAAATATCACTTTGCCAATTCCACAAGAACTGTCTTAGCGAAAGGCTTCTTGACGGGAAAGCTGTAACTCTGTGAGATGATTTCACGGAACACAAAGAAGTTTCTCAGAAAGCTTCTTTCTCTTTGTTATCGGAGGATATTTCCTTTGGCCCTATACTCTTCCAAGGGATCCGAAATATCTGTTCTCAGATTCCACAGAAATAAGGCTGGCTAAGAGATCCACGAAATACAGATGTAACTCTGTGAGATGAATTAGCAGAACACAAAGCAGTTTCTCAGAAAGCTTCTTTCCAGATTTCATCTGTGAATATTTCCTTTTTCACCATAGCCCTCTATGGGCTTCCAAATATCACTTTGCCAATTCCACAAGAACTGTCTTGGCGAAAGGATTCTTGAGGGGAAAGCTGTACCTCTGTGAGATGATTTCACAGAACACAAAGAAGTTTCTCAGAAAGCTTCTTTCTCTTTGTTATCGGAGGATATTTCCTTTGGCCCTATAGTCTTCCAAGGGATCCGAAATATCTGTTCTCAGATTCCACAGAAATAAGGCTAGCAAAGAGATCCACGAAATACAGATGTAACTCTGTGAGATGAATTAACAGAACACTAAGCAGTTTCTCAGAAAGCTTCTTTCCAGATTTCATCGGAGGATATTTCCTTTTTCACCATAGCCCTCTATGGGCTTCCAAATATCACTTTGCCCATTGCACAAGAACTGTCTTGGCGAAAGGCTTCTTGAGGGGAAAGCTGTAACTCTGTGAGATGATTTCACAGAACACAAAGAAGTTTCTCAGAAAGCTTCTTTCTCTTTGTTATTGGAGGATATTTCCTTTGGCCCTATAGTCTTCCAAGGGATCCGAAATATCTGTTCTCAGATTCCACAGAAATAAGGCTAGCAAAGAGATCCACGAAATACAGATGTAACTCTGTGAGATGAATTAACAGAACACTAAGCAGTTTCTCAGAAAGCTTCTTTCCAGATTTCATCTGAGGATATTTCCTTTTTCACCATAGCCCTCTATGGGCTTCCAAATATCACTTTGCCAATTCCACAAGAAGTGTCTTAGCGAAAGGCTTCTTGAGGTGAAAGCTGTAACTCTGTGAGATGATTTCACAGAACACAAAGAAGTTTCTCAGAAGCTTCTTTTTGTTTGTTATCGGAGGATATTTCCTTTGGCCCTATAGTCTTCCAAGGGATCAGAAATATCTGTTCTCAGATTCCACAGAAATAAGGCTAGCAAAGAGATCGACGAAATACAGATGTAACTCTGTGAGATGAATTAACAGAACACTAAGCAGTTTCTCAGAAAGCTTCTTTCCAGATTTCATCTGAGGATATTTCCTTTTTCACCATAGCCCTCTAAGGGCTTCCAAATATCACTTTGCCATTTCCACAAGAACTGTCTTAACGAAAGGCTTCTTGAGGGGAAAGCTGTGACTCTGTGAGATGATTTCAAAGAACACAAAGAAGGTTTATCAGAAAGTTTCTTTCTCTTTGTTATTGGAGGATATTTCCTTTGGCCCTGTAGTCTTCCAAGGGATCCGAAATATCTGTTCTCAGATTCCACAGAAAAAAGGCTAGCAAAGAGATAGACGAAATACACATTTAACTCTGTGAGATGAATTAACAGAACACTAAGCAGTTTCTCAGAAAGCTTGTTTCCAGATTTCATCGAAGGATATTTCCTTTTTCACCATAGCCCTCTAAGGGCTTCCAAATATCACTTTGCCAATTCCACAAGAACTGTCTTAGCGAAAGGCTTCTTGACGGGAAAGCTGTAACTCTGTGAGATGATTTCACAGAACACAAAGAAGTTTCTCAGAAAGCTTCTTTCTCTTTGTTATCGGAGGATATTTCCTTTGGCCCTATAGTCTTCCAAGGGATCCGAAATATCTGTTCTCAGATTCCACAGAAATAAGGCTGGCTAAGAGATCCACGAAATACAGATGTAACTCTGTGAGATGAATTAACAGAACACTAAGCAGTTTCTCAGAAAGCTTCTTTCCAGATTTCATCTGTGAATATTTCCTTTTTCAGCATAGCCCTCTATGGGCTTCCAAATATCACTTTGCCAATTCCACAAGAACTGTCTTGGCGAAAGTATTCTTGAGGGGAAAGCTGTACCTCTGTGAGATGATTTCACAGAACACAAAGAAGTTTCTCAGAAAGCTTCTTTCTCTTTGTTATCGGAGGATATTTCCTTTGGCCCTATAGTCTTCCAAGGGATCCGAAATATCTGTTCTCAGATTCCACAGAAATAAGGCTAGCAAAGAGATCCACGAAATACAGATGTAACTCTGTGAGATGAATTAACAAAACACTAAGCAGTTTCTTAGAAAGCTTCTTTCCAGATTTCATCGGAGGATATTTCCTTTTTCACCATAGCCCTCTATGGGCTTCCAAATATCACTTTGCCCATTGCACAAGAACTGTCTTGGCGAAAGGCTTCTTGAGGGGAAAGCTGTAACTCTGTGAGATGATTTCACAGAACACAAAGAAGTTTCTCAGAAAGCTTCTTTCTCTTTGTTATCGGAGGATATTTCCTTTGGCCCTATAGTCTTCCAAGGGATCCGAAATATCTGTTCTCAGATTCCACAGAAATAAGGCTAGCAAAGAGATCCACGAAATACAGATGTAACTCTGTGAGATGAATTAACAGAACACTAAGCAGTTTCTCAGAAAGCTTCTTTCCAGATTTCATCTGTGAATATTTCCTTTTTCACAATAGCCCTCTATGGGCTTCCAAATATCACTTTGCCAATTCCACAAGAACTGTCTTGGCGAAAGGATTGTTGAGGGGAATGCTGTAACTCTGTGAGATGATTTCAGAGAACACAAAGAAGTTTCTCAGAAAGCTTCTTTCTCTTTGTTATCGGAGGATATTTCCTTTGGCCCTATAGTCTTCCAAGGGATCCGAAATATCTGTTCTCAGATTCCACAGAAATAAGGCTAGGAAAGAGATCCACGAAATACAGATATAACTCTGTGAGATGAACTAACAGAACACTAAGCAGTTTCTCAGAAAGCTTCTTTCCAGATTTCATCTGTGAATATTTCCTTTTTCACCATAGCCCTTGATGGGCTTCCAAATATCACTTTGCCAATTCCACAAGAACTGTCTTGGCGAAAGGATTCTTGAGGGGAAAGCTGTACCTCTGTGAGATGATTTCACAGAACACAAAGAAGTTTCTCAGAAAGCTTCTTTCTCTTTGTTATCGGAGGATATTTCCTTCGACCCTATAGTCTTCCAAGGGATCCGAAATATCTGTTCTCAGATTCCACAGATATAAGGCTAGCAAAGAGATCCACGAAATACAGATGTAACTCTGTGAGATGAATTAACAGAACACTAAGCAGTTTCTCAGAAAGCTTCTTTCCAGATTTCATCGGAGGTTATTTCCTTTTTCAGCATAGCCCTCTATGGGCTTCCAAATATCACTTTGCCAATTCCACAAGAACTGTCTTAGCGAAAGGCTTCTTGAGGGGAAAGCTGTAACTATGTGAGATGATTTCAAAGAACACAAAGAAGTGTCTCAGAAAGTTTCTTTCTCTTTGTTATCGGAGGATATTTCCTTTGGCCCTATAGTCTTCCAAGGGATCCGAAATATCTGTTCTCAGATTCCACAGAAATAAGGCTAGCAAAGAAATCGACGAAATACAGATGTAACTCTGTGAGATGAATTAACAGAACACTAAGTAGTTTCTCAGAAAGCTTCTTTCCAGATTTCATCTGAGGATATTTCCTTTTTCACAATAGCCCTCTATGGGCTTCCAAATATCACTTTACCAATTCCACAAGAACCGTCATGGCGAAAGACTTCTTGAGGGGAAAGCTGTAACTCTGTGAGATGATTTCAAAGAACACAAAGAAGTTTCTCAGAAAGCTTCTTTCTCTTTGTTATCGGCGGATATTTCCTTTGGCTCTATAGTCTTCCAAGGGATCCGAAATATCTGTTCTCAGATTCCACAGAAATAAGGCTAGCAAAGAGATCCACGAAATACAGATGTAACTCTATGAGATGAATTAACAGAACACTAAGCAGTTTCTCAGAAAGCTTCTTTCCAGATTTCATCGGAGGATATTTCCTTTTTCACCATAGCCCTCTATGGGCTTCCAAATATCACTTGGCCAATTCCACAAGAACTGTCTTAGCGAAAGGCTTCTTGAGGGGAAAGCTGTAACTCTGTGAGATGATTTCACAGAACACAAAGAAGTTTCTCAGAAAGCTTCTTTCTCTTTGTTATCGGAGGATATTTCCTTTGGCCCTATAGTCTTCCAAGGGATCCGAAATATCTGTTCTCAGATTCCACAGAAAAAAGGCTAGCAAAGAGATAGACGAAATACAGATTTAACTCTGTGAGTAGAATTGACAGAACACTAAGCAGTTTCTCAGAAAGCTTGTTTCCAGATTTCATGGAAGGATATTTCCTTTTTCACCATAGCCCTCTATGGGCTTCCAAATATCACTTTGCCAATTTCACAAGAACTGTCTTAGCGAAACGCTTCTTGACGGGAAAGCTGTAACTCTGTGAGATGATTTCACAGAACACAAAGAAGTTTCTCAGAAAGCTTCTTTCTGTTTGTTATCGGAGGATATTTCCTTTGGCCCTATAGTCTTCCAAGGGATCCGAAATATCTGTTCTCAGATTCCACAGAAATAAGGCTAGCAAAGAGATCCACGAAATACAGATGTAACTCTGTGAGATGAATTAACAGAACACTAAGCAGTTTCTCAGAAAGCTTCTTTCCAGATTTCATCGGAGGTTATTTCCTTTTTCAGCATAGCCCTCTCTGGGCTTCCAAATATCACTTTGCCAATTCCACAAGAACTGTCTTAGCGAAAGGCTTCTTGAGGGGAAAGCTGTAACTATGTGAGATGATTTCAAAGAACACAAAGAAGTGTCTCAGAAAGTTTCTTTCTCTTTGTTATCGGAGGATATTTCCTTTGGCCCTATAGTCTTCCAAGGGATCCGAAATATCTGTTCTCAGATTCCACAGAAATAAGGCTAGCAAAGAAATCGACGAAATACAGATGTAACTCTGTGAGATGAATTAACAGAACACTAAGCAGTTTCTCAGAAAGCTTCTTTCCAGATTTCATCTGAGGATATTTCCTTTTTCACAATAGCCCTCTATGGGCTTCCAAATATCACTTTACCAATTCCACAAGAACCGTCTTGGCGAAAGGCTTCTTGAGGGGAAAGCTGTAACTCTGTGAGATGATTTCAGAGAACACAAAGAAGTTTCTCAGAAAGCTTCTTTCCCTTTGTTATCGGAGAATATTTCCTTTGGCCCTATAGTCTTCCAAGGGATCCGAAATATCTGTTCTCAGATTCCACAGAAATAAGGCTAGCAAAGAGATCCACGAAATACAGATGTAACTCTGTGAGATGAATTAACAGAACACTAAGCAGTTTCTCAGAAAGCTTCTTTCCAGATTTCATCTGAGGATATTTCCTCTTTCACCATAGCCCTCTATGGGCTTCCAAATATCACTTTGCCAATTTCACAAGATCTGTCTTAGCGAAAGGCTTCTTGAGGGGAAAGCTATAACTCTGTCAGAGGATTTCACAGAACACAAAGAAGTTTCTCAGAAAGCTTCTTTCTCTTTGTTATCGGAGGATATTTCCTTTGGCCCTATAGTCTTCCAAGGGATCCGAAATATCTGTTCTCAGATTCCACAGAAATAAGGCTAGCAAAGAGATCCACGAAATACAGATGTAACTCTGTGAGATGAATTAACAGAACACTAAGCAGTTTCTCAGAAAGCTTCTTTCCAGATTTTATCTGAGGATATTTCCTTTTTCACCATAGCCCTCTATGGGCTTCCAAATATCACTTTGCCAATTCCACAAGAAGTGTCTTAGCGAAAGGCTTCTTGAGGTGAAAGCTGTAACTCTGTGAGATGATTTCACAGAACACAAAGAAGTTTCTCAGAAAGCTTCTTTTTGTTTGTTATCGGAGGATATTTCCTTTGGCCCTATAGTCTTCCAAGGGATCCGAAATATCTGTTCTCAGATTCCACAGAAATAAGGCTAGCAAAGAGATCGACGAAATACAGATGTAACTCTGTGAGATGAATTAACAGAACACTAAGCAGTTTCTCAGAAAGCTTCTTTCCAGATTTCATCTGAGGATATTTCCTTTTTCACCATAGCCCTCTATGGGCTTCCAAATATCACTTTGCCATTTCCACAAGAACTGTCTTAACGAAAGGCTTCTTGAGGGGAATGCTGTGACTCTGTGAGATGATTTCAAAGAACACAAAGAAGGTTTCTCAGAAAGTTTCTTTCTCTTTGTTATCGGAGGATATTTCCTTTGGCCCTGTAGTCTTCCTAGGGATCCGAAATATCTGTTCTCAGATTCCACAGAAAAAAGGCTAGCAAAGATATAGACGAAATACACATTTAACTCTGTGAGATGAATTAACAGAACACTAAGCAGTTTCTCAGAAAGCTTGTTTCCAGATTTCATCGAAGGATATTTCCTTTTTCACCATAGCCCTCTATGGGCTTCCAAATATCACTTTGCCAATTCCACAAGAACTGTCTTAGCGAAAGGCTTCTTGACGGGAAAGCTGTAACTCTGTGAGATGATTTCACGGAACACAAAGAAGTTTCTCAGAAAGCTTCTTTCTCTTTGTTATCGGAGGATATTTCCTTTGGCCCTATACTCTTCCAAGGGATCCGAAATATCTGTTCTCAGATTCCACAGAAATAAGGCTGGCTAAGAGATCCACGAAATACAGATGTAACTCTGTGAGATGAATTAGCAGAACACAAAGCAGTTTCTCAGAAAGCTTCTTTCCAGATTTCATCTGTGAATATTTCCTTTTTCACCATAGCCCTCTATGGGCTTCCAAATATCACTTTGCCAATTCCACAAGAACTGTCTTGGCGAAAGGATTCTTGAGGGGAAAGCTGTACCTCTGTGAGATGATTTCACAGAACACAAAGAAGTTTCTCAGAAAGCTTCTTTCTCTTTGTTATCGGAGGATATTTCCTTTGGCCCTATAGTCTTCCAAGGGATCCGAAATATCTGTTCTCAGATTCCACAGAAATAAGGCTAGCAAAGAGATCCACGAAATACAGATGTAACTCTGTGAGATGAATTAACAGAACACTAAGCAGTTTCTCAGAAAGCTTCTTTCCAGATTTCATCGGAGGATATTTCCTTTTTCACCATAGCCCTCTATGGGCTTCCAAATATCACTTTGCCCATTGCACAAGAACTGTCTTGGCGAAAGGCTTCTTGAGGGGAAAGCTGTAACTCTGTGAGATGATTTCACAGAACACAAAGAAGTTTCTCAGAAAGCTTCTTTCTCTTTGTTATTGGAGGATATTTCCTTTGGCCCTATAGTCTTCCAAGGGATCCGAAATATCTGTTCTCAGATTCCACAGAAATAAGGCTAGCAAAGAGATCCACGAAATACAGATGTAACTCTGTGAGATGAATTAACAGAACACTAAGCAGTTTCTCAGAAAGCTTCTTTCCAGATTTCATCTGTGAATATTTCCTTTTTCACCATAGCCCTCTATGGGCTTCCAAATATCACTTTGCCAATTCCAAAAGAACTGTCTTGGCGAAAGGATTTTTGAGGGGAAAGCTGTACCTCTGTGAGATGATTTCACAGAACACAAAGAAGTTTCTCAGAAAGCTTCTTTCTCTTTGTTATCGGAGGATATTTCCTTTGGCCCTATAGTCTTCCAAGGGATCCGAAATATCTGTGCTCAGATTCCACAGATATAAGGCTAGCAAAGAGATCCACGAAATACAGATGTAACTCTGTGAGATGAATTAACAGAACACTAAGCAGTTTCTCAGAAAGCTTCTTTCCAGATTTCATCGGAGGTTATTTCCTTTTTCACCATAGCCCTCTATGGGCTTCCAAATATCACTTTGCCAATTCCACAAGAACTGTCTTAGCGAAAGGCTTCTTGAGGGGAAAGCTGTAACTATGTGAGATGATTTCAAAGAACACAAAGAAGTTTCTCAGAAAGCTTCTTTTTCTTTGTTATCGGAGGATATTTCCTTTGGCCCTATAGTCTTCCAAGGGATCCGAAGTATCTGTTCTCAGATTCCACAGAAATAAGGCTAGCAAAGAGATCGACGAAATACAGATGTAACTCTGTGAGATGAATTAACAGAACACTAAGCTGTTTCTCAGAAAGCTTGTTTCCAGATTTCATCTGAGGATATTTCCTTTTTCACCATAGCCCTCTATGGGCTTCCAAATATCACTTTGCCAATTCCACAAGAACTGTCTTGGCGAAAGGCTTCTTGAGGTGAAAGGTGTAACTCTGTGAGATGATTTCACAGAACACAAAGAAGTTTCTCAGAAAGCTTCTTTCTCTTTGTTATCGGAGAATATTTCCTTTGGCTCTATACTCTTCCAAGGGATCCGAAATATCTGTTCTCAGATTCCACAGAAATAAGGCTAGCAAAGAGATCCACGAAATACAGATGTAACTCTGTGAGATGAATTAACAGAACACTAAGCAGTTTCTCAGAAAGCTTCTCTCCAGATTTCATCTGAGGATATTTCCTTTTTCACCATAGCCCTCTATGGGCTTCCGAATATCACTTTGCCAATTGCACAAGAACTGCGTTGGCGAAAGGCTTCTTGAGGGGAAAGCTGTAACTCTGTGAGATGATTTCACAGAACACAAATAAGTTTCTCAGAAAGCTTCTTTCTGTTTGTTATCGCAGGATATTTCCTTTGGCAATAGTCTTCCAAGGAATCCGAAATATCTGTTCTCAGATTCCACAGAAATAAGGCTAGCAAAGAGATCCACGAAATACAGATGTAACTCTGTGAGATGAATTAACAGAACACTAAGCAGTTTCTCAGAAAGCTTCTTTCCGGATTTCATCTGAGAATATTTCCTTTTTCACCATAGCCCTCTAAGGGCTTCCAAATATCACTTTGCCAATTCCACAAGAATTGTCTTGGCGAAAGGCTTCTTGAGTGGAAAGCTGTACCTCAGTGAGATGATTTCACAGAACACAAAGAAGTTTCTCAGAAAGCTTCTTTCTCTTTGTTATCGGAGGATATTTCCTTTGGCCCTATAGTCTTCCAAGGGATCCGAAATATCTGTTCTCAGATTCCACAGAAATAAGGCTAGCAAAGAGATCCACGAAATACAGATGTAACTCTGTGAGATGAATTAACAGAACACTAAGCAGTTTCTCAGAAATCTTCTTTCCAGATTTCATCGGAGGTTATTTCCTTTTTCACCATAGCCCTCTATGGGCTTCCAAATATCACTTTGCCAATTCCACAAGAACTGTCTTAGCGAAAGGCTTCTTGAGGGGAAAGCTGTAACTATGTGAGATGATTTCAAAGAACACAAAGAAGTGTCTCAGAAAGTTTCTTTCTCTTTGTTATCGGAGAATATTTCCTTTGGCCCTATAGTCTTCCAAGGGATCCGAAATATCTGTTCTCAGATTCCACAGAAATAAGGCTAGCAAAGAAATCGACGAAATACAGATGTAACTCTGTGAGATGAATTAACAGAACACTAAGCAGTTTCTCAGAAAGCTTCTTTCCAGATTTCATCTGAGGATATTTCCTTTTTCACAATAGCCCTCTATGGGCTTCCAAATATCATTTTGCCAATTCCACAAGAACCGTCTTGGCGAAAGACTTCTTGAGGGGAAAGCTGTAACTCTGTGAGATGATTTCAAAGAACACAAAGAAGTTTCTCAGAAAGCTTCTTTCTCTGTGTTATCGGCGGATATTTCCTTTGGCCCTATAGTCTTCCAAGGGATCCGAAATATCTGTTCTCAGATTCCACAGAAATAAGGCTAGCAAAGAGATCCACGAAATACAGATGTAACTCTATGAGATGAATTAACAGAACACTAAGCAGTTTCTCAGAAAGCTTCTTTCCAGATTTCATCTGAGGATATTTCCTTTTTCACCATAGCCCTCTATGGGCTTCCAAATATCACTTTGCCAATTGCACAAGAACTGCCTTGGCGAAAGGCTTCTTGAGGGGAAAGCTGTAACTCTGTGAGATGATTTCACAGAACACAAAGAAGTTTCTCAGAAAGCTTCTTTCTGTTTGTTATCGGAGGATATTTCCTTTGGCCCTATAGTGTTCCAAGGGATCCGAAATATCTGTTCTCAGATTCCACAGAAATAAGGCTAGCAAAGAGATCCACGAAATACAGATGTAACTCTGTGAGATGAATTAACAGAACACTAAGCAGTTTCTCAGAAAGCTTCTTTCTGGATTTCATCTGAGAATATTTCCTTTTTCACCATAGCCCTCTAAGGGCTTCCAAATATCACTTTGCCAATTCCACAAGAACTGTCTTGGCGAAAGGCTTCTTGAATGGAAAGCTGTACCTCTGTGAGATGATTTCACAGAACACAAAGAAGTTTCTCAGAAAGCTTCTTTCTCTTTGTTATCGGAGGATATTTCCTTTGGCCCTATAGTCTTCCAAGGGATCCGAAATATCTGTTCTCAGATTCCACAGAAATAAGGCTAGCAAAGAGATCCACGAAATACAGATGTAACTCTGTGAGATGAATTAACAGAACACTAAGCAGTTTTTCAGAAAGCTTTTTTCCAGATTTCATCGAAGGATATTTCCTTTTTCACCATAGCCCTCTATGGGCTTCCAAATATCACTTTGCCACTTCCACAAGAACTGTCTTAGCGAAAGGCTTCTTGACGGGAAAGCTGTAACTCTGTGAGATGATTTCAAAGAACACAAAGAAGTTTCTCAGAAAGCTTCTTTCTCTTTGTTATCGGAGGATATTTCCTTTGGCCCAATAGTCTTCCAAGGGATCCGAAATATCTGTTCTGATTCCACAGAAATAAGGCTAGCAAAGAGATCCACGAAATACAGATGTAACTCTGTGAGATGAATTAACAGAACACTAAGCAGTTTCTCAGAAAGCTTCTTTCCAGATTTCATCTGTGAATATTTCCTTTTTCACCATAGCCCTTGATGGGCTTCCAAATATCACTTTGCTAATTCCACAAGAACTGTCTTGGCGAAAGGATTCTTGAGGGGAAAGCTGTACCTCTGTGAGATGATTTCACAGAACACAAAGAAGTTTCTCAGAAAGCTTCTTTCTCTTTGTTATCGGAGGATATTTCCTTTGGCCCTATAGTCTTCCAAGGGATCCGAAATATCTGTTCTCAGATTCCACAGATATAAGGCTAGCAAAGAGATCCACGAAATACAGATGTAACTCTGTGAGATGAATTAACAGAACACTAAGCAGTTTCTCAGAAAGCTTCTTTCCAGATTTCATCGGAGGTTATTTCCTTTTTCACCATAGCCCTCTATGGGCTTCCAAATATCACTTTGCCAATTCCACAAGAACTGTCTTAGCGAAAGGCTTCTTGAGGGGAAAGCTGTAACTATGTGAGATGATTTCAAAGAACACAAAGAAGTGTCTCAGAAAGTTTCTTTCTCTTTGTTATCGGAGGATATTTCCTTTGGCCCTATAGTCTTCCAAGGGATCCGAAATATCTGTTCTCAGATTCCACAGAAATAAGGCTAGCAAAGAAATCGACGAAATACAGATGTAACTCTGTGAGATGAATTAACAGAACACTAAGCAGTTTCTCAGAAAGCTTCTTTCCAGATTTCATCTGAGGATATTTCCTTTTTCACAATAGCCCTCTATGGGCTTCCAAATATCACTTTGCCAATTCCACAAGAACCGTCTTGGCGAAAGACTTCTTGAGGGGAAAGCTGTAACTCTGTGAGATGATTTCAAAGAACACAAAGAAGTATCTCAGAAAGCTTCTTTCTCTTTGTTATCGGCGGATATTTCCTTTGGCCCTATATTCTTCCAAGGGATCCGAAATATCTGTTCTCAGATTCCACAGAAATAAGGCTAGCAAAGAGATCCACGAAATACAGATGTAACTCTATGAGATGAATTAACAGAACACTTAGCAGTTTCTCAGAAAGCTTCTTTCCAGATTTCATCGGAGGATATTTCCTTTTTCACCATAGCCCTCTATGGGCTTCCAAATATCACTTTGCCAATTCCACAAGAACTTTCTTAGCGAAAGGCTTCTTGAGGGGATAGCTGTAACTCTGTGAGATGATTTCACAGAACACAAAGAAGTTTCTCAGAAAGCTTCTTTCTCTTTGTTATCGGAGGATATTTCCTTTGGCCCTATAGTCTTCCAAGGGATCCAAAGTATCTGTTCTCAGATTACACAGAAATAAGGCTAGCAAAGAGATCGACGAAATACAGATGTAACTCTGTGAGATGAATTAACAGAACACTAAGCAGTTTCTCAGAAAGCTTCTTTCCAGATTTCATCTGAGGATATTTCCTTTTTCACCATAGCCCTCTATGGGCTTCCAAATATCACTTTGCCAATTCCACAAGAACTGTCTTGGCGAAAGGCTTCTTGAGGTGAAAGCTGTAACTCTGTGAGATGATTTCACAGAACACAAAGAAGTTTCTCAGAAAGCTTTTTTCTCTTTGTTATCGGAGAATATTTCCTTTGGCTCTATACTCTTCCAAGGGATCCGAAATATCTGTTCTCAGATTCCACAGAAATAAGGCTAGCAAAGAGATCCACGAAATACAGATGTAACTCTGTGAGATGAATTAACAGAACACTAAGCAGTTTCTCAGAAAGCTTCTTTCCAGATTTCATCTGAGGATATTTCCTTTTTCACCATAGCCCTCTATGGGCTTCCAAATATCACTTTGCCAATTGCACAAGAACTGCCTTGGTGAAAGGCTTCTTGAGGGGAAAGCTGTAACTCTGTGAGATGATTTCACAGAACACAAAGAAGTTTCTCAGAAAGCTTCTTTCTGTTTGTTATCGGAGGATATTTCCTTTGGCCCTATAGTCTTCCAAGGGATCCGAAATATCTGTTCTCAGATTCCACAGAAATAAGGCTAGCAAAGAGATCCACGAAATACAGATGTAACTCTGTGAGATGAATTAACAGAACACTAAGCAGTTTCTCAGAAAGCTTCTCTCCAGATTTCATCGAAGGATATTTCCTTTTTCACCATAGCCCTCTATGGGCTTCCAAATATCACTTTGCCAATTCCACAAGAACTGTCTTAGCGAAAGGCTTCTTGAGGGGAAAGCTGTAACTCTGTGAGATGATTTCAAAGAACACAAAGAAGTTTCTCAGAAAGCTTCTTTCTCTTTGTTATCGGCGGATATTTCCTTTGGCCCTACAGTCTTCCAAGGGATCCGAAATATCTGTTCTCAGATTCCACAGAAATAAGGCTAGCAAAGAGATCCACGAAATACAGATGTAACTCTATGAGATGAATTAACAGAACACTAAGCAGTTTCTCAGAAAGCTTCTTTCCAGATTTCATCGGAGGATATTTCCTTTTTCACCATAGCCCTCTATGGGCTTCCAAATATCACTTTGCCAATTCCACAAGAACTGTCTTAGCGAAAGGCTTCTTGAGGGGATAGCTGTAACTCTGTGAGATGATTTCACAGAACACAAAGAAGTTTCTCAGAAAGCTTCTTTTTCTTTGTTATCGGAGGATATTTCCTTTGGCCCTATAGTCTTCCAAGGGATCCGAAGTATCTGTTCTCAGATTCCACAGAAATAAGGCTAGCAAAGAGATCGACGAAATACAGATGTAACTCTGTGAGATGAATTAACAGAACACTAAGCAGTTTCTCAGAAAGCTTCTTTCCAGATTTCATCTGAGGATATTTCCTTTTTCACCATAGCCCTCTATGGGCTTCCAAATATCACTTTGCCAATTCCACAAGAACTGTCTTGGCGAAAGGGTTCTTGAGGGGAAAGCTGTAATTCGGTGAGATGATTTCACAGAACACAAAGAAGTTTCTCAGAAAGCTTCTTTCTCTTTGTTATCGGAGGATATTTCCTTTGGCCCTATAGTCTTCCAAGGGATCCGAAATATCTGTTCTCAGATTCCACAGAAATAAGGCTAGCAAAGAGGTCCACGAAATACACATGTAACTCTGTGAGATGAATTAACAGAACACTAAGCAGTTTCTCAGAAAGCTTCTTTTCAGATTTCATCTGAGGATATTTCCTTTTTCACCATAGCCCTCTATGGGCTTCCAAATATCACTTTGCCAATTCCACAAGAACTGTCTTGGCGAAAGGGTTCTTGAGGGGAAAGCTGTAATTCTGTGAGATGATTTCACAGAACACAAAGAAGTTTCTCGGAAAGCTTCTTTCTCTTTGTTATCGGAGGATATTTCCTTTGGCCCTATAGTCTTCCAAGGGATCCGAAATATCTGTTCTCAGATTCCACAGAAATAAGGCTAGCAAAGAGATCCACGAAATACAGATGTAACTCTGTGAGATGAATTAACAGAACACTAAGCAGTTTCTCAGAAAGCTTCTTTCCAGATTTCATCTGTGAATATTTCCTTTTTCACAATAGCCCTCTACGGGCTTCCAAATATCACTTTGCCAATTCCACAAGAACTGTCTTGGCGAAAGACTTCTTGAGGGGAAAGCTGTAACTCTGTGAGATGATTTCACAGAACACAAAGAAGTTTCTCAGAAAGCTTCTTTCTCTTTGTTATCGGCGGATATTTCCTTTGGCCCTGTAGTCTTCCAAGGGATCCGAAATATCTGTTCTCAGATTCCACAGAAATAAGGCTAGCAAAGAGATACACGAAATACAGATGTAACTCTGTGAGATGAATTAACAGAATTCTAAGCAGTTTCTCAAAAAGCTTCTTTCCGGATTTCATCGGAGGATATTTCCTTTTTCACCATAGCCCTCTAGGGACTTCCAAATATCACTTTGCCAATTCCACAAGAACTGTCTTAGCGAAAGGCTTTTTGAGGGGAAAGCTGTAACTCTGTGAGATGATTTCAAAGAACACAAAGAAGTTTCTCAGAAAGCTTCTTTCTCTTTGTTACCGGAGGATATTTCCTGTGGCCCTATAGTCTTCCAAGGGATCCGAAGTATCTGTTCTCAGATACCACAGAAATAAGGCTAGCAAAGAGATCGACGAAATACAGATGTAACTCTGTGAGATGAATTAACAGAACAAAAAGCAGTTTCTCAAAAAGCTTCTTTCCAGACTTCATCTGAGGATATTTCCTTTTTCACCATAGCCCTCTATGGGCTTCCAAATATCACTTTGCCAATACCAGAAGAACTGTCTTGGCGAAAGGCTTCTTGGGGGGAAAGCTGTAACTCTGTGAGATGATTTCACAGAACAGAAAGAAGTTTCTCAGAAAGCTTCTTTCTCTTTGTTATCGGAGAATATTTTCTTTGGCCCTATAGTCTTCCAAGGGATCCGAAATATCTGTTCTGAGATTCCACAGAAATAAGGCTAGTAAAGAGATCCACGAAATAGAGATGTAACTCTGTGAGATGAATTAACAGAACACTAATCAGTTTCTCAGAAAGCTTCTTTCCAGATTTCATCTGAGGATATTTCCCTTTTCACCATAGCCCTCTATGGGCTTCCAAATATCACTTTGCCAATTTCACAAGATCTGTCTTAGCGAAAGGCTTCTTGAGGGGAAAGCTGTAACTCTGTCAGATGATTTCACAGAACACAAAGAAGTTTCTCAGAAAGTTTCTTTCTCTTTGTTATCGGAGGATATTTCCTTTGGCCTTATAGTCTTCCAAGGGATCCGAAATATCTGTTCTCAGATTCCACAGAAATAAGGCTAGCAAAGAGATCCACGAAATACAGACGTAACTCTGTGAGATGAATTAACAGAACACTAAGCAGTTTCTCAGAAAGCTTCTTTCCAGATTTCATCTGAGGATATTTCCTTTTTCACCATAGCCCTCTATGGGCTTCCAAATATCACTTTGCCAATTCCACAAGAAGTGTCTTAGCGAAAGGCTTCTTGAGGGGAAAGCTGTAACTCTGTGAGATCATTTCACAGAACACAAAGAAGTTTCTCAGAAAGCTTCTTTCTCTTTGTTATCGGAGGATATTTCCTTTGGCCCTATAGTCTTCCAAGGGATCCGAAATATCTGTTCTCAGATTCCACAGAAATAAGGCAAGCAAAGAGATCCACGAAATACAGATGTAACTCTGTGAGATGAATTAACAGAACACTAAGCAGTTTCTCAGAAAGCTTCTTTCCAGATTTCATCTGTGAATATTTCCTTTTTCACCATAGCCCTCTAAGGGCTTGCAAATATCACTTTGCCAATTCCACTAGAACTGTCCTGGCGAAAGGCTTCTTGAGTGGAAAGCTGTACATCTGTGAGATGATTTCACAGAACACAAAGAAGTTTCTCAGAAAGCTTCTTCCTCTTTGTTATCGGAGGATATTTCCTTTGGCCCTATAGTCTTCCAAGGGATCCGAAATATCTGTTCTCAGATTCCACAGAAATAAGGCTAGGAAAGAGATCCACGAAATACAGATGTAACTCTGTGAGATGAATTAACAGAACACTAAGCAGTTTCTCAGAAAGCTTCTTTCCAGATTTCATCGGAGGATATTTCCTTTTTCACCATAGCCCTCTATGGGCTTCCAAATATCACTTTGCCAATTCCACAAGAACTGTCTTAGCAAAAGGCTTCTTGAGGGGAAAGCTGTAACTCTGTGAGATGATTTCACAGAACAAAAAGAAGTTTCTCAGAAAGCTTCTTTCTCTTTGTCATCGGAGGATATTTCCTTTGGCCCTATAGTCTTCCAAGGGATCCGAAATATCTGTTCTCAGATTCCACAGAAATAAGGCTAGCAAAGAGATCCACGAAATACAGATGTAACTCTGTGAGATGAATTAACAGAACACTAAGCAGTTTCTCAGAAAGCTTCTTTCCAGATTTCATCAGAGGATATTTCCTTTTTCACCATAGCCCTCTATGGGCTTCCAAATATCACTTTGCCAATTGCACAAGAACTGCCTTGGTGAAAGGCTTCTTGAGGGGAAAGCTGTAACTCTGTGAGATGATTTCACAGAACACAAAGAAGTTTCTCAGAAAGCTTCTTTCTGTTTGTTATCGGAGGATATTTCCTTTGGCCCTATAGTCTTCCAAGGGATCCGAAATATCTGTTCTCAGATTCCACAGAAATAAGGCTAGCAAAGAGATCCACGAAATACAGATGTAACTCTGTGAGATGAATTAACAGAACACTAAGCAGTTTCTCAGAAAGCTTCTCTCCAGATTTCATCGAAGGATATTTCCTTTTTCACCATAGCCCTCTATGGGCTTCCAAATATCACTTTGCCAATTCCACAAGAACTGTCTTAGCGAAAGGCTTCTTGAGGGGAAAGCTGTAACTCTGTGAGATGATTTCAAAGAACACAAAGAAGTTTCTCAGAAAGCTTCTTTCTCTTTGTTATCGGCGGATATTTCCTTTGGCCCTATAGTCTTCCAAGGGATCCGAAATATCTGTTCTCAGATTCCACAGAAATAAGGCTAGCAAAGAGATCCACGAAATACAGATGTAACTCTATGAGATGAATTAACAGAACACTAAGCAGTTTCTGAGAAAGCTTCTTTCCAGATTTCATCGGAGGATATTTCCTTTTTCACCATAGCCCTCTATGGGCTTCCAAATATCACTTTGCCAATTCCACAAGAACTGTCTTAGCGAAAGGCTTCTTGAGGGGATAGCTGTAACTCTGTGAGATGATTTCACAGAACACAAAGAAGTTTCTCAGAAAGCTTCTTTTTCTTTGTTATCGGAGGATATTTCCTTTGGCCCTATAGTCTTCCAAGGGATCCGAAGTATCTGTTCTCAGATTCCACAGAAATAAGGCTAGCAAAGAGATCGACGAAATACAGATGTAACTCTGTGAGATGAATTAACAGAACACTAAGCAGTTTCTCAGAAAGCTTCTTTCCAGATTTCATCTGAGGATATTTCCTTTTTCACCATAGCCCTCTATGGGCTTCCAAATATCACTTTGCCAATTCCACAAGAACTGTCTTGGCGAAAGGGTTCTTGAGGGGAAAGCTTTAATTCGGTGAGATGTTTTCACAGAACACAAAGAAGTTTCTCAGAAAGCTTCTTTCTCTTTGTTATCGGAGGATATTTCCTTTGGCCCTATAGTCTTCCAAGGGATCCGAAATATCTGTTCTCAGATTCCACAGAAATAAGGCTAGCAAAGAGGTCCACGAAATACACATGTAACTCTGTGAGATGAATTAACAGAACACTAAGCAGTTTCTCAGAAAGCTTCTTTTCAGATTTCATCTGAGGATATTTCCTTTTTCACCATAGCCCTCTATGGGCTTCCAAATATCACTTTGCCAATTCCACAAGAACTGTCTTGGCGAAAGGGTTCTTGAGGGGAAAGCTGTAATTCTGTGAGATGATTTCACAGAACACAAAGAAGTTTCTCGGAAAGCTTCTTTCTCTTTGTTATCGGAGGATATTTCCTTTGGCCCTATAGTCTTCCAAGGGATCCGAAATATCTGTTCTCAGATTCCGCAGAAATAAGGCTAGCAAAGAGATCCACGAAATACAGATGTAACTCTGTGAGATGAATTAACAGAACACTAAGCAGTTTCTCAGAAAGCTTCTTTCCAGATTTCATCTGTGAATATTTCCTTTTTCACCATAGCCCTCTACGGGCTTCCAAATATCACTTTGCCAATTCCACAAGAACTGTCTTGGCGAAAGACTTCTTGAGGGGAAAGCTGTAACTCTGTGAGATGATTTCACAGAACACAAAGAAGTTTCTCAGAAAGCTTCTTTCTCTTTGTTATCGGCGGATATTTCCTTTGGCCCTGTAGTCTTCCAAGGGATCCGAAATATCTGTTCTCAGATTCCACAGAAATAAGGCTAGCAAAGAGATACACGAAATACAGATGTAACTCTGTGAGATGAATTAACAGAATTCTAAGCACTTTCTCAAAAAGCTTCTTTCCGGATTTCATCGGAGGATATTTCCTTTTTCACCATAGCCCTCTAGGGACTTCCAAATATCACTTTGCCAATTCCACAAGAACTGTCTTAGCGAAAGGCTTTTTGAGGGGAAAGCTGTAACTCTGTGAGATGATTTCAAAGAACACAAAGAAGTTTCTCAGAAAGCTTCTTTCTCTTTGTTACCGGAGGATATTTCCTGTGGCCCTATAGTCTTCCAAGGGATCCGAAGTATCTGTTCTCAGATACCACAGAAATAAGGCTAGCAAAGAGATCGACGAAATACAGATGTAACTCTGTGAGATGAATTAACAGAACAAAAAGCAGTTTCTCAAAAAGCTTCTTTCCAGACTTCATCTGAGGATATTTCCTTTTTCACCATAGCCCTCTATGGGCTTCCAAATATCACTTTGCCAATACCAGAAGAACTGTCTTGGCGAAAGGCTTCTTGGGGGGAAAGCTGTAACTCTGTGAGATGATTTCACAGAAGAGAAAGAAGTTTCTCAGAAAGCTTCTTTCTCTTTGTTATCGGAGAATATTTTCTTTGGCCCTATAGTCTTCCAAGGGATCCGAAATATCTGTTCTCAGATTCCACAGAAATAAGGCTAGTAAAGAGATCCACGAAATAGAGATGTAACTCTGTGAGATGAATTAACAGAACACTAATCAGTTTCTCAGAAAGCTTCTTTCCAGATTTCATCTGAGGATATTTCCCTTTTCACCATAGCCCTCTATGGGCTTCCAAATATCACTTTGCCAATTTCACAAGATCTGTCTTAGCGAAAGGCTTCTTGAGGGGAAAGCTGTAACTCTGTCAGATGATTTCACAGAACACAAAGAAGTTTCTCAGAAAGTTTCTTTCTCTTTGTTATCGGAGGATATTTCCTTTGGCCTTATAGTCTTCCAAGGGATCCGAAATATCTGTTCTCAGATTCCACAGAAATAAGGCTAGCAAAGAGATCCACGAAATACAGACGTAACTCTGTGAGATGAATTAACAGAACACTAAGCAGTTTCTCAGAAAGCTTCTTTCCAGATTTCATCTGAGGATATTTCCTTTTTCACCATAGCCCTCTATGGGCTTCCAAATATCACTTTGCCAATTCCACAAGAAGTGTCTTAGCGAAAGGCTACTTGAGGGGAAAGCTGTAACTCTGTGAGATCATTTCACAGAACACAAAGAAGTTTCTCAGAAAGCTTCTTTCTCTTTGTTATCGGAGGATATTTCCTTTGGCCCTATAGTCTTCCAAGGGATCCGAAATATCTGTTCTCAGATTCCACAGAAATAAGGCAAGCAAAGGGATCCACGAAATACAGATGTAACTCTGTGAGATGAATTAACAGAACACTAAGCAGTTTCTCAGAAAGCTTCTTTCCAGATTTCATCTGTGAATATTTCCTTTTTCACCATAGCCCTCTAAGGGCTTGCAAATATCACTTTGCCAATTCCACTAGAACTGTCCTGGCGAAAGGCTTCTTGAGTGGAAAGCTGTACATCTGTGAGATGATTTCACAGAACACAAAGAAGTTTCTCAGAAAGCTTCTTCCTCTTTGTTATCGGAGGATATTTCCTTTGGCCCTATAGTCTTCCAAGGGATCCGAAATATCTGTTCTCAGATTCCACAGAAATAAGGCTAGGAAAGAGATCCACGAAATACAGATGTAACTCTGTGAGATGAATTAACAGAACACTAAGCAGTTTCTCAGAAAGCTTCTTTCCAGATTTCATCGGAGGATATTTCCTTTTTCACCGTAGCCCTCTATGGGCTTCCAAATATCACTTTGCCAATTCCACAAGAACTGTCTTAGCAAAAGGCTTCTTGAGGGGAAAGCTGTAACTCTGTGAGATGATTTCACAGAACAAAAAGAAGTTTCTCAGAAAGCTTCTTTCTCTTTGTCATCGGAGGATATTTCCTTTGGCCCTATAGTCTTCCAAGGGATCCGAAATATCTGTTCTCAGATTCCACAGAAATAAGGCTAGCAAAGAGATCCACGAAATACAGATGTAACTCTGTGAGATGAATGAACAGAACACTAAGCAGTTTCTCAGAAAGCTTCTTTCCAGATTTCATCAGAGGATATTTCCTTTTTCACCATAGCCCTCTATGGGCTTCCAAATATCACTTTGCCAATTGCACAAGAACTGCCTTGGTGAAAGGCTTCTTGAGGGGAAAGCTGTAACTCTGTGAGATGATTTCACAGAACACAAAGAAGTTTCTCAGAAAGCTTCTTTCTGTTTGTTATCGGAGGATATTTCCTTTGGCCCTATAGTCTTCCAAGGGATCCGAAATATCTGTTCTCAGATTCCACAGAAATAAGGCTAGCAAAGAGATCCACGAAATACAGATGTAACTCTGTGAGATGAATTAACAGAACACTAAGCAGTTTCTCAGAAAGCTTCTCTCCAGATTTCATCGAAGGATATTTCCTTTTTCACCATAGCCCTCTATGGGCTTCCAAATATCACTTTGCCAATTCCACAAGAACTGTCTTAGCGAAAGGCTTCTTGAGGGGAAAGCTGTAACTCTGTGAGATGATTTCAAAGAACACAAAGAAGTTTCTCAGAAAGCTTCTTTCTCTTTGTTATCGGCGGATATTTCCTTTGGCCCTATAGTCTTCCAAGGGATCCGAAATATCTGTTCTCAGATTCCACAGAAATAAGGCTAGCAAAGAGATCCACGAAATACAGATGTAACTCTATGAGATGAATTAACAGAACACTAAGCAGTTTCTGAGAAAGCTTCTTTCCAGATTTCATCGGAGGATATTTCCTTTTTCACCATAGCCCTCTATGGGCTTCCAAATATCACTTTGCCAATTCCACAAGAACTGTCTTAGCGAAAGGCTTCTTGAGGGGATAGCTGTAACTCTGTGAGATGATTTCACAGAACACAAAGAAGTTTCTCAGAAAGCTTCTTTTTCTTTGTTATCGGAGGATATTTCCTTTGGCCCTATAGTCTTCCAAGGGTTCCGAAGTATCTGTTCTCAGATTCCACAGAAATAAGGCTAGCAAAGAGATCGACGAAATACAGATGTAACTCTGTGAGATGAATTAACAGAACACTAAGCAGTTTCTCAGAAAGCTTCTTTCCAGATTTCATCTGAGGATATTTCCTTTTTCACCATAGCCCTCTATGGGCTTCCAAATATCACTTTGCCAATTCCACAAGAACTGTCTTGGCGAAAGGGTTCTTGAGGGGAAAGCTTTAATTCGGTGAGATGTTTTCACAGAACACAAAGAAGTTTCTCAGAAAGCTTCTTTCTCTTTGTTATCGGAGGATATTTCCTTTGGCCCTATAGTCTTCCAAGGGATCCGAAATATCTGTTCTCAGATTCCACAGAAATAAGGCTAGCAAAGAGGTCCACGAAATACACATGTAACTCTGTGAGATGAATTAACAGAACACTAAGCAGTTTCTCAGAAAGCTTCTTTTCAGATTTCATCTGAGGATATTTCCTTTTTCACCATAGCCCTCTATGGGCTTCCAAATATCACTTTGCCAATTCCACAAGAACTGTCTTGGCGAAAGGGTTCTTGAGGGGAAAGCTGTAATTCTGTGAGATGATTTCACAGAACACAAAGAAGTTTCTCGGAAAGCTTCTTTCTCTTTGTTATCGGAGGATATTTCCTTTGGCCCTATAGTCTTCCAAGGGATCCGAAATATCTGTTCTCAGATTCCGCAGAAATAAGGCTAGCAAAGAGATCCACGAAATACAGATGTAACTCTGTGAGATGAATTAACAGAACACTAAGCAGTTTCTCAGAAAGCTTCTTTCCAGATTTCATCTGTGAATATTTCCTTTTTCACCATAGCCCTCTACGGGCTTCCAAATATCACTTTGCCAATTCCACAAGAACTGTCTTGGCGAAAGACTTCTTGAGGGGAAAGCTGTAACTCTGTGAGATGATTTCACAGAACACAAAGAAGTTTCTCAGAAAGCTTCTTTCTCTTTGTTATCGGCGGATATTTCCTTTGGCCCTGTAGTCTTCCAAGGGATCCGAAATATCTGTTCTCAGATTCCACAGAAATAAGGCTAGCAAAGAGATACACGAAATACAGATGTAACTCTGTGAGATGAATTAACAGAATTCTAAGCACTTTCTCAAAAAGCTTCTTTCCGGATTTCATCGGAGGATATTTCCTTTTTCACCATAGCCCTCTAGGGACTTCCAAATATCACTTTGCCAATTCCACAAGAACTGTCTTAGCGAAAGGCTTTTTGAGGGGAAAGCTGTAACTCTGTGAGATGATTTCAAAGAACACAAAGAAGTTTCTCAGAAAGCTTCTTTCTCTTTGTTACCGGAGGATATTTCCTGTGGCCCTATAGTCTTCCAAGGGATCCGAAGTATCTGTTCTCAGATACCACAGAAATAAGGCTAGCAAAGAGATCGACGAAATACAGATGTAACTCTGTGAGATGAATTAACAGAACAAAAAGCAGTTTCTCAAAAAGCTTCTTTCCAGACTTCATCTGAGGATATTTCCTTTTTCACCATAGCCCTCTATGGGCTTCCAAATATCACTTTGCCAATACCAGAAGAACTGTCTTGGCGAAAGGCTTCTTGGGGGGAAAGCTGTAACTCTGTGAGATGATTTCACAGAAGAGAAAGAAGTTTCTCAGAAAGCTTCTTTCTCTTTGTTATCGGAGAATATTTTCTTTGGCCCTATAGTCTTCCAAGGGATCCGAAATATCTGTTCTCAGATTCCACAGAAATAAGGCTAGTAAAGAGATCCACGAAATAGAGATGTAACTCTGTGAGATGAATTAACAGAACACTAATCAGTTTCTCAGAAAGCTTCTTTCCAGATTTCATCTGAGGATATTTCCCTTTTCACCATAGCCCTCTATGGGCTTCCAAATATCACTTTGCCAATTTCACAAGATCTGTCTTAGCGAAAGGCTTCTTGAGGGGAAAGCTGTAACTCTGTCAGATGATTTCACAGAACACAAAGAAGTTTCTCAGAAAGTTTCTTTCTCTTTGTTATCGGAGGATATTTCCTTTGGCCTTATAGTCTTCCAAGGGATCCGAAATATCTGTTCTCAGATTCCACAGAAATAAGGCTAGCAAAGAGATCCACGAAATACAGACGTAACTCTGTGAGATGAATTAACAGAACACTAAGCAGTTTCTCAGAAAGCTTCTTTCCAGATTTCATCTGAGGATATTTCCTTTTTCACCATAGCCCTCTATGGGCTTCCAAATATCACTTTGCCAATTCCACAAGAAGTGTCTTAGCGAAAGGCTACTTGAGGGGAAAGCTGTAACTCTGTGAGATCATTTCACAGAACACAAAGAAGTTTCTCAGAAAGCTTCTTTCTCTTTGTTATCGGAGGATATTTCCTTTGGCCCTATAGTCTTCCAAGGGATCCGAAATATCTGTTCTCAGATTCCACAGAAATAAGGCAAGCAAAGAGATCCACGAAATACAGATGTAACTCTGTGAGATGAATTAACAGAACACTAAGCAGTTTCTCAGAAAGCTTCTTTCCAGATTTCATCTGTGAATATTTCCTTTTTCACCATAGCCCTCTAAGGGCTTGCAAATATCACTTTGCCAATTCCACTAGAACTGTCCTGGCGAAAGGCTTCTTGAGTGGAAAGCTGTACATCTGTGAGATGATTTCACAGAACACAAAGAAGTTTCTCAGAAAGCTTCTTCCTCTTTGTTATCGGAGGATATTTCCTTTGGCCCTATAGTCTTCCAAGGGATCCGAAATATCTGTTCTCAGATTCCACAGAAATAAGGCTAGGAAAGAGATCCACGAAATACAGATGTAACTCTGTGAGATGAATTAACAGAACACTAAGCAGTTTCTCAGAAAGCTTCTTTCCGGATTTCATCGGAGGATATTTCCTTTTTCACCATAGCCCTCTATGGGCTTCCAAATATCACTTTGCCAATTCCACAAGAACTGTCTTAGCAAAAGGCTTCTTGAGGGGAAAGCTGTAACTCTGTGAGATGATTTCACAGAACAAAAAGAAGTTTCTCAGAAAGCTTCTTTCTATTTGTCATCGGAGGATATTTCCTTTGGCCCTATAGTCTTCCAAGGGATCCGAAATATCTGATCTCTGATTCCACAGAAATAAGGCTATCAAAGAGATCGACGAAATACAGATGTAACTCTGTGAGATGAATTAACAGAACACTAAGCAGTTTCTCAGAAAGCTTCTTTCCAGATTTCATCTGTGAATATTTCCTTTTTCACCATAGCCCTCTATGGGCTTCCAAATATCACTTTCCCAATTCCACAAGAACTGTCTTGGCGAAAGGATTCTTGAGGGGAAAGCTGTACCTCTGTGAGATGATTTCACAGAACACAAAGAAGTTTCTCAGAAAGCTTCTTTCTCTTTGTTATCGGAGGATATTTCCTTTGGCCCTATAGTCTTCCAAGGGATCCGAAATATCTGTTCTCAGATTCCACAGAAATAAGGCTAGCAAAGAGATCCACGAAATACAGATGTAACTCTGTGAGACGAATTAACAGAACACTAAGCAGTTTCTCAGAAAGCTTCTTTCCAGATTTCATCGGAGTATATATCCTTTTCACCATAGCCCTCTATGGGCTTCCAAATATCACTTTGCCAATTCCACAAGCACTGTCTGGGCGAAAGGCTTCTTGTGTGGAAAGCTGTAACTATGTGAGATGATTTCCAAGAACACGAAGAAGTTTCTCAGAAAGCTTCTTTCTCTTTGTTTACGGAGGATATTTCCTTTGGCCCTATAGTCTTCCAAGGGATCCGAAATATCTGTTCTCAGATTCCACAGAAATAAGGCTAGCAAAGAGATAGACGAAATACAGATGTAACTCTGTGAGATGAATTAACAGAACACTAAGCAGTTTCTCAGAAAACTTGTTTCCAGATTTCATCGAAGGATATTTCCTTTTTCACCATAGCCCTCTATGGGCTTCCAAATATCACTTTGCCAATTCCACAAGAACTGTCTTAGCGAAAGGCTTCTTGACGGGAAAGCTGTAACTCTGTGAGATGATTTCAAAGAACACAAAGAAGTTTCTCAGAAAGCTTCTTTCTCTTTGTTATCGGAGGATATTTCCTTTGGCCGTATAGTCTTCCAAGGGATCCGAAATATCTGATCTCAGATTCCACAGAAATAAGGCTAGCAAGAGATCGACGAAATACAGATGTAACTCTGTGAGATGAATTAACAGAACACTAAGCAGTTTCTCAGAAAGCTTCTTTCCAGATTTCATCTGTGAATATTTCCTTTTTCACCATAGCCCTCTATGGGCTTCCAAATATCACTTTCCCAATTCCACAAGAACTGACTTGGCGAAAGGATTCTTGAGGGGAAAGCTGTACCTCTGTGAGATGATTTCACAGAACACAAAGATGTTTCTCAGAAAGCTTCTTTCTCTTTGTTATCGGAGGATATTTCCTTTGGCCCTATAGTCTTCCAAGGGATCCGAAATATCTGTTCTCAGATTCCACAGAAATAAGGCTAGCAAAGAGATCCACGAAATACAGATGTAACCCTGTGAGATGAATTAACAGAACACTAAGCAGTTTCTCAGAAAGCTTCTTTCCAGATTTCATCGGAGTATATATCCTTTTCACCGTAGCCCTCTATGGGCTTCCAAATATCACCTTGCCAATTCCACAAGAACTGTCTTAGCGAAAGGCTTCTTGTGTGGAAAGCTGTACCTCTGTGAGATGATTTCACAGAACACAAAGAAGTTTCTCAGAAAGCTTCTTTCTCTTTGTTATCGGAGGATATTTCCTTTGGCCCTATAGTCTTCCAAGGGATCCGAAATATCTGTTCTCAGATTCCACAGAAATAAGGCTAGCAAAGAGATCCACGAAATACAGATGTAACTCTGTGAGATGAATTAACAGAACACTAAGTAGTTTCTCAGAAAGCTTCTTTCCAGATTTCGTCTGTGAATATTTCCTTTTTCACCATAGCCCTCTATGGGCTTCCAAATATCACTTTGCCAATTCCACAAGAACTGTCTTAGCGAAAGGCTTCTTGAGGGGAAAGCTGTAACTCTGTGAGATGACTTCAAAGAACACAAAGAAGTGTCTCAGAAAGCTTCTTTCTCTTTTTTATCGGAGGATATTTCCTTTGGCCCTATAGTCTTCCAAGGGATCCGAAATATCTGTTCTCAGATTCCACAGAAATAAGGCTAGCAAAGAAATCGATGAAATACAGATGTAACTCTGTGAGATGAATTAACAGAACACTAAGCAGTTTCTCAGAAAGCTTCTTTCCAGATTTCATCTGAGGATATTTCCTTTTTCACAATAGCCCTCCATGGGCTTCCAAATATCACTTTGCCAATTCCAAAAGAACCGTCTTGGCGAAAGACTTCTTGAGGGGAAAGCTGTAACTCTGTGAGATGATTTCAAAGAACACAAAGAAGTTTCTCAGAAAGCTTCTTTCTCTTTGTTATCGGCAGATATTTCCTTTGGCCCTATAGTCTTCCAAGGGATCCGAAATATCTGTTCTCAGATTCCACAGAAATAAGGCTAGCAAAGAGATCCACGAAATACAGATGTAACTCTATGAGATGAATTAACAGAACACTAAGCAGTTTCTCAGAAAGCTTCTTTCCAGATTTCATCGGAGGATATTTCCTTTTTCACCATAGCCCTCTATGGGCTTCCAAATATCACTTTGCCAATTCCACAAGAACTGTCTTAGCGAAAGGCTTCTTGAGGGGATAGCTGTAACTCTGTGAGATGATTTCACAGAACACAAAGACGTTTCTCAGAAAGCTTCTTTCTCTTTGTTATCGGAGGATATTTCCTTTGGCCCTATAGTCTTCCAAGGGATCCGAAGTATCTGTTCTCAGATTCCACAGAAATAAGGCTAGCAAAGAGATCGACGAAATGCAGATGTAACTCTGTGAGATGAATTAACAGAACACTAAGCAGTTTCTCAGAAAGCTTCTTTCCAGATTTCATCTGAGGATATTTCCTTTTTCACCATAGCCCTCTATGGGCTTCCAAATATCACTTTGCCAATTCCACAAGAACTGTCTTGGCGAAAGGCTTCTTGAGTGGATAGCTGTACCTGTGTGAGATGATTTCACAGAACACAAAGAAGTTTCTCAGAAAGCTTCTTTCTCTTTGTTATCGGAGGATATTTCCTTTGGCCCTATAGTCTTCCAAGGGATCCGAAATATCTGTTCTCAGATTCCACAGAAATAAGGCTAGCAAAGAGATCCACGAAATACAGATGTAACTCTGTGAGATGAATTAACAGAACACTAAGCAGTTTCTCAGAAAGCTTCTTTCCAGATTTCATCGAAGGATATTTCCTCTTTCACCATAGCCCTCTATGGGCTTCCAAATATCACTTTGCCAATTCCACAAGAACCCTTTTAGCGAAAGGCTTCTTGAGGGGAAAGGTGTAACTCTGTGAGATGATTTCAAAGAACACAAAGAAGTTTCTCAGAAAGCTTCTTTCTCTTTGTTATCGGAGGATATTTCCTTTGGCCCTATAGTCTTCCAAGGGATCCGAAATATCTGTTCTCAGATTCCACAGAAATAAGGCTAGCAAAGAGATCCACGAAATACAGATGTAACTCTGTGAGATGAATTAACAGAACACTAAGCAGTTTCTCAGAAAGCTTCTTTCCAGATTTCATCTGAGGATATTTCCTTTTTCACCATAGCCCTCTATGGGCTTCCAAATAACACTTTGCCAATTCCACAAGAACTGTCTCAGCGAAAGGGTTCTTGAGGGGAAAGCTGTAACTCTGTGAGATGATTTCAAAGAACACAAAGAAGTTTCTCAGAAAGCTTCTTTCTCTTTGTTATCGGAGGATATTTCCTTTGGCCCTATAGTCTTCCAAGGGATCCGAAATATCTGTTCTCAGATTCCACAGAAATAAGGCTAGCAAAGAGGTCCACGAAATACACATGTAACTCTGTTAGATGAATTAACAGAACACTAAGCAGTTTCTCAGAAAGCTTCTTTCCAGATTTCATCTGAGGATATTTCCTTTTTCACCATAGCCCTCTATGGGCTTCCAAATATCACTTTGCCATTTCCACAAGAACTGTCTTGGCGAAAGGGTTCTTGAGGGGAAAGCTGTAATTCTGTGAGATGATTTCACAGAACACAAAGAAGTTTCTCAGAAAGCTTCTTTCTCTTTGTTATCGGAGGATATTTCCTTTGGCCCTATAGTCTTCCAAGGGATCCGAAATATCTGTTCTCAGATTCCACAGAAATAAGGCTAGCAAAGAGATCCACGAAATACAGATGTAACTCTGTGAGATGAATTAACAGAACACTAAGCAGTTTCTCAGAAAGCTTCTTTCCAGATTTCATCTGTGAATATTTCCTTTTTCACCATAGCCCTCTATGGGCTTCCAAATATCACTTTGCCAATTCCACAAGAACTGTCTTGGCGAAAGACTTCTTGAGGGGAAAGCTGTAACTCTGTGAGATGATTTCACAGAACACAAAGAAGTTTCTCAGAAAGCTTCTTTCTCTTTCTTATCGGTATCGGCGGATATTTCCTTTGGCCCTATAGTCTTCCAAGGGATCCGAAATATCTGTTCTCAGATTCCACAGAAATAAGGCTAGCAAAGAGATCGACGAAATACAGATGTAACTCTGTGAGATGAATTAACAGAACACTAAGCAGTTTCTCAAAAAGCTTCTTTCCGGATTTCATCGGAGGATATTTCCTTTTTCACCATAGCCCTCTAGGGGCTTCCAAATATCACTTTGCCAATTCCACAAGAACTGTCTTGGCGAAAGGCTTCTTGAGGGGAAAGCTGCAACTCTGTGAGATGATTTCACAGAACACAAAGAAATTTCTCAGAAAGCTTCTTTCTCTTTGTTATCGGAGAATATTTCCTTTGGCCCTATAGTCTTCCAAGGGATCCGAAATATCTGTTCTCGGATTCCACAGAAATAAGGCTAGTAAAGAGATCCACGAAATAGAGATGTAACTCTGTGAGATGAATTAACAGAACACTAATCAGTTTCTCAAAAGCTTCTTTCCAGATTTCATCTGAGGATATTTCCTTTTTCACCATAGCCCTCTATGGGCTTCCAAATATCACTTTGCCAATTGCACAAGAACTGCCTTGGCGAAAGGCTTCTTGAGGGGATAGCTGTAACTCTGTGAGATGATTTCACAGAACACAAAGAAGTTTCTCAGAAAGCTTCTTTCTCTTTGTTATCGGCGGATATTTCCTTTGGCCCTATAGTCTTCCAAGGGATCCGATATATCTGTTCTCAGATTCCACAGAAATAAGGCTAGCAAGGAGATCCACGAAATACAGATGTAACTCTGTGAGATGAATTAACAGAACACTAAGCAGTTTCTCAGAAAGCTTCTTTCCGGATTTCATCTGAGAATATTTCCTTTTTCACCATAGCCTTCTAAGGGCTTCCAAATATCACTTTGCCAATTCCACAAGAACTGTCTTGGCGAAAGGGTTCTTGAGGGGAAAGCAGTAATTCTGTGAGATGATTTCACAGAACACAAAGAAGTTTCTCAGAAAGCTTCTTTCTCTTTGTTATCGGAGGATATTTCCTTTGGCCCTATAGTCTTCCAAGGGATCCGAAATATCTGTTCTCAGATTCCACAGAAATAAGGCTAGCAAAGAGATCCACGAAATACAGATGTAACTCTGTGAGAGGAATTAACAGAACACTAAGCAGTTTCTCAGAAAGCTTCTTTCCAGATTTCATCTGTGAATATTTCCTTTTTCACCATAGCCCTCTATGGGCTTCCAAATATCACTTTGCCAATTCCACAAGAACTGTCTTGGCGAAAGACTTCTTGAGGGGAAAGCTGTAACTCTGTGAGATGATTTCACAGAACACAAAGAAGTTTCTCAGAAAGCTTCTTTCTCTTTGTTATCGGCGGATATTTCCTTTGGCCCTATAGTCTTCCAAGGGATCCGAAATATCTGTTCTCAGATTCCACAGAAATAAGGCTAGCAAAGAGATCCACGAAATACAGATGTAACTCTGTGAGATGAATTAACAGAACACTACGCAGTTTCTCAAAAAGCTTCTTTCCGGATTTCATCGGAGGATATTTCCTTTTTCACCATAGTTCTCTAGGGGCTTCGAAATATCCCTTTGCCAATTCCACAAGAACTGTCTTAGCGAAAGGCTTTTTGAGGGGAAAGCTGTAACTCTGTGAGATGATTTCAAAGAACACAAAGAAGTTTCTCAGAAAGCTTCTTTCTCTTTGTTACCGGAGGATATTTCCTTTGGCCCTATAGTTTTCCAAGGGATCCGAGGTATCTGTTCTCAGATACCACAGAAATAAGGCTAGCAAAGAGATCCACGAAATACAGATGTAACTCTGTGAGATGAATTAACAGAACACTAAGCAGTTTCTCAGAAAGCTTCTTTCCAGATTTCATCTGAGGATATTTCCTTTTTCACCATAGCCCTCTATGGGCTTCCAAATATCACTTTGCCAATTCCACAAGAAGTGTCTTAGCGAAAGGCTTCTTGAGGGGAAAGCTGTAACTCTGTGAGATGATTTCAAAGAACACAAAGAAGTTTCTCAGAAAGCTTCTTTCTCTTTGTTATCGGAGGATATTTCCTTTGGCCCTATAGTCTCCAAGGGATCCGAAATATCTGTTCTCAGATTCCACAGAAAAAAGGCTAGCAAAGAGATAGACGAAATACAGATTTAACTCTGTGAGTTGAATTAACAGAACACTAAGCAGTTTCTCAGAAAACTTGTTTCCAGATTTCATCGAAGGATATTTCCTTTTTCACCATAGCCCTCTAGGGGCTTCCAAATATCACTTTGCCAATTTCACAAGAACTGTCTTAGCGAAACGCTTCTTGACGGGAAAGCTGTAACTCTGTGAGATGATTTCACAGAACACAAAGAAGTTTCTCAGAAAGCTTCTTTCTGTTTGTTATCGGAGGATATTTCCTTTGGCCCTATAGTCTTCCAAGGGATCCGAAATATCTGTTCTCAGATTCCACAGAAATAAGGCTAGCAAAGAGATCCACGAAATACAGATGTAACTCTGTGAGATGAATTAACAGAACACTAAGCAGTTTCTCTAAAAGCTTCTTTCCGGATTTCATCGGAGGATATTTCCTTTTTCACCATAGCCCTCTATGGGCTTCCAAATATCACCTTACCAATTCCACAAGAACCGTCTTGGCGAAAGACTTCTTGAGGGGAAAGCTGTAACTCTGTGAGATGATTTCAAAGAACACAAAGTAGTTTCTCAGAAAGCTTCTTTCTCTTTGTTATCTGAGGATATTTACTTTGGCCCTATGGTCTTCCAAGGGATCCGAAGTATCTGTTCTCAGATTCCACAGAAATAAGGCTAGCAAAGAGATCGACGAAATACAGATGTAACTCTGTGAGATGAATTAACAGAACACTAAGCAGTTTCTCAGAAAGCTTCTTTCCAGATTTCATCTGAGGATATTTCCTTTTTCACCATAGCCCTCTATGGGCTTCCAAATATCACTTTGCCAATTCCACAAGAACTGTCTTGGCGAAAGGCTTCTTGAGGTGAAAGCTGTAACTCTGTGAGATGATTTCACAGAACACAAAGAAGTTTCTCAGAAAGCTTCTTTCTGTTTGTTATCGGAGAATATTTCCTTTGGCTCTATACTCTTCCAAGGGATCCGAAATATCTGTTCTCAGATGCCACAGAAATAAGGCTAGCAAAGAGATCCACGAAATACAGATGTAACTCTGTGAGATGAATTAACAGAACACTAAGCAGTTTCTCAGAAAGCTTCTTTCCAGATTTCATCTGAGGATATTTCCTTTTTCACCATAGCCCTCTATGGGCTTCCAAATATCACTTTGCCAATTGCACAAGAACTGCCTTGGCGAAAGGCTTCTTGAGGGGAAAGCTGTAACTCTGTGAGATGATTTCACAGAGCACAAAGAAGTTTCTCAGAAAGCTTCTTTCTGTTTGTTATCGGAAGATATTTCCTTTGGCGCTATAGTCTTCCAAGGGATCCGAAATATCTGTTCTCAGATTCCACAGAAATAAGGCTAACAAAGAGATCCACGAAATACAGATGTAACTCTGTGAGATGAATTAACAGAACACTAAGCACTTTCTCAGAAAGCTTCTTTCCGGATATCATCTGAGAATATTTCCTTTTTCACCATAGCCCTCTAAGGGCTTCCAAATATCACTTTGCCAATTCCACAAGAACTGTCTTGGCGAAAGGCTTCTTGAGTGGAAAGCTGTACCTCTGTGAGATGATTTCACAGAACACAAAGAAGTTTCTCAGAAAGCTTCTTTCTCTTTGTTATCGGAGGATATTTCCTTTGGCGCTATAGTCTTCCAAGGGATCCGAAATATCTGTTCTCAGATTCCACAGAAATAAGGCTAGCAAAGAGATCCACGAAATACAGATGTAACTCTGTGAGATGAATTAACAGAACACTAAGCAGTTTCTCAGAAAGCTTCTTTCCAGATTTCATCGAAGGATATTTCCTTTTTCACCATAGCCCTCTATGGGCTTCCAAATATCACTTTGCCAATTCCACAAGAACTGTCTTAGCGAATGGCTTCTTGAGGGGAAAGCTGTAACTCTGTGAGATGATTTCAAAGAACACAAAGAAGTTTCTAAGAAAGCTTCTTTCTCTTTGTTATCGGCGGATATTTCCTTTGGCCCTATAGTCTTCCAAGGGATCCGAAATATCTGTTCTCAGATTCCACAGAAATAAGGCTAGCAAAGAGATCCACGAAATACAGATGTAACTCTATGAGATGAATTAACAGAACACTAAGCAGTTTCTGAGAAAGCTTCTTTCCAGATTTCATCGGAGGATATTTCCTTTTTCACCATAGCCCTCTATGGGCTTCCAAATATCACTTTGCCAATTCCACAAGAACTGTCTTGGCGAAAGGCTTCTTGAGGTGAAAGCTGTAACTCTGTGAGATGATTTCACAGAACACAAAGAAGTTTCTCAGAAAGCTTCTTTCTGTTTGTTATCGGAGAATATTTCCTTTGGCTCTATACTCTTCCAAGGGATCCGAAATATCTGTTCTCAGATTCCACAGAAATAAGGCTGGCAAAGAGATCCACGAAATACAGATGTAACTCTGTGAGATGAATTAACAGAACACTAAGCAGTTTCTCAGAAAGCTTCTTTCCAGATTTCATCTGAGGATATTTCCTTTTTCACCATAGCCCTCTATGGGCTTCCAAATATCACTTTGCCAATTGCACAAGAACTGCCTTGGCAAAGGCTTCTTGAGGGGAAAGCTGTAACTCTGTGAGATGATTTCATAGAATACAAAGAAGTTTCTCAGAAAGCTTCTTTCTCTTTGTTATCGGAGGATATTTCCTTTGGCCCTATAGTCTTCCAAGGGATCCGAAATATCTGTTCTCAGATTCCACAGATATAAGGCTAGCAAAGAGATCCACGAAATACAGATGTAACTCTGTGAGATGAATTAACAGAACACTAAGCACTTTCTCAGAAAGCTTCTTTCCGGATTTCATCTGAGAATATTTCCTTTTTCACCATAGCCCTCTAAGGGCTTCCAAATATCACTTTGCCAATTCCACAAGAACTGTCTTGGCGAAAGGCTTCTTGAGTGGAAAGCTGTACCTCTGTGAGATGATTTCACAGAACACAAAGAAGTTTCTCAGAAAGCTTCTTTCTCTTTGTTATCGGAGGATATTTCCTTTGGCCCTATAGTCTTCCACGGGATCCGAAATATCTGTTCTCAGATTCCACAGAAATAAGGCTAGCAAAGAGATCCACGAAATACAGATGAAACTCTGTGAGATGAATTAATAGAACACTAAGCAGTTTCTCAGAAAGCTTCTTTCCAGATTTCATCGAAGGATATTTCCTTTTTCACCATAACCCTCTATGGGCTTCCAAATATCACTTTGCCAATTCCACAAGAACTGTCTTAGCGAAAGGCTTCTTGAGGGGAAAGCTGTAACTCTGTGAGATGATTTCAAAGAACACAAAGAAGTTTCTCAGAAAGCTTCCTTCTCTTTGTTATCGGAGGATATTTCCTTTGGCCCTATAGTCTTCCAAGGGATCCGAAGTATCTGTTCTCAGATTCCACAGAAATAAGGCTAGCAAAGAGATCGACGAAATACAGATGTAACTCTGTGAGATGAATTAACAGAACACTAAGCAGTTTCTCAAAAAGCTTCTTTCCAGATTTCATCTGAGGATATTTCCTTTTTCACCATAGCCCTCTATGGGCTTCCAAATATCACTTTGCCAATTCCACAAGAACTGTCTTGGCGAAAGGCTTCTTGAGGTGAAAGCTGTAACTCTGTGAGATGATTTCACAGAACACAAAGAAGTTTCTCAGAAAGCTTCTTTCTCTTTGTTATCGGAGAATATTTCCTTTGGCTCTATACTCTTCCAAGGGATCCGAAATATCTGTTCTCAGATGCCACAGAAATAAGGCTAGCAAAGAGATCCACGAAATACAGATGTAACTCTGTGAGATGAATTAACAGAACACTAAGCAGTTTCTCAGAAAGCTTCTTTCCAGATTTCATCTGAGGATATTTCCTTTTTCACCATAGCCCTCTATGGGCTTCCAAATATCACTTTGCCAATTGCACAAGAACTGCCTTGGCGAAAGGCTTCTTGAGGGGAAAGCTGTAACTCTGTGCGATGATTTCACAGAACACAAAGAAGTTTCTCAGAAAGCTTCTTTCTCTTTGTTATCGGAGGATATTTCCTTTGGCCCTATAGTCTTCCAAGGGATCCGAAATATCTGTTCTCAGATTCCACAGAAATAAGGCTAGCAAAGAGATCCACGAAATACAGATGTAACTCTGTGAGATGAATTAACAGAACACTAAGCAGTTTCTCAGAAAGCTTCTTTCCAGATTTCATCGAAGGATATTTCCTTTTTCACCATAGCCCTCTATGGGCTTCCAAATATCACTTTGCCAATTCCACAAGAACTGTCTTAGCGAAAGGCTTCTTGAAGGGAAAGCTGTAACTCTGTGAGATGATTTCAAGGAACACAAAGAAGTTTCTCAGAAAGCTTCTTTCTCTTTGTTATCGGCGGATATTTCCTTTGGCCCTATAGCCTTCCAAGGGATCCGAAATATCTGTTCTCAGATTCCACAGAAATAAGGCTAGCAAAGAGATCCACGAAATACAGATGTAACCCTGTGAGATGAATTAACAGAACACTAAGCAGTTTCTCAGAAAGCTTCTTTCCAGATTTCATGGGAGGATATTTCCTATTTCACCATAGCCCTCTATGGGCTTCCAAATATCACTTTGCCAATTCCACAAGAACTGTCTTAGCTAAAGGCTTCTTGAGGGGATAGCTGTAACTCTGTGAGATGATTTCACAGAACACAAAGAAGTTTCTCAGAAAGCTTCTTTCTCTTTGTTATCGGAGGATATTTCCTTTGGCCCTATAGTCTTCCAAGGAATCCGAAGTATCTGTTCTCAGATTCCACAGAAATAAGGCTAGCAAAGAGATCGACGAAATACAGATGTAACTCTGTGAGATGAATTAACAGAACACTAAGCAGTTTCTCAGAAAGCTTCTTTCCAGATTTCATCTGAGGATATTTCCTTTTTCACCATAGCCCTCTATGGGCTTCCAAATATCACTTTGCCAATTCCACAAGAACTGTCTTGGCGAAAGGCTTCTTGAGGTGAAAACTGTAACTCTGTGAGATGATTTCACAGAACACAAAGAGTTTCTCAGAAAGCTTCTTTCTCTTTGTTATCGGAGAATATTTCCTTTGGCTCTATACTCTTCCAAGGGATCCGAAATATCTGTTCTCAGATTCCACAGAAATAAGGCTAGCAAAGAGATCCACGAAATACAGATGTAACTCTGTGAGATGAATTAACAGAACACTAAGCAGTTTCTCAGAAAGCTTCTTTCCAGATTTCATCTGAGGATATTTCCTTTTTCACCGTAGCCCTCTAAGGGCTTCCAAATATCACTTTGCCAATTGCACAAGAACTGCCTTGGCGAAAGGCACTTGAGGGGAAAGCTGTAACTCTGTGAGATGATTTCACAGAACACAAAGAAGTTTCTCAGAAAGCTTCTTTCTGTTTGTTATCGGAGGATATTTCCTTTGGCCCTATAGTCTTCCAAGGGATCCGAAATATCTGTTCTCAGATTCCACAGAAATAAGGCTAGCAAAGAGATCCACGAAATACAGATGTAACTCTGTGAGATGAATTAACAGAACACTAAGCACTTTCTCAGAAAGCTTCTTTCCGGATTTCATCTGAGAATATTTCCTTTTTCACCATAGCCCTCTAAGGGCTTCCAAATATCACTTTGCCAATTCCACAAGAACTGTCTTGGCGAAAGGCTTCTTGAGTGGAAAGCTGTAACTCTGTGAGATGATTTCACAGAACACAAAGAAGTTTCTCAGAAAGCTTCTTTCTCTTTGTTATCGGAGGATATTTCCTTTGGCCCTATAGTCTTCCAAGGGATCCGAAATATCTGTTCTCAGATTCCACAGAAATAAGGCTAGCAAAGAGATCCACGAAATACAGATGTAACTCTGTGAGATGAATTAACAGAACACTAAGCAGTTTCTCAGAAAGCTTCTTTCCAGATTTCATCGAAGGATATTTCCTTATTCACCATAGCCCTCTATGGGATTCCAAATATGACTTTGCCAATTCCAAAAGAACTGTCTTAGCGAAAGGCTTCTTGAGGGGAAAGCTGTAACTCTGTGAGATGATTTCAAAGAACACAAAGAAGTTTCTCAGAAAGCTTCTTTCTCTTTGTTATCGGAGGATATTTCCTTTGGCCCTATAGTCTTCCAAGGGATCCGAAATATCTGTTCTCAGATTCCACAGAAATAAGGCTAGCAAAGAGATCCACGAAATACAGATGTAACTCTGTGAGATGAATTAACAGAACACTAAGCAGTTTCTCCGAAAGCTTCTTTCCAGATTTCATCTGAGGATATTTCCTTTTTCACCATAGCCCTCTATGGGCTTCCAAATATCACTTTGCCAATTCCACAAGAACTGTCTTAGCTAAAGGCTTCTTGAGGGGATAGCTGTAACTCTGTGAGATGATTTCACAGAACACAAAGAAGTTTCTCAGAAAGCTTCTTTCTCTTTGTTATCGGAGGATATTTCCTTTGGCCCTATAGTCTTCCAAGGAATCCGAAGTATCTGTTCTCAGATTCCACAGAAATAAGGCTAGCAAAGAGATCGACGAAATACAGATGTAACTCTGTGAGATGAATTAACAGAACACTAAGCAGTTTCTCAGAAAGCTTCTTTCCAGATTTCATCTGAGGATATTTCCTTTTTCACCATAGCCCTCTATGGGCTTCCAAATATCACTTTGCCAATTCCACAAGAACTGTCTTGGCGAAAGGCTTCTTGAGGTGAAAACTGTAACTCTGTGAGATGATTTCACAGAACACAAAGAGTTTCTCAGAAAGCTTCTTTCTCTTTGTTATCGGAGAATATTTCCTTTGGCTCTATACTCTTCCAAGGGATCCGAAATATCTGTTCTCAGATTCCACAGAAATAAGGCTAGCAAAGAGATCCACGAAATACAGATGTAACTCTGTGAGATGAATTAACAGAACACTAAGCAGTTTCTCAGAAAGCTTCTTTCCAGATTTCATCTGAGGATATTTCCTTTTTCACCGTAGCCCTCTAAGGGCTTCCAAATATCACTTTGCCAATTGCACAAGAACTGCCTTGGCGAAAGGCACTTGAGGGGAAAGCTGTAACTCTGTGAGATGATTTCACAGAACACAAAGAAGTTTCTCAGAAAGCTTCTTTCTGTTTGTTATCGGAGGATATTTCCTTTGGCCCTATAGTCTTCCAAGGGATCCGAAATATCTGTTCTCAGATTCCACAGAAATAAGGCTAGCAAAGAGATCCACGAAATACAGATGTAACTCTGTGAGATGAATTAACAGAACACTAAGCACTTTCTCAGAAAGCTTCTTTCCGGATTTCATCTGAGAATATTTCCTTTTTCACCATAGCCCTCTAAGGGCTTCCAAATATCACTTTGCCAATTCCACAAGAACTGTCTTGGCGAAAGGCTTCTTGAGTGGAAAGCTGTAACTCTGTGAGATGATTTCACAGAACACAAAGAAGTTTCTCAGAAAGCTTCTTTCTCTTTGTTATCGGAGGATATTTCCTTTGGCCCTATAGTCTTCCAAGGGATCCGAAATATCTGTTCTCAGATTCCACAGAAATAAGGCTAGCAAAGAGATCCACGAAATACAGATGTAACTCTGTGAGATGAATTAACAGAACACTAAGCAGTTTCTCAGAAAGCTTCTTTCCAGATTTCATCGAAGGATATTTCCTTATTCACCATAGCCCTCTATGGGATTCCAAATATCACTTTGCCAATTCCAAAAGAACTGTCTTAGCGAAAGGCTTCTTGAGGGGAAAGCTGTAACTCTGTGAGATGATTTCAAAGAACACAAAGAAGTTTCTCAGAAAGCTTCTTTCTCTTTGTTATCGGAGGATATTTCCTTTGGCCCTATAGTCTTCCAAGGGATCCGAAATATCTGTTCTCAGATTCCACAGAAATAAGGCTAGCAAAGAGATCCACGAAATACAGATGTAACTCTGTGAGATGAATTAACAGAACACTAAGCAGTTTCTCCGAAAGCTTCTTTCCAGATTTCATCTGAGGATATTTCCTTTTTCACCATAGCCCTCTATGGGCTTCCAAATATCACTTTGCCAATTCCACAAGAACTGTCTCAGCGAAAGGGTTCTAGAGGGGAAAGCTGTAACTCTGTGAGATGATTTCAAAGAACACAAAGAAATTTCTCAGAAAGCTTCTTTCTCTTTGTTACCGGAGGATATTTCCTTTGGCCCTATAGTCTTCCAAGGGATCATAAGTATCTGTTCTCAGATACCACAGAAATAAGGCTAGCAAAGAGATCGACGAAATACAGATGTAACTCTGTGAGATGAATTAACAGAACACTAATCAGTTTCTCAGAAAGCTTCTTTCCAGATTTCATCTGAGGATATTTCCTTTTTCACCATAGCCCTCTATGGGCTTCCAAATATCACTTTGCCAATTTCACAAGATCTGTCTTAGCGAAAGGCTTCTTGAGGGGAAAGCTGTAACTCTGTCAGATGATTTCACAGAACACAAAGAAGTTTCTCAGAAAGTTTCTTTCTCTTTGTTATCGGAGGATATTTCCTTTGGCCCTATAGTCTTCCAAGGGATCCGAAATATCTGTTCTCAGATTCCACAGAAATAAGGCTAGCAAAGAGATCCACGAAATACAGATGTAATTCTGTGAGATGAATTAACAGAACACTAAGCAGTTTCTCAGAAAGCTTCTTTCCAGATTTCATCTGAGGATATTTCCTTTTTCACCATAGCCCTCTATGGGCTTCCAAATATCACTTTGCCAATTCCACAAGAAGTGTCTTAGCGAAAGGCTTCTTGAGGGGAAAGCTGTAACTCTGTGAGATGATTTCACAGAACACAAAGAAGTTTCTCAGAAAGCTTCTTTCTCTTTGTTATCGGAGGATATTTCCTTTGGCCCTATAGTCTTCCAAGGGATCCGAAATATCTGTTCTCAGATTCCACAGAAATAAGGCAAGCAAAGAGATCCACGAAATACAGATGTAACTCTGTGAGATGAATTAACAGAACACTAAGCAGTTTCTCAGAAAGCTTCTTTCCAGATTTCATCTGTGAATATTTCCTTTTTCACCATAGCCCTCTAAGGGCTTGCAAATATCACTTTGCCAATTCCACAAGAACTGTCCTGGCGAAAGGCTTCTTGAGTGGAAAGCTGTACATCTGTGAGATGATTTCACAGAACACAAAGAAGTTTCTCAGAAAGCTTCTTCCTCTTTGTTATCGGAGGATATTTCCTTTGGCCCTATAGTCTTCCAAGGGATCCGAAATATCTGTTCTCAGATTCCACAGAAATAAGGCTAGCAAAGAGATCCACGAAATACAGATGTAACTCTGTGAGATGAATTAACAGAACACTAAGCAGTTTCTCAGAAAGCTTCTTTCCAGATTTCATCGGAGGATATTTCCTTTTTCACCATAGCCCTCTATGGGCTTCCAAATATCACTTTGCCAATTCCACAAGAACTGTCTTAGCAAAAGGCTTCTTGAGGGGAAAGCTGTAACTCTGTGAGATGATTTCACAGAACACAAAGAAGTTTCTCAGAAAGCTTCTTTCTCTTTGTTATCGGAGGATATTTCCTTTGGCGCTATAGTCTTCCAAGGGATCCGAAATATCTGTTCTCAGATTCCACAGAAATAAGGCTAGCAAAGAGATCCACGAAATACAGATGTAACTCTGTGAGATGAATTAACAGAACACTAAGCAGTTTCTCAGAAAGCTTCTTTCCAGATTTCATCGGAGGATATTTCCTTTTTCACCATAGCCCTCTATGGGCTTCCAAATATCACTTTGCCAATTCCACAAGAACTGTCTTAGCGAAAGGCTTCTTGAGGGGAAAGCTGTAACTCTGTGACATGATTTCAAAGAACACAAAGAAGTTTCTCAGAAAGCTTCTTTCTCTTTGTTATCGGAGGATATTTCCTTTGGCCCTATAGTCTTCCAAAGGATCCGAAATATCTGTTCTCAGATTCCACAGAAATAAGGCTAGCAAAGAGATCCACGAAATACAGATGTAACTCTGTGAGATGAATTAACAGAACACTAAGCAGTTTCTCAGAAAGCTTCTTTCCAGATTTCATCTGAGGATATTTCCTTTTTCACCATAGCCCTCTATGGGCTTCCAAATATCACTTTGCCAATTCCACAAGAAGTGTCTTAGTGAAAGGCTTCTTGAGGGGAAAGCTGTAACTCTGTGAGATGATTTCAAAGAACACAAAGAAGTTTCTCAGAAAGCTTCTTTCTGTTTGTTATCAGAGGATATTTCCTTTGGCCCTATAGTCTTCCAAGGGATCCGAAATATCTGTTCTCAGATTCCACAGAAATAAGGCTAGCAAAGAGATCGACGAAATACAGATGTAACTCTGTGAGATGAATTAACAGAACACTAAGCAGTTTCTCAGAAAGCTTCTTTCCAGATTTCATCGGAGGATATTTCCTTTTTCACCATAGCCCTCTATGGGCTTCCAAATATCACTTTGCCATTTCCACAAGAACTGTCTTAACGAAAGGCTTCTGGAGGGGAAAGCTGTGACTCTGTGAGATGATTTCAAAGAACACAAAGAAAGTTTCTCAGAAAGTTTCTTTCTCTTTGTTATCGGAGGATATTTCCTTTGGCCCTATAGTCTTCCAAGGGATCCGAAGTATCTGTTCTCAGATTCCACAGAAATAAGGCTAGCAAAGAGATCGACGAAATACAGATGTAACTCTGTGAGATGAATTAACAGAACACTAAGCAGTTTCTCAAAAAGCTTCTTTCCAGATTTCATCTGAGGATATTTCCTTTTTCACCATAGCCCTCTATGGGCTTCCAAATATCACTTTGCCAATTCCACAAGAACTGTCTTGGCGAAAGGCTTCTTGAGGTGAAAGCTGTAACTCTGTGAGATGATTTCACAGAACACAAAGAAGTTTCTAAGAAAGCTTCTTTCTCTTTGTTATCGGAGAATATTTCCTTTGGCTCTATACTCTTCCAAGGGATCCGAAATATCTGTTCTCAGATGCCACAGAAATAAGGCTAGCAAAGAGATCCACGAAATACAGATGTAACTCTGTGAGATGAATTAACAGAACACTAAGCAGTTTCTCAGAAAGCTTCTTTCCAGATTTCATCTGAGGATATTTCCTTTTTCACCATAGCCCTCTATGGGCTTCCAAATATCACTTTGCCAATTGCACAAGAACTGCCTTGGCGAAAGGCTTCTTGAGGGGAAAGCTGTAACTCTGTGCGATGATTTCACAGAACACAAAGAAGTTTCTCAGAAAGCTTCTTTCTGTTTGTTATCGTAGGATATTTCCTTTGGCCCTATAGTCTTCCAAGGGATCCGAAATATCTGTTCTCAGATTCCACAGAAATAAGGCTAGCAAAGAGATCCACGAAATACAGATGTAACTCTGTGAGATGAATTAACAGAACACTAAGCAGTTTCTCAGAAAGTTTCTTTCCAGATTTCATCGAAGGATATTTCCTTTTTCACCATAGCCCTCTATGGGCTTCCAAATATCACTTTGCCAATTCCACAAGAACTGTCTTAGCGAAAGGCTTCTTGAAGGGAAAGCTGTAACTCTGTGAGATGATTTCAAAGAACACAAAGAAGTTTCTCAGAAAGCTTCTTTCTCTTTGTTATCGGCGGATATTTCCTTTGGCCCTATAGCCTTCCAAGGGATCCGAAATATCTGTTCTCAGATTCCACAGAAATAAGGCTAGCAAAGAGATCCACGAAATACAGATGTAACTCTATGAGATGAATTAACAGAACACTAAGCAGTTTCTCAGAAAGCTTCTTTCCAGATTTCATGGGAGGATATTTCCTATTTCACCATAGCCCTCTATGGGCTTCCAAATATCACTTTGCCAATTCCACAAGAACTGTCTTAGCTAAAGGCTTCTTGAGGGGATAGCTGTAACTCTGTGAGATGATTTCACAGAACACAAAGAAGTTTCTCAGAAAGCTTCTTTCTCTTTGTTATCGGAGGATATTTCCTTTGGCCCTATAGTCTTCCAAGGGATCCGAAGTATCTGTTCTCAGATTCCACAGAAATAAGGCTAGCAAAGAGATCGACGAAATACAGATGTAACTCTGTGAGATGAATTAACAGAACACTAAGCAATTTCTCAGAAAGCTTCTTTCCAGATTTCATCTGAGGATATTTCCTTTTTCACCATAGCCCTCTATGGGCTTCCAAATATCACTTTGCCAATTCCACAAGAACTGTCTTGGCGAAAGGCTTCTTGAGGTGAAAACTGTAACTCTGTGAGATGATTTCACAGAACACAAAGAGTTTCTCAGAAAGCTTCTTTCTCTTTGTTATCGGAGAATATTTCCTTTGGCTCTATACTCTTCCAAGGGATCCGAAATATCTGTTCTCAGATTCCACAGAAATAAGGCTAGCAAAGAGATCCACGAAATACAGATGTAACTCTGTGAGATGAATTAACAGAACACTAAGCAGTTTCTCAGAAAGCTTCTTTCCAGATTTCATCTGAGGATATTTCCTTTTTCACCGTAGCCCTCTAAGGGCTTCCAAATATCACTTTGCCAATTGCACAAGAACTGCCTTGGCGAAAGGCACTTGAGGGGAAAGCTGTAACTCTGTGAGATGATTTCACAGAACACAAAGAAGTTTCTCAGAAAGCTTCTTTCTGTTTGTTATCGGAGGATATTTCCTTTGGCCCTACAGTCTTCCAAGGGATCCGAAATATCTGTTCTCAGATTCCACAGAAATAAGGCTAGCAAAGAGATCCACGAAATACAGATGTAACTCTGTGAGATGAATTAACAGAACACTAAGCAGTTTCTCAGAAAGCTTCTTTCCAGATTTCATCGAAGGATATTTCCTTATTCACCATAGCCCTCTATGGGATTCCAAATATCACTTTGCCAATTCCAAAAGAACTGTCTTAGCGAAAGGCTTCTTGAGGGGAAAGCTGTAACTCTGTGAGATGATTTCAAAGAACACAAAGAAGTTTCTCAGAAAGCTTCTTTCTCTTTGTTATCGGAGGATATTTCCTTTGGCCCTATAGTCTTCCAAGGGATCCGAAATATCTGTTCTCAGATTCCACAGAAATAAGGCTAGCAAAGAGATCCACGAAATACAGATGTAACTCTGTGAGATGAATTAACAGAACACTAAGCAGTTTCTCCGAAAGCTTCTTTCCAGATTTCATCTGAGGATATTTCCTTTTTCACCATAGCCCTCTATGGGCTTCCAAATATCACTTTGCCAATTCCACAAGAACTGTCTCAGCGAAAGGGTTCTAGAGGGGAAAGCTGTAACTCTGTGAGATGATTTCAAAGAACACAAAGAAATTTCTCAGAAAGCTTCTTTCTCTTTGTTACCGGAGGATATTTCCTTTGGCCCTATAGTCTTCCAAGGGATCATAAGTATCTGTTCTCAGATACCACAGAAATAAGGCTAGCAAAGAGATCGACGAAATACAGATGTAACTCTGTGAGATGAATTAACAGAACACTAAGCAGTTTCTCAGAAAGCTTCTTTCCAGATTTCATCTGAGGATATTTCCTTTTTCACCATAGCCCTCTATGGGCTTCCAAATATCAATTTGCCAATTTCACAAGATCTGTCTTAGCGAAAGGCTTCTTGAGGGGAAAGCTGTAACTCTGTCAGATGATTTCACAGAACACAAAGAAGTTTCTCAGAAAGTTTCTTTCTCTTTGTTATCGGAGGATATTTCCTTTGGCCCTATAGTCTTCCAAGGGATCCGAAATATCTGTTCTCAGATTCCACAGAAATAAGGCTAGCAAAGAGATCCACGAAATACAGATGTAACTCTGTGAGATGAATTAACAGAACACTAAGCAGTTTCTCAGAAAGCTTCTTTCCAGATTTCATCTGAGGATATTTCCTTTTTCACCATAGCCCTCTATGGGCTTCCAAATATCACTTTGCCAATTCCACAAGAAGTGTCTTAGCGAAAGGCTTCTTGAGGGGAAAGCTGTAACTCTGTGAGATGATTTCACAGAACACAAAGAAGTTTCTCAGAAAGCTTCTTTCTGTTTGTTATCGGAGGATATTTCCTTTGGCCCTATAGTCTTCCAAGGGATCCGAAATATCTGTTCTCAGATTCCACAGAAATAAGGCAAGCAAAGAGATCCACGAAATACAGATGTAACTCTGTGAGATGAATTAACAGAACACTAAGCAGTTTCTCAGAAAGCTTCTTTCCAGATTTCATCTGTGAATATTTCCTTTTTCACCATAGCCCTCTAAGGGCTTGCAAATATCACTTTGCCAATTCCACAAGAACTGTCCTGGCGAAAGGCTTCTTGAGTGGAAAGCTGTATATCTGTGAGATGATTTCACAGAACACAAAGAAGTTTCTCAGAAAGCTTCTTCCTCTTTGTTATCGGAGGATATTTCCTTTGGCCCTATAGTCTTCCAAGGGATCCGAAATATCTGTTCTCAGATTCCACAGAAATAAGGCTAGCAAAGAGATCCACGAAATACAGATGTAACTCTGTGAGATGAATTAACAGAACACTAAGCAGTTTCTCAGAAAGCTTCTTTCCAGATTTCATCGGAGGATATTTCCTTTTTCACCATAGACCTCTATGGGCTTCCAAATATCACTTTGCCAATTCCACAAGAACTGTCTTAGCAAAAGGCTTCTTGAGGGGAAAGCTGTAACTCTGTGAGATGATTTCACAGAACACAAAGAAGTTTCTCAGAAAGCTTCTTTCTCTTTGTTATCGGAGGATATTTCCTTTGGCCCTATAGTCTTCCAAGGGATCCGAAATATCTGTTCTCAGATTCCACAGAAATAAGGCTAGCAAAGAGATCCACGAAATACAGATGTAACTCTGTGAGATGAATTAACAGAACACTAAGCAGTTTCTCAGAAAGCTTCTTTCCAGATTTCATCGGAGGATATTTCCTTTTTCACCATAGCCCTCTATGGGCTTCCAAATATCACTTTGCCAATTCCACAAGAACTGTCTTAGCGAAAGGCTTCTTGAGGGGAAAGCTGTAACTCTGTGACATGATTTCAAAGAACACAAAGAAGTTTCTCAGAAAGCTTCTTTCTCTTTGTTATCGGAGGATATTTCCTTTGGCCCTATAGTCTTCCAAAGGATCCGAAATATCTGTTCTCAGATTCCACAGAAATAAGGCTAGCAAAGAGATCCACGAAATACAGATGTAACTCTGTGAGATGAATTAACAGAACACTAAGCAGTTTCTCAGAAAGCTTCTTTCCAGATTTCATCTGAGGATATTTCCTTTTTCACCATAGCCCTCTATTGGCTTCCAAATATCACTTTGCCAATTCCACAAGAAGTGTCTTAGCGAAAGGCTTCTTGAGGGGAAAGCTGTAACTCTGTGAGATGATTTCAAAGAACACAAAGAAGTTTCTCAGAAAGCTTCTTTCTGTTTGTTATCAGAGGATATTTCCTTTGGCCCTATAGTCTTCCAAGGGATCCGAAATATCTGTTCTCAGATTCCACAGAAATAAGGCTAGCAAAGAGATCGACGAAATACAGATGTAACTCTGTGAGATGAATTAACAGAACACTAAGCAGTTTCTCAGAAAGCTTCTTTCCAGATTTCATCTGAGGATATTTCCTTTTTCACCATAGCCCTCTATGGGCTTCCAAATATCACTTTGCCATTTCCACAAGAACTGTCTTAACGAAAGGCTTCTGGAGGGGAAAGCTGTGACTCTGTGAGATGATTTCAAAGAACACAAAGAAAGTTTCTCAGAAAGTTTCTTTCTCTTTGTTATCGGAGGATATTTCCTTTGGCCCTATAGTCTTCCAAGGGATCCGAAATATCTGTTCTCAGATTCCACAGAAATAAGGCTAGCAAAGAGATAGACGAAATACAGATTTAACTCTGTGAGATGAATTAACAGAACACTAAGCAGTTTCTCAGAAAGCTTGTTTCCAGATTTCATCGAAGAATATTTCCTTTTTCACCATAGCCCTCTATGGGTTTCCAAATATCACTTTGCCAATTCCACAAGAACTGTCTTAGCGAAAGGCTTCTTGACGGGAAAGCTGTAACTCTGTGAGATGATTTCAAAGAACACAAAGAAGTTTCTCAGAAAGCTTCTTTCTCTTTGTTATCGGAGGATATTTCCTTTGGCCCTATAGTCTTCCAAGGGATCCGAAATATCTGATGTCTGATTCCACAGAAATAAGGCTAGCAAAGAGATCGACGAAATACAGATGTAACTCTGTGAGATGAATTAACAGAACACTAAGCAGTTTCTCAGAAAGCTTCTTTCCAGATTTCATCTGTGAATATTTCCTTTTTCACCATAGCCCTCTATGGGCTTCCAAATATCACTTTCCCAATTCCACAAGAACTGTCTTGGCGAAAGGATTCTTGAGAGGAAAGCTGTACCTCTGTGAGATGATTTCAAAGAACACAAAGAAGTTTCTCAGAAAGCTTCTTTCTCTTTGTTATCGGAGGATATTTCCTTTGGCCCTATAGTCTTCCAAGGGATCCGAAATATCTGTTCTCAGATTCCACAGAAATAAGGCTAGCAAAGAGATCCACGAAATACAGATGTAACTCTGTGAGATGAATTAACAGAACACTAAGCAGTTTCTCAGAAAGCTTCTTTCCAGATTTCATCGGAGTATATATCCTTTTCACCATAGCCCTCTATGGGCTTCCAAATATCACTTTGCCAATTCCACAAGAACTGTCTGGGCGAAAGGCTTCTTGTGTGGAAAGCTGTAACTATGTGAGATGATTTCCAAGAACACGAAGAAGTTTCTCAGAAAGCTTCTTTCTCTTTGTTTTCGGAGGATATTTCCTTTGGCCCTATAGTCTTCCAAGGGATCCGAAATATCTGTTCTCAGATTCCACAGAAATAAGGCTAGCAAAGAGACCGACGAAATACAGATGTAACTCTGTGAGATGAATTAACAGAACACTAAGCAGTTTCTCAGAAAACTTCTTTCCAGATTTCATCTGAGGATATTTCCTTTTTCACCATAGCCCTCTATGGGCTTCCAAATATCACTTTGCCATTTCCACAAGAACTGTCTTAACGAAAGGCTTCTTGAGGGGAAAGCTGTGACTCTGTGAGATGATTTCCAAGAACACAAAGAAAGTTTCTCAGAAAGTTTCTTTCTCTTTGTTATCGGAGGATATTTCCTTTGGCCCTATAGTCTTCCAAGGGATCCGAAATATCTGTTCTCAGATTCCACAGAAATAAGACTAGCAAAGAGATCGACGAAATACAGATTTAACACTGTGAGATGAATTAACAGAACACTAAGCAGTTTCTCAGAAAACTTTTTTCCAGATTTCATCGAAGGATATTTCCTTTTTCACCATAGCCCTCTATGGGCTTCCAAATATCACTTTGCCAATTCCACAAGAACTGTCTTAGCGAAAGGCTTCTTGACGGGAAAGCTGTAACTCTGTGAGATGATTTCAAAGAACACAAAGAAGTTTCTCAGAAAGCTTCTTTCTCTTTGTTATCGGAGGATATTTCCTTTGGCCCTATAGTCTTCCAAGGGATCCGAAATATCTGATCTCAGATTCCACAGAAATAAGGCTAGCAAAGAGATCGACGAAATACAGATGTAACTCTGTGAGAAGAATTAACAGAACACTAAGCAGTTTCTCAGAAAGCTTCTTTCCAGATTTCATCTGTGAATATTTCCTTTTTCACCATAGCCCTCTATGGGCTTCCAAATATCACTTTCCCAATTCCAGAAGAACTGTCTTGGCGAAAGGATTCTTGAGGGGAAAGCTGTACCTCTGTGAGATGATTTCACAGAACACAAAGAAGTTTCTCAGAAAGCTTCTTTCTCTTTGTTATCGGAGGATATTTCCTTTGGCCCTATAGTCTTCCAGGGGATCCGAAATATCTGTTCTCAGATTCCACAGAAATAAGGCTAGCAAAGAGATCCACGAAATACAGATGTAACTCTGTGAGATGAATTAACAGAACACTAAGCAGTTTCTCAGAAAGCTTCTTTCCAGATTTCATCGGAGTATATATCCTTTTCACCATAGCCCTCTATGGGCTTCCAAATATCACTTTGCCAATTCCACAAGAACTGTCTTAGCGAAAGGCTTCTTGTGTGGAAAGCTGTAACTATGTGAGATGATTTCCAAGAACACAAAGAAGTTTCTCAGAAAGCTTCTTTCTCTTTGTTTTCGGAGGATATTTCCTTTGGCCCTATAGTCTTCCAAGGGATCCGAAATATCTGTTCTCATATTCCACAGAAATAAGGCTAGCAAAGAGATCCACGAAATACAGATGTAACTCTGTGAGATGAATTAACAAACCACTAAGCAGTTTCTCAGAAAGCTTCTTTCCAGATTACATCGGAGGATATTTCCTTTTTCACCATAGCCCTCTATGGGCTTCCAAATATCACTCTGCCAATTCCAGAAGAACTGTCTTGTCGAAAGGCTTCTTGAGGGGAAAGCTGTAACTCTGTGAGATGATGTCACAGAACACAAAGAAGTTTTTCAGAAAGCTTCTTTCTCTCTGTTATCGGATGATATTTCCTTTGGCCCTATAGTCTTCCAAGGGATGCGAAATATCTGTTCTCAGATTCCACAGAAATAAGGCTAGCAAAGAGATCGACGAAATACAGATGTAACTCTGTGAGATGAATTAACAGAACACTAAGCAGTTTCTCAGAAAGCTTCTTTCCAGATTTCGTCGGAGGATATTTCCTTTTTCACCATAGCCCCCTATGGGCTTCCAAATATCACTCTGCCAATTCCAGAAGAACTGTCTTGTCGAAAGGTTTCTTGAGGGGAAAGCTGTAACTCTGTGAGATGATTTCACAGAACACAAAGAAGTTTTTCAGAAATCTTCTTTCTCTCTGTTATCGGAGGATATTTCCTTTGGCCCTATAGACTTCCAAGGGATGCGAAATATCTGTTCTCAGATTCCACAGAAATAAGGCTAGCAAAGAGATCGACGAAATACAGATGTAACCCTGTGAGATGAGTTAACAGAACACTAAGCAGTTTCTCAGAAAGCTTCTTTACAGATTTCATCTGAGGATATTTCCTTTTTCACCATAGCCCTCTATGGGCTTCCAAATATCACTTGGCCAATTCCACAAGAACTGTCTTGGCGAAAGGCTTCTTGAGGGGAAAGCTGTAACTCTGTAAGATGATTTCACAGAACACAAAGAAGTTTCTCAGAAAGCTTCTTTCTCTTTGTTATCGGAGGATATTTCCTTTGGCCCTATAGTCTTCCAAGGGACACGAAATATCTGTTCTCAGATTCCACAGAAATAAGGCTAGCAAAGAGATCGACGAAATACAGATGTAACTCTGTGAGATGAATTAACAGAACACTAAGCAGTTTCTCAGAAAGCTTCTTTCCAGATTTCGTCGGAGGATATTTCCTTTTTCACCATAGCCCCCTATGGGCTTCCAAATATCACTTTGCCAATTCCACAAGAACTGTCTTAGCGAAAGGCTTCTTGAGGGGAAAGCTCTAACTCTGTGAGATGATTTCAAAGAACACAAAGAAGTTTCTCAGAAAGCTTCTTTCTCTTTGTTATCAGAGGATATTTCCTTTGGCCCTATAGTCTTCCAAGGGATCCGAAATATCTGTTCTCAGATTCCACAGAAATAAGGCTAGCAAAGAGATCGACGAAATACAGATGTAACTCTGTGAGATGAATTAACAGAACACTAAGCAGTTTCTCAGAAAGCTTCTTTCCAGATTTCATCGGAGGATATTTCCTTTTTCACCATAGCCCTCTATGGGCTTCCAAATATCACTTTGCCAATTCCACAAGAACTGTCTTAGCGAAAGGTTTCTTGAGGGGAAAGCTGTAACTCTGTGAGATGATTTCAAGGAACACAAAGAAGTTTCCCAGAAAGCTTCTTTCTCTTTGTAATCAGAGGATATTTCCTTTCGTCCAATAGTCTTCCAAGGGAACCGAAATATCTGTTCTCAGATTCCACAGAAATAAGGCTAGCAAAGAGATCGACGAAATACAGATGTAACTCTGTGAGATGAATTAACAGAACACTAAGCAGTTTCTCAGAAAGCTTCTTTCCAGATTTCATCTGAGGATATTTCCTTTTTCACCATAGCCCTCTATGGGCTCCCAAATATCACTTTACCAATTCCACAAGAACTGTCTTAGCGAAAGGCTTCTTGAGGGGACAGCTGTAACTCTGTGAGATGATTTCACAGAACACAAAGAAGTTTCTCAGAAAGCTTCTTTCTCTTTGTTATCGGAGGATATTTCCTTTGTCCCTATAGTCTTCCAAGGGATCCGAAATATCTGTTTTCAGATTCCAGAGAAATAAGGCTAGCAAAGTGATCCACGAAATACAGATGTAACTCTGTGAGATGAATTAACAGAACACTAAGCAGTTTCTCAGAAAGCTTCTCTCCGGATTTCATCGGAGGATATTTCCTTTTTCACCATAGCCCTCTATGGGCTTCCAAATATCACTCTGCCAATTCCAGAAGAACTGTCCTGGCGAAAGGCTTCTTGAGGGGAAAGGTGTAACTCTGTGAGATGATTTCACAGAACACAAAGAAGTTTCTCAGAAAGCTTCTCTCTCTCTGTTATCGAAGGATATTTCCTTTGGCCCTATAGTCTTCCAAGGGATCCGAAATATCTGTTCTTAGATTCCACAGAAATAAGACTAGCAAAGAGATCCACGAAATACAGATGTAACTCTGTGAGATGAATTAACGGAACACTAAGCAGTTTCTCAGAAAGCTTCTTTCGAGATTTCATCTGAGCATATTTCCTTTTTCACCATAGCCATCTATGGGCTTCCAAATATCACTTTGCCAATTCCTCAAGAACTGTCTTGCGAAAGGCTTCTTGAGGGGAAAGCTGTAACTCTGTGAGATGATTTCACAGAACACAAAGAAGTTTCTCAGAAAGCTTCTTTCTCTTTGTTATCGGAGGATATTTCCTTTGGCCCTATAGTCTTCCAAGGGATCCGAAATATCTGTTCTCAGATTCCACTGAAATAAGGCTAGCAAAGATATCCACGAAATATAGATGTAACTCTGTGAGATGAATTAACAGAACACTAAGCAGTTTCTCAGAAAGCTTCTTTGCAGATTTCATCGGAGGATATTTCCTTTTTCACCATAGCCCTCTATGGGCTTCCAAATATCACTTTGCCAATTCCACAAGAACTGTCTTAGCGAAAGGCTTCTTGAGGGGAAAGCTGTAACTCTGTGAGATGATTTCAAAGAACACAAAGAAGTTTCTCAAAAAGCTTCTTTCTCTTTGTTTTCGGAGGATATTTCCTTTGGCCCTGTAGTCTTCCAAGGGATCTGAAATATCTGTTCTCAGATTCCACAGAAATAAGGCTACCAAAGAGATCCACGAAATACAGATGTAACTCTGTGGGATGAATTAACAGAACACTAAGCAGTTTCTCAGAAAGCTTCTTTCCAGATTTCATCTGAGGATATTTCCTTTTTCACGATAGCCCTCTATGGGCTTCCAAATATCACTTTGCCAATTCCACAGGAACTGTCTTGAGAAAGGCTTCTTGAGGGGAAGGGTGTAACTCTGTGAGATGATTTCACAGAACACAAAAAGTTTCTCAGAAAGCTTCTTTCTCTTTGTTATCGGAGGATATTTCCTTTGACCCTATAGTTTTCCAAGGGATCCGAAATATCTGTTCTCAGATTCCACAGAAATAAGGCTAGCAAAGAGATCGACGAAATACAGATGTAACTCTGTGAGATGAATTAACAGAACACTAAGCAGTTTCTCAGAAAGCTTCTTTCCAGATTTCATCTGAGGATATTTCCTTTTTCACCATAGCCCTCTAGGGGCTTCCAAATATCACTTTGCCAATTCCACAAGAACTGTCTTGGCGAAAGGTTTCTTGTGGGGAAAGCTGTAACTCTGTAAGATGATTTCACAGAACACAAAGAAGTCTCTCAAAAAGCTTCTTTCTCTTTGTTATCGGAGGATATTTCCTTTGGCCCTATAGTCTTCCAAGGGATCTGAAATATCTGTTCTCAGATTCCACAGAAATAAGGCTAGCAAAGAGATCCACGAAATACAGATGTAACTCTGTGAGATGAATTAACAGAACACTAAGCAGTTTCTCAGAAAGCTTCTTTCCAGATTTCATCTGAGGTTACTTCCTTTTTCACCATAGCCCTCTATGGGCTTCCAAATATCACTTTGCCAATTCCAAAAGAACTGTCTTGGCGAAAGGCTTCTTGAGGGGAAAGCTGTAACTCTGTGATGATTTCACAGAACACAAAGAAGTTTCTCAGAAAGCTTCTTTCTCTTTGTTATCGGAGGATATTTCCTTTGGCCCTATAGTCTTCCAAGGGATCCGAAATATCTGTTCTCAGATTCCACAGAAATAAGGCTAGCAAAGAGATCGACGAAATACAGATGTAACTCTGTGAAATGAATTAACAGAACACTAAGCAGTTTCTCAGAAAGCTTCTTTCCAGATTTCATCTGAGTATATTTCCTTTTTCACCATAGCCCTCTATGGGCTTCCAAATATCACTTTGCCAATTCCACAAGAACTGTCTTGCGAAAGGCTTCTTGAGGGGAAAGCTGTAACTCTGTGAGATGATTTCACAGAACACAAAGAAGTTTCTCAGAAAGCTTCTTTCTCTTTGTTATCGGAGGATATTTCCTTTGGCCCTATAGTCTTCCAAGGGATCCGAAATATCTGTTCTCAGATTCCACAGAAATAAGGCTAGCAAAGAGATCCAGGAAATATAGATGTAACTCTTTGAGATGAATTAACAGAACACTAAGCAGTTTCTCAGAAAGCTTCTTTCCAGATTTCATCGGAGGATATTTCCTTTTTCACCATAGCCCTCTATGGGCTTCCAAATATCACTTTGCCAATTCCACAAGAACTGTCTTAGCGAAAGGCTTCTTGAGGGGAATGCTGTAACTCTGTGAGATGATTTCACAGAACACAAAGAAGTTTCTCAGAAAGCTTCTTTCTGTTTGTTATCGCTGGATATTTCCTTTGGCCCTGTAGTCTTACAAGGGATCCGAAATATCTGTTCTCAGATTCCACAGAAATAAGGCTAGCAAAGAGATCCACGAAATACAGATGTAACTCTGTGAGGTGAATTAACAGAACACTAAGCAGTTTCTCAGAAAGCTTCTTTCCAGATTTCATCTGAGGATATATCCTTTTTCACCATAGCCCTCTATGGGCTTCCAAATATCACTTTGCCAATTCCACAGGAACTGTCTTGCGAAAGGCTTCTTGAGGGGAAGGGTGTAACTCTGAGAGATGATTTCACAGAACACAAAAAGTTTCTCAGAAAGCTTCTTTCTCTTTGTTATCGGAGGATATTTCCTTTGGCCCTATAGTCTTCCAAGGGATCCGAAATACCTGTTCCCAGATTCCACAGAAATAAGGCTAGCAAAGAGATCCACGAAATACAGATGTACCTCGGTGAGGTGAATTAACAGAACACTAAGCAGTTTCTCAGAAAGCTTCTTTCCAGATTTCATCGGAGGATATTTCCTTTTTCACCATAGCCCTCTATGGGCTTCCAAATATCACTTTGCCAATTCCACAAGAACTGTCTTAGCGAAAGGCTTCTTGAGGGGAATGCTGTAACTCTGTGAGATGATTTCACAGAACACAAAGAAGTTTCTCAGAAAGCTTCTTTCTGTTTGTTATCGGAGGATATTTCCTTTGGCCCTATAGTCTTCCAAGGGATCCGAAATATCTGTTCTCAGATTCCACAGAAATAAGGCTAGCAAAGAGATACACGAAATACAGATGTAACTCTGTGAGATGAATTAACAGAACACTAAGCAGTTTCTCAGAAAGCTTCTTTCCAGATTTCATCTGAGGATATTTCCTTTTTCACCATAGCCCTCTAAGGGCTTCCAAATATCACTTTGCCAATTCCACAAGAACTGTCTTGGCGAAAGGTTTCTTGAGGGGAAAGCTGTAACTCTGTGAGATGATGTCACAGAACACAAAGAAGTTTCTCAAAAAGCTTCTTTCTCTTTGTTACCGGAGGATATTTCCTTTGGCCCTATAGTCTTCCAAGGGATCTGAAATATCTGTTCTCAGATTCCACAGAAATAAGGCTAGCAAAGAGATCCACGAAATACACATGTAACTCTGTGAGATGAATTAACAGAACACTAAGCAGTTTCTCAGAAAGCTTCTTTCCAGATTTCATCTGAGGATACTTCCTTTTTCACCATAGCCCTCTATGGGCTTCCAAATATCACTTTGCCAATTCCACAAGAACTGTCTTGGCGAAAGGCTTCTTGAGGGGAAAGCTGTAACTCTGTGAGATGATTTCACAGAACACAAAGAAGATTCTCAGAAAGCTTCTTTCTCTTTGTTATCGGAGGATATTTCCTTTGGCCTTATAGTCTTCCAAGGGATCCGAAATATCTGTTCTCAGATTCCACAGAAATAAGGCTAGCAAAGAGATCGACGAAATACAGATGTAACTCTGTGAGATGAATTAACAGAACACTAAGCAGTTTCTCAGAAAGCTTCATTCCAAATTTCATCTGAGTATATTTCCTTTTTCACCATAGCCCTCTATGGGCTCCCAAATATCACTTTGCCAATTCCACAAGAACTGTCTTGCGAAAGGCTTCTTGAGGGGAAAGCTGTAACTCTGTGAGATGATTTCACAGAACACAAAGAAGTTTCTCAGAAAGCTTCTTTCTCTTTGTTTTTGGAGGATATTTCCTTTGGCCCTATAGTCTTCCAAGGGATCCGAAATATCTGTTCTCAGATTCCACTGAAATAAGGCTAGCAAAGAGATCCACGAAATATAGATGTAACTCTGTGAGATGAACTAACAGAACACTAAGCAGTTTCTCAGAAAGCTTCTTTCCAGATTTCATAGGAGGATATTTCCTTTTTCACCATAGCCCTCTATGGGCTTCCAAATATCACTTTGCCAATTCCACAAGAACTGTCTTAGCGAAAGGCTTCTTGAGGGGAAAGCTGTAACTCTGTGAGATGATTTCAAAGAGCACAAAGAAGTTTCTCAGAAAGCTTCTTTCTCTTTTTTATCAGAGGTTATTTCCTTTGGGCCTATACTCTTCCAAGGGGTCCGAAATATCTGTTCTCATATTTCACAGAAATAAGGCTAGCAAAGAGATCGACGAAATACAGATGTAATTCTGTGAGATGAATTAACAGAACTCTAAGCAGTTTCTCAGAAAGCTTCTTTCCAGATTGCATCTGAGGATATTTCCTTTTTCACCATAGCCCTCTATGGGCTTCCAAATATCACTTTGCCAATTCCACAAGAACTGTCTTGGCGAAAGGCTTCTTGAGGGGAAAGCTGTAACTATGTGAGATGATTTCAAAGAACACAAAGAAGTTTCTCAAAAAGCTTCTTTCTCTTTGTTATCGGAGGATATTTCGTTTGGCCCTGTATTCTTCCAAGGGATCTGTAATATCTGTTCTCAGATTCCACAGAAATAAGGCTAGCAAAGAGATCCACGAAATACAGATGTAACTCTGTGAGATGAATTAACAGAACACTAAGCAGTTTCTCAGAAAGCTTCTCTCCAGATTTCATCGGAGGATATTTCCTTTTTCACCATAGCCCTCTATGGGCTTCCAAATATCACTTTGCCAATTCCACAAGAACTGTCTTGGCGAAAGGCTTCTTGAGGGGAAAGCTGTAACTATGTGAGATGATTTCACAGAACACAAAGAAGTTTCTCAAAAAGCTTCTTTCTCTTTGTTATCGGAGGATATTTCCTTTGGCCCTGTAGTCTTCCAAGGGATCTGTAATATCTGTTCTCAGATTCCACAGAAATAAGGCTAGCAAAGAGATCCACGAAATACACATGTAACTCTGTGAGATGAATTAACAGAACACTAAGCAGTTTCTCAGAAAGCTTCTTTCCAGATTTCATCTGAGGATATTTCCTTTTTCACCATAGCCCTCTATGGGCTTCCAAATATCACTTTGCCAATTCCACAAGAACTGTCTTAGCGAAAGGCTTCTTGAGGGGAATGCTGTAACACTGTGAGATGATTTCACAGAACACAAAGAAGTTTCTCAGAAAGCTTCTTTCTGTTTGTTATCGGAGGATATTTCCTTTGTCCCTATAGTCTTCCAAGGGATCCGAAATATCTGTTCTCAGATTCCACAGAAATAAGGCTAGCAAAGAGATCGACGAAATACAGATGTAACTCTGTGAGATGAATTAACAGAACACTAAGCAGTTTCTCAGAAAGCTTCTTTCCAGATTTCATCTGAGGATATTTCCTTTTTTACCATAGCCCTCTAAGGGCTTCCAAATATCAGTTTGCCAATTCCACAGGACCTGTCTTGCGAAAGGCTTCTTGAGGGGAAGGCTGTAACTCTGTGAGATGATTTCACAGAACACAAAAAGTTTCTCAGAAAGCTTCTTTCTCTTTGTTATCGGAGGATATTTCCTTTGGCCCTATAGTCTTCCAAGGGATCCGAAATATCTGTTCTCAGATTCCACAGAAATAAGGCGAGCAAAGAGATCCACGAAATACAGATGTAACTCTTTGAGATGAATTAACAGAACACTAAGCAGTTTCTCAGAAACCTTCTTTCCAGATTTCATCGGAGGATATTTCCTTTTTCACCATAGCCCTCTACGGGCTTCCAAATATCACTTTGCCCATTCCACAAGAACTGTCTTAGCGAAAGGCTTCTTGAGGGGAATGCTGTAACTCTGTGAGATGATTTCACAGAACACAAAGAAGTTTCTCAGAAAGCTTCTTTCTGTTTGTTATCGGAGGATATTTCCTTTGGCCCTGTAGTCTTCCAAGGGATCCGAAATATCTGTTCTCAGATTCCACAGAAATAAGGCTAGCAAAGAGATCGACGAAATACAGATGTAACTCTGTGAGGTGAATTAACAGAACACTAAGCAGTTTCTCAGAAAGCTTCTTTCCAGATTTCATCTGAGGATATTTCCTTTTTCACCATAGCCCTCTATGGGCTTCCAAATATCACTTTGCAAATCCACAAGAACTGTCTTAGCGAAACGCTTCTTGAGGGGAAAGGTTTAACTCTGTGAGATGATTTCACAGAACACAAAGAAGTTTCTCAGAAAGCTTCTTTCTCTTTGTTATCGGAGGATATTTCCTTTGGCCCTATAGTCTTCCAAGGGATCCGAAATATCTGTTCTCAGATTCCACAGAAATAGGGCTAGCAAAGAGATCCACGAAATACAGATGTAACTCTGTGAGATGAATTAACAGAACACTAAGCAGTTTCTCAGAAAGCTTCTTTCCAGATTTCATCTGAGGATATTTCCTTTTTCACCATAGCCCTCTATGGGCTTCCAAATATCACTTTGCCAATTCCACAAGAACTGTCTTAGCGAAAGGCTTCTTGAGGGGAATGCTGTAACTCTGTGAGATGATTTCACAGAACACAAAGAAGTTTCTCAGAAAGCTTCTTTCTGTTTGTTATCGGAGGATATTTCCTTTGTCCCTATAGTCTTCCAAGGGATCCGAAATATCTGTTCTCAGATTCCACAGAAATAAGGCTAGCAAAGAGATCGACGAAATACAGATGTAACTCTGTGAGATGAATTAACAGAACATTAAGCAGTTTCTCAGAAAGCTTCTTTCCAGATTTCATCTGAGGATATTTCCTTTTTTACCATAGCCCTCTAAGGGCTTCCAAATATCAGTTTGCCAATTCCACAGGACCTGTCTTGCGAAAGGCTTCTTGAGGGGAAGGCTGTAACTCTGTGAGATGATTTCACAGAACACAAAAAGTTTCTCAGAAAGCTTCTTTCTCCTTGTTATCGGAGGATATTTCCTTTGTCCCTATAGTCTTCCAAGGGATCCGAAATATCTGTTCTCAGATTCCACAGTAATAAGGCTAGTAAAGAGATCCACGAAATACAGATGTAACTCTTTGAGATGAATTAACAGAACACTAAGCAGTTTCTCAGAAAGCTTCTTTCCAGATTTCATCGGAGGATATTTCCTTTTTCACCATAGCCCTCTACGGGCTTCCAAATATCACTTTGCCCATTCCACAAGAACTGTCTTAGCGAAAGGCTTCTTGAGGGGAATGCTGTAACTCTGTGAGATGATTTCACAGAACATAAAGACGTTTCTCAGAAAGCATCTTTCTGTTTGTTATCGGAGGATATTTCCTTTGGCCCTGTAGTCTTCCAAGGGATCCGAAATATCTGTTCTCAGATTCCACTGAAATAAGGCTAGCAAAGATATCCACGAAATATAGATGTAACTCTGTGAGATGAATTAACAGAACACTAAGCAGTTTCTCAGAAAGCTTCTTTGCAGATTTCATCGGAGGATATTTCCTTTTTCACCATAGCTATCTATGGGCTTCCAAATATCACTTTGCCAATTCCACAAGAACTGTCTTAGCGAAAGGCTTCTTGAGGGGAAAGCTGTAACTCGGTGAGGTGATTTCAAAGAACACAAAAAAGTTTCTCAGAAAGCTTCTTTCTCTTTGTTATGGGAGGACATTTCCTTTGGCCCTATAGTCTTCCAAGGGATCCGAAATATCTGTTCTCAGATTCCACAGAAATAAGGCTAGCAAAGAGATCCACGAAATACAGATGTAACTCTGTGAGATGAATTAACAGAACAGTAAGCAGTTTCTCAGAAAGCTTCTTTCCAGATTTAATCTGAGGATAGTTCCTTTTTCACCATAGCCCTCTATGGTTTTCCAAATATCACTTTGCAAATCCACAAGAACTGTCATAGCGAAACGCTTCTTGAGGGGAAAGGTGTAACTCTGTGAGATGATTTCACAGAACACAAAGAAGTTTCTCAGAAAGCTTCTTTCTCTTTGTTATCGGAGGATATTTCCTTTGGCCCTATAGTCTTCCAAGGGATCCGAAATATCTGTTCTCATATTCCACAGAAATAAGGCTAGCAAAGAGATCCACGAAATACAGATGTAACTCTGTGAGATGAATTAACAGAACACTAAGCAGTTTCTCAGATAGCTTCTTTCCAGATTTCATCTGAGTATATTTCCTTTTTCACCATAGCCTTCTATGGGCTACAAAATATCACTTTGCCAAATCCACAAGAACTGTCGTAGCGAAACGCTTCTTGAGGGGAAAGCTCTAACTCTGTGAGATGATTTCACAGAACACAAAGAAGTTTCTCAGAAAGCTTCTTTCTCTTTGTTATCGGAGGATATTTCCTTTGGCCCTATAGTCTTCCAAGGGATCCGAAATATCTGTTCTCATATTCCACAGAAATAAGGCTAGCAAAGAGATCCACGAAATACAGATGTAACTCTGTGAGATGAATTAACAAACCACTAAGCAGTTTCTCAGAAAGCTTCTTTCCAGATTTCATCGGAGGATATTTCCTTTTTCACCATAGCCCTCTATGGGCTTCCAAATATCACTCTGCCAATTCCAGAAGAACTGTCTTGTCGAAAGGCTTCTTGAGGGGAAAGCTGTAACTCTGTGAGATGATTTCACAGAACACAAAGAAGTTTTTCAGAAAGCTTCTTTCTCTCTGTTATCGGAGGATATTTCCTTTGGCCCTATAGTCTTCCAAGGGATGCGAAATATCTGTTCTCAGATTCCACAGAAAAAAGGCTAGCAAAGATATCGACGAAATACAGATGTAACCCTGTGAGATGAGTTAACAGAACACTAAGCAGTTTCTCAGAAAGCTTCTTTCCAGATTTCATCTGAGGATATTTCCTTTTTCACCATAGCCCTCTATGGGCTTCCAAATATCACTTTGCCAATTCCACAAGAACTGTCTTGGCGAAAGGCTTCTTGAGGGGAAAGCTGTAACTCTGTAAGATGATTTCACAGAACACAAAGAAGTTTCTCAGAAAGCTTCTTTCTCTTTGTTATCGGAGGATATTTCCTTTGGCCCTATAGTCTTCCAAGGGACACGAAATATCTGTTCTCAGATTCCACAGAAATAAGGCTAGCAAAGAGATCGACGAAATACAGATGTAACTCTGTGAGATGAATTAACAGAACACTAAGCAGTTTCTCAGAAAGCTTCTTTCCAGATTTCGTCGGAGGATATTTCCTTTTTCACCATAGCCCCCTATGGGCTTCCAAATATCACTTTGCCAATTCCACAAGAACTGTCTTAGCGAAAGGCTTCTTGAGGGGAAAGCTCTAACTCTGTGAGATGATTTCAAAGAACACAAAGAAGTTTCTCAGAAAGCTTCTTTCTCTTTGTTATCGGAGGATATTTCCTTTGGCCCTATAGTCTTCCAAGGGATCCGAAATATCTGTTCTCAGATTCCACAGAAATAAGGCTAGCAAAGAGATCGACGAAATACAGATGTAACTCTGTGAGATGAATTAACAGAACACTAAGCAGTTTCTCAGAAAGCTTCTTTCCAGATTTCATCGGAGGATATTTCCTTTTTCACCATAGCCCTCTATGGGCTTCCAAATATCACTTTGCCAATTCCACAAGAACTGTCTTAGCGAAAGGTTTCTTGAGGGGAAAGCTGTAACTCTATGAGATGATTTCAAGGAACACAAAGAAGTTTCCCAGAAAGCTTCTTTCTCTTTGTAATCAGAGGATATTTCCTTTGGCCCAATAGTCTTCCAAGGGAACCGAAATATCTGTTCTCAGATTCCACAGAAATAAGGCTAGCAAAGAGATCGAAGAAATACAGATGTAACTCTGTGAGATGAATTAACAGAACACTAAGCAGTTTCTCAGAAAGCTTCTTTCCAGATTTCATCTGAGGATATTTCCTTTTTCACCATAGCCTTCTATGGGCTACCAAATATCACTTTGCCAAATCCACAAGAACTGTCGTAGCGAAAGGCTTCTTGAGGGGAAAGGTGTAACTCTGTGAGATGATTTCACAGAACACAAAGAAGTTTCTCAGAAAGTTTCTTTCTCTTTGTTATCGGAGGATATTTCCTTTGGCCCTGTAGTCTTCCAAGGGATCCGAAATATCTGTTCTCATATTCCACAGAAATAAGGCTAGCAAAGAGATCCACGAAATACAGATGTAACTCTGTGAGATGAATTAACAAACCACTAAGCAGTTTCTCAGAAAGCTTCTTTCCAGATTTCATCGGAGGATATTTCCTTTTTCACCATAGCCGTCTATGGGCTTCCAAATATCACTCTGCCAATTCCAGAAGAACTGTCTTGTCGAAAGGCTTCTTGAGGGGAAAGCTGTAACTCTGTGAGATGATTTCACAGAACACAAAGAAGTTTTTCAGAAAGCTTCTTTCTCTCTGTTATCGGAGGATATTTCCTTTGGCCCTATAGTCTTCGAAGGGATGCGAAATATCTGTTCTCAGATTCCACAGAAATTAGGCTAGCAAAGAGATCGACGAAATACAGATGTAACCCTGTGAGATGAGTTAACAGAACACTAAGCAGTTTCTCAGAAAGCTTCTTTCCAGATTTCATCTGAGGATATTTCCTTTTTCACCATAGCCCTCTATGGGCTTCCAAATATCACTTTGCCAATTCCACAAGAACTGTCTTGGCGAAAGGCTTCTTGAGGGGAAAGCTGTAACTCTGTAAGATGATTTCACAGAACACAATGAAGTTTCTCAGAAAGCTTCTTTCTCTTTGTTATCGGAGGATATTTCCTTTGGCCCTATAGTCTTCCAAGGGACACGAAATATCTGTTCTCAGATTCCACAGAAATAAGGCTAGCAAAGAGATCGACGAAATACAGATGTAACTCTGTGAGATGAATTAACAGAACACTAAGCAGTTTCTCAGAAAGCTTCTTTCCCGATTTCGTCGGAGGATATTTCCTTTTTCACCATAGCCCCCTGTGGGCTTCCAAATATCACTTTGCCAATTCCACAAGAACTGTCTTAGCGAAAGGCTTCTTGAGGGGAAAGCTCTAACTCTGTGAGATGATTTCAAAGAACACAAAGAAGTTTCTCAGAAAGCTTCTTTCTCTTTGTTATCAGAGGATATTTCCTTTGGCCCTATAGTCTTCCAAGGGATCCGAAAAATCTGTTCTTAGATTCCACAGAAATAAGACTAGCAAAGAGATCCACGAAATACAGATGTAACTCTGTGAGATGAATTAACGGAACACTAAGCAGTTTCTCAGAAAGCTTCTTTCGAGATTTCATCTGAGTATATTTCCTTTTTCACCATAGCCCTCTATGGGCTTCCAAATATCACTTTGCCAATTCCACAAGAAAGGTCTTGGCGAAAGGCTTCTTGAGGGGAAAGCTGTAACTCTGTGAGATGATTTCACAGAACACAAAGAAGTTTCTCAGAAAGCTTCTTTCTGTTTGTTATCGGAGGATATTTCCTTTGGCCCTATAGTCTTCCAAGGGATCCGAAATATCTGTTCTCAGATTCCAGAGAAATAAGGCTAGCAAAGAGATCCACGAAATACACATGTAACTCTGTGAGATGAATTAACAGAACACTAAGCAGTTTCTCAGGAAGCTTCTTTCCAGATTTCATCTGAGGATATTTCCTTTTTCACCATAGCCCTCTATGGGCTTCCAAATATCACCTTGCCAATTCCACAAGAACTGTCTTGGCGAAAGGATTCTTGAGGGGAAAGCTGTAACTCTGTGAGATGATTTCACAGAACACAAAGAAGTTTCTCAGAAAGCTTCTTTCTGTTTGTTATCGGAGGATATTTCCTTTGGCCCTATAGTCTTCCAAGGGATCCGAAATATCTGTTCTCAGATTCCACAGAAATAAGGCTAGCAAAGAGTTCCACGAAATACAGATGTAACTCTGTGAGATGAATTAACAGAACACTAAGCAGTTTCTCAGAAAGCTTCTTTCCAGATTTCATCGGAGGATATTTCCTTTTTCACCATAGCCCCCTACGGGCTTCCAAATATCACTTTGCCAATTCCACAAGAACTGTCTTGGCGAAAGGCTTCTTGAGGGGAAAGCTCTAACTCTGTGAGATGATTTCACAGAACACAAAGAAGTTTCTCAAAAAGCTTCTTTCTCTTTGTTATCGGACGATATATCCTTAGGCCCTATAGTCTTCCAAGGGATCCGAAATATCTGTTCTCAGATTCCACAGAAATAAGGCTAGCAAAGAGATCGACGAAATAGAGATGTAACTCTGTGAGATGAATTAACAGAACACTAAGCAGTTTCTCAGAAAGCTTCTTTCCAGATTTCATCGGAGGATATTTCCTTTTTCACAATAGCCCTCTATGGGCTTCCAAATATCACTTTGCCAATTCCACAAGAACTGTCTTAGCGAAAGGTTTCTTGAGGGGAAAGCTGTAACTCTGTGAGATGATTTCAAGGAACACAAAGAAGTTTCCCAGAAAGCTTCTTTCTCTTTGTAATCAGAGGATATTTGCTTTGACCCAATAGTCTTCCAAGGGAACCGAAATATCTGTTCTCAGATTCCACAGAAATAAGGCTAGCAAAGAGATCGACGAAATACAGATGTAACTCTGTGAGATGAATTAACAGAACACTAAGCAGTTTCTCAGAAAGCTTCTTTCCAGATTTCATCTGAGGATATTTTCTTTTTCACCATAGCCCTCTATGGGCTCCCAAATATCACTTTACCAATTCCACAAGAACTGTCTTAGCGAAAGGCTTCTTGAGGGGACAGCTGTAACTCTGTGAGATGATTTCACAGAACACAAAGAAGTTTCTCAGAAAGCTTCTTTCTCTTTGTTATCGGAGGATATTTCCTTTGTCCCTATAGTCTTCCAAGGGATCCGAAATATCTGTTTTCAGATTCCAGAGAAATAAGGCTAGCAAAGTGATCCACGAAATACAGATGTAACTCTGTGAGATGAATTAACAGAACACTAAGCAGTTTCTCAGAAAGCTTCTTTCCGGATTTCATCGGAGGATATTTCCTTTTTCACCATAGCCCTCTATGGGCTTCCAAATATCACTCTGCCAATTCCAGAAGAACTGTCCTGGCGAAAGGCTTCTTGAGGGGAAAGTTGTAACTCTGTGAGATGATTTCACAGAACACAAAGAAGTTTCTCAGAAAGCTTCTCTCTCTCTGTTATCGAAGGATATTTCCTTTGGCCCTATAGTCTTCCAAGGGATCCGAAATATCTGTTCTTAGATTCCACAGAAATAAGACTAGCAAAGAGATCCACGAAATACAGATGTAACTCTGTGAGATGAATTAACGGAACACTAAGCAGTTTCTCAGAAAGCTTGTTTCGAGATTTCATCTGAGTATATTTCCTTTTTCACCATAGCCCTCTATGGGCTTCCAAATATCACTTTGCCAATTCCACAAGAAAGGTCTTGGCGAAAGGCTTCTTGAGGGGAAAGCTGTAACTCTGTGAGATGATTTCACAGAACACAAAGAAGTTTCTCAGAAAGCTTCTTTCTGTTTGTTATCGGAGGATATTTCCTTTGGCCCTATAGTCTTCCAAGGGATCCGAAATATCTGTTCTCAGATTCCACAGAAATAAGGCTAGCAAAGAGATCCACGAAATACACATGTAACTCTGTGAGATGAATTAACAGAACACTAAGCAGTTTCTCAGGAAGCTTCTTTCCAGATTTCATCGGAGGATATTTCCTTTTTCACCATAGCCCTCTATGGGCTTCCAAATATCACCTTGCCAATTCCACAAGAACTGTCTTGGCGAAAGGATTCTTCAGGGGAAAGCTGTAACTCTGTGAGATGATTTCACAGAACACAAAGAAGTTTCTCAGAAAGCTTCTTTCTGTTTGTTATCGGAGGATATTTCCTTTGGCCCTATAGTCTTCCAAGGGATCCGAAATATCTGTTCTCAGATTCCACAGAAATAAGGCTAGCAAAGAGTTCCACGAAATACAGATGTAACTCTGTGAGATGAATTAACAGAACACTAAGCAGTTTCTCAGAAAGCTTCTTTCCAGATTTCATCTGAGGATATTTCCTTTTTCACGATAGCCCTCTATGGGCTTCCAAATATCACTTTGCCAATTCCACAAGAACTGTCTTGGCGAAAGGCTTCTTGAGGGGAAAGCTGTAACTCTGTAAGATGATTTCACAGAACACAAAGAAGTTTCTCAGAAAGCTTCTTTCTCTTTGTTATCAGAGGATATTTCCTTTGGCCCTATAGTCTTCCAAGGGATCCGAAATATCTGTTCTCAGATTCCACAGAAATAAGGCTAGCAAAGAGATCGACGAAACACAGATGTAACTCTGTGAGATGAATTAACAGAACACTAAGCAGTTTCTCAGAAAGCTTCTTTCCAGATTTCATCTAGGATATTTCCTTTTTCACCATAGCCCTCTATGGGCTTCCAAATATCACTTTGCCAATTCCACAAGAACTGTCTTGGCGAAAGGCTTCTTGAGGGGAAAGCTGTAACTCTGTGAGATGATTTCACAGAACACAAAGAAGTTTTTCAGAAAGCTTCTTTCTCTCTGTTATCGGAGGATATTTCCTTTGGCCCTATAGTCTTCCAAGGTATGCGAAATATCTGTTCTCACATTCCACAGAAAAAAGGCTAGCAAAGAGATCGACGAAATACAGATGTAACCCTGTGAGATGAATTAACAGAACACTAAGCAGTTTCTCAGAAAGCTTCTTTCCAGATTTCATCTGAGTATATTTCCTTTTTCACCATAGCCCTCTATGGGCTTCCAAATATCACTTTGCCAATTCCACAAGAACTGTCTTGCGAAAGGCTTCTTGAGGGGAAAGCTGTAACTCTGTGAGATGATTTCACAGAACACAAAGAAGTTTCTCAGAAAGCTTCTTTCTCTTTGTTATCGGAGGATATTTCCTTTGGCCCTATAGTCTTCCAAGGGATCCGAAATATCTGTTCTCAGATTCCACAGAAATAAGGCTAGCAAAGAGATCCAGGAAATATAGATGTAACTCTTTGAGATGAATTAACAGAACACTAAGCAGTTTCTCAGAAAGCTTCTTTCCAGATTTCATCGGAGGATATTTCCTTTTTCACCATTGCCCTCTATGGGCTTCCAAATATCACTTTGCCAATTCCACAAGAACTGTCTTAGCGAAAGGCTTCTTGAGGGGAATGCTGTAACTCTGTGAGATGATTTCACAGAACACAAAGAAGTTTCTCAGAAAGCTTCTTTCTGTTTGTTATCGCTGGATATTTCCTTTGGCCCTATAGTCTTACAAGGGATCCGAAATATCTGTTCTCAGATTCCACAGAAATAAGGCTAGCAAAGAGATCGACGAAATACAGATGTAACTCTGTGAGGTGAATTAACAGAACACTAAGCAGTTTCTCAGAAAGCTTCTTTCCAGATTTCATCTGAGGATATATCCTTTTTCACTATAGCCCTCTATGGGCTTCCAAATATCACTTTGCCAATTCCACAGGAACTGTCTTGCGAAAGGCTTCTTGAGGGGAAGGGTGTAACTCTGTGAGATGATTTCACAGAACACAAAAAGTTTCTCAGAAAGCTTCTTTCTCTTTGTTATCGGAGGATATTTCCTTTGGCCCTATAGTCTTCCAAGGGATCCGAAATACCTGTTCTCAGATTCCACAGAAATAAGGCTAGCAAAGAGATCCATGAAATACAGATGTACCTCTGTGAGGTGAATTAACAGAACACTAAGCAGTTTCTCAGAAAGCTTCTTTCCAGATTTCATCGGAGGATATTTCCTTTTTCACCATAGCCCTCTATGGGCTTCCAAATATCACTTTGCCAATTCCACAAGAACTGTCTTAGCGAAAGGCTTCTTGAGGGGAATGCTGTAACTCTGTGAGATGATTTCACAGAACACAAAGAAGTTTCTCAGAAAGCTTCTTTCTGTTTGTTATCGGAGGATATTTCCTTTGGCCCTATAGTCTTCCAAGGGATCCGAAATATCTGTTCTCAGATTCCACAGAAATAAGGCTAGCAAAGAGATCCACGAAATACAGATGTAACTCTGTGAGATGAATTAACAGAACACTAAGCAGTTTCTCAGAAAGCTTCTTTCCAGATTTCATCGGAGGATATTTCCTTTTTCACCATAGCCCTCTATGGGCTTCCAAATATCACTTTGCCAATTCCACAAGAACTGTCTTGGCGAAAGGTTTCTTGAGGGGAAAGCTGTAACTCTGTGAGATGATTTCACAGAACACAAAGAAGTTTCTCAAAAAGCTTCTTTCTCTTTGTTATCGGAGGATATTTCCTTTGGCCTTATAGTCTTCCAAGGGATCCGAAATATCTGTTCTCAGATTCCACAGAAATAAGGCTAGCAAAGAGATCGACGAAATACAGATGTAACTCTGTGAGATGAATTAACAGAACACTAAGCAGTTTCTCAGAAAGCTTCTTTCCAAATTTCATCTGAGTATATTTCCTTTTTCACCATAGCCCTCTATGGGCTTCCAAATATCACTTTGCCAATTCCACAAGAACTGTCTTGCGAAAGGCTTCTTGAGGGGAAAGCTGTAACTCTGTGAGATGATTTCACAGAACACAAAGAAGTTTCTCAGAAAGCTTCTTTCTCTTTGTTTTTGGAGGATATTTCCTTTGGCCCTATAGTCTTCCAAGGGATCCGAAATATCTGTCCTCAGATTCCACTGAAATAAGGCTAGCAAAGAGATCCACGAAATATAGATGTAACTCTGTGAGATGAACTAACAGAACACTAAGCAGTTTCTCAGAAAGCTTCTTTCCAGATTTCATAGGAGGATATTTCCTTTTTCACCATAGCCCTCTATGGGCTTCCAAATATCACTTTGCCAATTCCACAAGAACTGTCTTAGCGAAAGGCTTCTTGAGGGGAAAGCTGTAACTATGTGAGATGATTTCAAAGAACACAAAGAAGTTTCTCAGAAAGCTTCTTTCTCTTTTTTATCAGAGGTTATTTCCTTTGGGCCTATACTCTTCCAAGGGGTCCGAAATATCTGTTCTCATATTTCACAGAAATAAGGCTAGCAAAGAGATCGACGAAATACAGATGTAATTCTGTGAGATGAATTAACAGAACTCTAAGCAGTTTCTCAGAAAGCTTCTTTCCAGATTGCATCTGAGGATATTTCCTTTTTCACCATAGCCCTCTATGGGCTTCCAAATATCACTTTGCCAATTCCACAAGAACTGTCTTGGCGAAAGGCTTCTTGAGGGGAAAGCTGTAACTATGTGAGATGATTTCACAGAACACAAAGAAGTTTCTCAAAAAGCTTCTTTCTCTTTGTTATCGGAGGATATTTCCTTTGGCCCTGTAGTCTTCCAAGGGATCTGTAATATCTGTTCTCAGATTCCACAGAAATAAGGCTAGCAAAGAGATCCACGAAATACACATGTAACTCTGTGAGATGAATTAACAGAACACTAAGCAGTTTCTCAGAAAGCTTCTTTCCAGATTTCATCTGAGGATATTTCCTTTTTCACCATAGCCCTCTATGGGCTTCCAAATATCACTTTGCCAATTCCACAAGAACTGTCTTAGCGAAAGGCTTCTTGAGGGGAATGCTGTAACTCTGTGAGATGATTTCACAGAACACAAAGAAGTTTCTCAGAAAGCTTCTTTCTGTTTGTTATCGGAGGATATTTCCTTTGTCCCTATAGTCTTCCAAGGGATCCGAAATATCTGTTCTCAGATTCCACAGAAATAAGGCTAGCAAAGAGATCGACGAAATACAGATGTAACTCTGTGAGATGAATTAACAGAACACTAAGCAGTTTCTCAGAAAGCTTCTTTCCAGATTTCATCTGAGGATATTTCCTTTTTTACCATAGCCCTCTAAGGGCTTCCAAATATCAGTTTGCCAATTCCACAGGACCTGTCTTGCGAAAGGCTTCTTGAGGGGAAGGCTGTAACTCTGTGAGATGATTTCACAGAACACAAAAAGTTTCTCAGAAAGCTTCTTTCTCTTTGTTATCGGAGGATATTTCCTTTGGCCCTATAGTCTTCCAAGGGATCCGAAATATCTGTTCTCAGATTCCACAGAAATAAGGCTAGCAAAGAGATCCACGAAATACAGATGTAACTCTTTGAGATGAATTAACAGAACACTAAGCAGTTTCTCAGAAAGCTTCTTTCCAGATTTCATCGGAGGATATTTCCTTTTTCACCATAGCCCTCTACGGGCTTCCAAATATCACTTTGCCCATTCCACAAGAACTGTCTTAGCGAAAGGCTTCTTGAGGGGAATGCTGTAACTCTGTGAGATGATTTCACAGAACACAAAGACGTTTCTCAGAAATCTTCTTTCTGTTTGTTATCGGAGGATATTTCCTTTGGCCCTGTAGTCTTCCAAGGGATCCGAAATATCTGTTCTCAGATTCCACAGAAATAAGGCTAGCAAAGAGATCCACGAAATACAGATGTAACTCTGTGAGGTGAATTAACAGAACACTAAGCAGTTTCTCAGAAAGCTTCTTTCCAGATTTCATATGAGGATATTTCCTTTTTCACCATAGCCCTCTATGGGCTTCCAAATATCACTTTGCAAATCCACAAGAACTGTCTTAGCGAAACGCTTCTAGAGGGGAAAGGTGTAACTCTGTGAGATGATTTCACAGAACACAAAGAAGTTTCTCAGAAAGCTTCTTTCTCTTTGTTATCGGAGGATATTTCCTTTGGCCCTATAGTATTCCAAGGGATCCGAAATATCTGTTCTCATATTCCATAGAAATAAGGCTAGGAAAGAGATCCACGAAATACAGATGTAACTCTGTGAGATGAATTAACAAACCACTAAGCAGTTTCTCAGAAAGCTTCTTTCCAGATTTCATCAGAGGATATTTCCTTTTTCACCATAGCCCTCTATGGGCTTCCAAATATCACTCTGCCAATTCCAGAAGAACTGTCTTGTCGAAAGGCTTCTTGAGGGGAAAGCTGTAACTCTGTGAGATGATTTCACAGAACACAAAGAAGTTTCTCAGAAAGCTTCTTTCTCTTTGTTATCTGAGGATATTTCCTTTGGCCCTAGAGTCTTCCAAGGGATCCGAAATATCTGTTCTCAGATTCCACAGAAATAAGGCTAGCAAAGAGATCGACGAAATACAAATGTAACTCTGTGAGATGAATTAACAGAACACTAAGCAGTTTCTCAGAAAGCTTCTTTCCAGATTTCATCTGAGTATATTTCCTTTTTCACCATAGCCATCTGTGGGCTTCCAAATATCACTTTGCCAATTCCTCAAGAACTGTCTTGCGAAAGGCTTCTTGAGGGGAAAGGTGTAACTCTGTGAGATGATTTTACAGAACACAAAGAAGTTTCTCAGAAAGCTTCTTTCTCTTTGTTATCGGAGGATATTTCCTTTGGCCCTATAGTCTTCCAAGGGATCCGAAATATCTGTTCTCAGATTCCACAGAAATAAGGCTAGCAAAGAGATCGACGAAATACAGATGTAACTCTGTGAGATGAATTAACAGAACACTAAGCAGTTTCTCAGAAAGCTTCTTTCCAGATTTCATCTGAGGATATTTCCTTTTTCACCATAGCCTTCTATGGGTTACCAAATATCACTTTGCCAAATCCACAAGAACTGTCGTAGCGAAACGCTTCTTGAGGGGAAAGGTGTAACTCTGTGAGATGATTTCACAGAACACAAAGAAGTTTCTCAGAAAGCTTCTTTCTCCTTGTTATCGGAGGATATTTCCTTTGGCCCTATAGTCTTCCAAGGGATCCGAAATATCTGTTCTCATATTCCACAGAAATAAGGCTAGCAAAGAGATCGACGAAATACAGATGTAACTCTGTGAGATGAATTAACAAACCACTAAGCAGTTTCTCAGAAAGCTTCTTTCCAGATTTCATCGGAGGATATTTCCTTTTTCACCATAGCCCCCTATGGGCTTCCAAATATCACTTTGCCAATTCCACAAGAACTGTCTTAGCGAAAGGCTTCTTGAAGGGAAAGCTGTAACTCTGTGAGATGATTTCAAAGAACACAAAGAAGTTTCCCAGAAAGCTTCTTTCTCTTTTTAGTCAGAGGATATTTCCTTTGACCCAATAGTCTTCCAAGGGAACCGAAATATCTTTTCTCAGATTCCACAGAAATAAGGCTAGCAAAGAGATCGATGAAATACAGATGTAACTCTCTGAGATGAATTAACAGAACACTAAGCAGTTTCTCAGAAAGCTTCTTTCCAGATTTCATCTGAGGATATTTCCTTTTTCACGATAGCCCACTATGGGCTTCCAAATATCACTTTACGAATTCCACAAGAACTGTCTTGGCGAAAGGCTTCTTGAGGGGAAAGCTGTAACTCTGTAAGATGATTTCACAAAACACAAAGAAGTTTCTCAGAAAGCTTCTTTCTCTTTGTTATCGGAGGATATTTCCTTTGGCCTTATAGTCTTCCAAGGGATCCGAAATATCTGTTCTCAGATTCCACAGAAATAAGGCTAGCAAAGAGATCCAAGAAATACAGATGTAACTCTGTGAGATGAATTAACAGAACACTAAGCAGTTTCTCAGAAAGCTTCTTTCCAGATTTCATCGGAGGATATTTCCTTTTTCACCATAGCCCTCTAGGGGCTTCCAAATATCACTTTGCCAATTCCACAAGAACTGTCTTAGCGAAAGGCTTCTTGAGGGGAAAGCTGTAACTCTGTGAGATGATTTCAAGGAACACAAAGGAGTTTCTCAGAAAGCTTCTTTCTCTTTGTTATCAGAGGATATTTCCTTTGGCCCTATAGTCTTCCAAGGGATCCGAAATATCTGTTCTCAGATTCCACAGAAATAAGGCTAGCAAAGAGATCCAGGAAATACAGATGTAACTCTTTGAGTTGAATTAACAGAACACTAAGCAGTTTCTCAGAAAGCTTCTTTCCAGATTTCATCGGAGGATATTTCCTTTTTCACCATAGCCCTCTATGGGCTTCCAAATATCACTTTGCCAATTCCACAAGAACTGTCTTAGCGAAAGGCTTCTTCAGGGGAATGCTGTAACTCTGTGAGATGATTTCACAGAACACAAAGAAGTTTCTCAGAAAGCTTCTTTCTGTTTGTTATCGCTGGATATTTCCTTTGGCCCTATAGTCTTACAAGGGATCCGAAATATCTGTTCTCAGATTCCACAGAAATAAGGCTAGCAAAGAGATCGACGAAATACAGATGTAACTCTGTGAGGTGAATTAACAGAACACTAAGCAGTTTCTCAGAAAGCTTCTTTCCAGATTTCATCGGAGGATATTTCCTTTTTCACCATAGCCCTCTATGGGCTTCCAAATATCACTTTGCCAAGTCCACAAGAACTGTCTTAGCGAAAGGCTTCTTGAGGGGAATGCTGTAACTCTGTGAGATGATTTCAAAGAACACAAAGAAGTTTCTCAGAAAGCTTCTTTCTGTTTGTTATCGGAGGATATTTCCTTTGGCCCTATAGTCTTCCAAGGGATCCGACATATCTGTTCAGATTTCACAGAAATAAGGCTAGCAAAGAGATCCACGAAATACAGATGTAACACTGTGAGATGAATTAACAGAACACTAAGCAGTTTCTCAGAAAGCTTCTTTCCAGATTTCATCTGAGGATATTTCCTTTTTCACCATAGCCCTCTAAGGGGTTGCAAATATCACTTTCCCAATTCCACAAGAACTGTCTTGGCGAAAGGTTTCTTGAGGGGAAAGCTGTAACTCTGTGAGATGATTTCACAGAACACAAAGAAGTTTCTCAAAAAGCTTCTTTCTCTTTGTTACCGGAGGATATTTCCTTTGGCCCTATAGTCTTCCTAGGGATCCGAAATATCTGTTCTCAGATTCCACAGAAATAAGGGTAGCAAAGAGATCCACGAAATACACATGTAACTCTGTGAGATGAATTAACAGAACACTAAGCAGTTTCTCAGAAAGCTTCTTTCCAGATTTCATCGGAGGATATTTCCTTTTTCACCATAGCCCTCTATGGGCTTCCAAATATCACTTTTCCAATTCCACAAGAACTGTCTTAGCGAAAGGCTTCTTGAGGGGAATGCTGTAACTCTGTGAGATGATTTCACAGAACACAAAGAAGTTTCTCAGAAAGCTTCTTTCTGTTTGTTATCGGAGGATATTTCCTTTGTCCCTATAGTCTTCCAAGGGATCCGAAATATCTGTTCTCAGATTCCACAGAAATAAGGCTAGCAAAGAGATCGACGAAATACAGATGTAACTCTGTGAGACGAATTAACAGAACACTAAGCAGTTTCTCAGAAAGCTTCTTTCCAGATTTCATCTGAGGATATTTCCTTTTTCACCATAGCCCTCTAAGGGCTTCCATATATCAGTTTGCCAATTCCACAGGACATGTCTTGCGAAAGGCTTCTTGAGGGGAAGGCTGTAACTCTGTGAGATGATTTCACAGAACACAAAAAGTTTCTCAGAAAGCTTCTTTCTCTTTGTTATCGGAGGATATTTCCTTTGGCCCTATAGTCTTCCAAGGGATCCGAAATATCTGTTCTCAGATTCCACAGAAATAAGGCTAGCAAAGAGATCGACGAAATACAGATGTAACTCTGTGAGATGAATTAACAGAACACTAAGCAGTTTCTCAGAAAGCTTCTTTCCAGATTTCATCTGAGTATATTTCCTTTTTCACCATAGCCCTCTATGGGCTTCCAAATATCACTTTGCCAATTCCACAAGAACTGTCTTGCGAAAGGCTTCTTGAGGGGAAAGCTGTAACTCTGTGAAATGATTTCACAGAACACAAAGAAGTTTCTCAGAAAGCTTCTTTCTCTTTGTTTTTGGAGGATATTTCCTTTGGCCCTATAGTCTTCCAAGGGATCCGAAATATCTCTGTTCTCAGATTCCACAGAAATAAGGCTAGCAAAGAGATCCACGAAATACACTTGTAACTCTGTGAGATGAATTAACAGAACACTAAGCAGTTTCTCAGAAAGCTTCTTTCCAGATTTCATCGGAGGATATTTCCTTTTTCACCATAGCCATCTATGGGCTTCCAAATATCACTTTGCCAATCCCTCAAGAACTGTCTTGCGAAAGGCTTCTTGAGGGGAAAGCTGTAACTCTGTGAGATGATTTCACAGAACACAAAGAAGTTTCTCAGAAAGCTTCTTTCTCTTTGTTATCGGAGGATATTTCCTTTGGCCCTATAGTCTTCCAAGGGATCCGAAATATCTGTTCTCAGATTCCACTGAAATAAGGCTAGCAAAGATATCCACGAAATATAGATGTAACTCTGTGAGATGAATTAACAGAACACTAAGCAGTTTCTCAGAAAGCTTCTTTGCAGATTTCATCGGAGGATATTTCCTTTTTCACCATAGCCCTCTATGGGCTTCCAAATATCACTTTGCCAATTCCACAAGAACTGTCTTAGCGAAAGGCTTCTTGAGGGGAAAGCTGTAACTCTGTGAGATGATTTCAAAGAACACAAAGAAGTTTCTCAGAAAGCTTCTTTCTCTTTGTTATCGGAGGATATTTCCTTTGGCCCTATAGTCTTCCAAGGGATCCGAAATATCTGTTCTCAGATTCCACAGAAATAAGGCTAGCAAAAAGATCCACGAAATACAGATGTAACTCTGTGAGATGAATTAAAAGAACACTAAGCAGTTTCTCAGAAAGCTTCTTTCCAGATTTCATCTGAGGATATTTCCTTTTTCACCATAGCCCTCTATGGGCTTCCAAATATCACTTTGCCAATTCCACAAGAACTGTCTTAACGAAAGGCTTCTTGAGTGGAAAGCTGTAACTCTGTGAGATGATTTCAAAGAACACAAAGAAGTTTCTCAGAAAGCTTCTTTCTCTTTGTTATCGGAGGATATTTCCTTTGGCCCTATAGTCTTCCAAGGGATCCGAAATATCTGTTCTCAGATTCCACAGAAATAAGGCTAGCAAAGAGATCGACGAAATACAGATGTACTTCTTTGAGATGAATTAACAGAACACTAAGCAGTTTCTCAGAAAGCTTCTTTCCAGATTTCATCTGAGGATATATCCTTTTTCACCATAGCCCTCTATGGGCTTCCAAATATCACTTTGACAAATCCACAAGAACTGTCTTAGCGAAACGCTTCTTGAGGGGAAAGGTGTAACTCTGTGAGATGATTTCACAGAACACAAAGAAGTTTCTCAGAAAGCTTCTTTCTCTTTGTTATCGGAGGATATTTCCTTTGACCCTATAGTCTTCCAAGGGATCCGAAATATCTGTTCTCATATTCCACAGAAATAAGGCTAGCAAAGAGATCCACGAAATACAGATGTAACTCTGTGAGATGAATTAACAAACCACTAAGCAGTTTCTCAGAAAGCTTCTTTCCAGATTTCATCGGAGGATATTTCCTTTTTCACCATAGCCCTCTATGGGCTTCCAAATATCACTCTGCCAATTCCAGAAGAACTGTCTTGTAGAAAGGCTTCTTGAGGGGAAAGCTGTAACTCTGTGAGATGATTTCACAGAACACAAAGAAGTTTTTCAGAAAGCTTCTTTCTCTCTGTTATCGGAGGATATTTCCTTTGGCCCTATAGTCTTCCAAGGGATCCGAAATATCTGTTCTCATATTCCACAGAAATAAGGCTAGCAAAGAGATCCACGAAATACAGATGTAACTCTGTGAGATGAATTAACACACCACTAAGCAGTTTCTCAGAAAGCTTCTTTCCAGATTTCATCGGAGGATATTTCCTTTTTCACCATAGCCCTCTATGGGCTTCCAAATATCACTCTGCCAATTCCAGAAGAACTGTCTTGTCGAAAGGCTTCTTGAGGGGAAAGCTGTAACTCTGTGAGATGATTTCACAGAACACAAAGAAGTTTTTCAGAAAGCTTCTTTCTCTCTGTTATCGGAGGATATTTCCTTTGGCCCTATAGTCTTCCAAGGGATCCGAAATATCTGTTCTCACATTCCACAGAAAAAAGGCTAGCAAAGAGATCGACGAAATACAGATGTAACCCTGTGAGATGAGTTAACAGAACACTAAGCAGTTTCTCAGAAAGATTGTTTCCAGATTTCATCTGAGGATATTTCCTTTTTCACCATAGCCCTCTATGGGCTTCCAAATATCACTTTGCCAATTCCACAAGAACTGTCTTGGCGAAAGGCTTCTTGAGTGGAAAGCTGTAACTCTGTAAGATGATTTCACAGAACACAAAGAAGTTTCTCAGAAAGCTTCTTTCTCTTTGTTATCTGAGGATATTTCCTTTGGCCCTATAGTCTTCCAAGGGATCCGAAATATCTGTTCTCAGATTCCACAGAAATAAGGCTAGCAAAGAGATCCACGAAATACACATGTAACTCTGTGAGATGAATTAACAGAACACTAAGCAGTTTCTCAGAAAGCTTCTTTCCAGATTTCATCTGAGGATATTTCCTTTTTCACCATAGACCTCTATGGGCTTCCAAATATCACTTTGCCAATTCCACAAGAACTGTCTTGGCGAAAGGCTTCCTGAGGTGAAAGCTGTAACTCTGTGAGATGATTTCACAGAACACAAAGAAGTTTCTCAGAAAGCTTCTTTCTCTTTGTTATCGGAGGATATTTCCTTTGGCCCTATAGTCTTCCAAGGGACCCGAAATATCTGTTCTCAGATTCCACAGAAATAAGGCTAGCAAAGAGATCGACGAAATACAGATGTAACTCTGTGAGATGAATTAACAGAACACTAAGCAGTTTCTCAGAAAGCTTCTTTCCAGATTTCATCTGAGTATATTTCCTTTTTCACCACAGCCATCTATGGGCTTCCAAATATCACTTTGCCAATTCCCCAATAACTGTCTTGCGAAAGGCTTCTTGAGGGGAAAGCTGTAACTCTGTGAGATGATTTCACAGAACACAAAGAAGTTTCTCAGAAAGCTTCTTTCTGTTTGTTATCGGAGGATATTTCCTTTGGCCCTATAGTCTTCCAAGGGATCCGAAATATCTGTTCTCAGATTCCACTGAAATAAGGCTAGCAAAGATATCCACGAAATATAGATGTAACTCTGTGAGATGAATTAACAGAACACTAAGCAGTTTCTCAGAAAGCTTCTTTGCAGATTTCATCGGAGGATATTTCCTTTTTCACCATAGCCCTCTATGGGCTTCCAAATATCACTTTGCCAATTCCACAAGAACTGTCTTAGCGAAAGGATTCTTGAGGGGAAAGCTGTAACTCTGTGAGATGATTTCAAAGAACACAAAGAAGTTTCTCAAAAAGCTTCTTTCTCTTTGTTATCGGAGGATATTTCCTTTGGCCCTGTAGTCTTCCAAGGGATCCGAAATATCTGTTCTCAGATTCCACAGAAATAAGGCTAGCAAAGAGATCCACGAAATACAGATGTAACACTGTGAGATGAATTAAAAGAACACTAAGCAGTTTCTCAGAAAGCTTCTTTCCAGATTTCATCTGAGGATATTTCCTTTTTCACCATAGCCCTCTATGGGCTTCCAAATATCACTTTGCCAATTCCACAAGAACTGTCTTGGCGAAAGGCTTCTTGAGTGGAAAGCTGTAACTCTGTGAGATGATTTCAAAGAACACAAAGAAGTTTCTCAGGAAGCTTCTTTCTCTTTGTTATCGGAGGATATTTCCTTTGGCCCTATAGTCTTCCAAGGGATCCGAAATATCTGTTCTCAGATTCCACAGAAATAAGGCTAGCAAAGAGATCGACGAAATACAGATGTACTTCTTTGAGATGAATTAACAGAACACTAAGCAGTTTCTCAGAAAGCTTCTTTCCAGATTTCATCTGAGGATATATCCTTTTTCACCATAGCCCTCTATGGGCTTCCAAATATCACTTTGCCAATTCCACAAGAACTGTCTTAGCGAAAGGCTTCTTGAGGGGAAAGCTGTAACTCTGTGAGATGATTTCAAGGAACACAAAGGAGTTTCTCAGAAAGCTTCTTTCTCTTTGTTATCAGAGGATATTTCCTTTGGCCCTATAGTCTTCCAAGGGATCCGAAATATCTGTTCTCAGATTCCACAGAAATAAGGCTAGCAAAGAGATCCAGGAAATACAGATGTAACTCTTTGAGTTGAATTAACAGAACACTAAGCAGTTTCTCAGAAAGCTTCTTTCCAGATTTCATCGGAGGATATTTCCTTTTTCACCATAGCCCTCTATGGGCTTCCAAATATCACTTTGCCAATTCCACAAGAACTGTCTTAGCGAAAGGCTTCTTCAGGGGAATGCTGTAACTCTGTGAGATGATTTCACAGAACACAAAGAAGTTTCTCAGAAAGCTTCTTTCTGTTTGTTATCGCTGGATATTTCCTTTGGCCCTATAGTCTTACAAGGGATCCGAAATATCTGTTCTCAGATTCCACAGAAATAAGGCTAGCAAAGAGATCGACGAAATACAGATGTAACTCTGTGAGGTGAATTAACAGAACACTAAGCAGTTTCTCAGAAAGCTTCTTTCCAGATTTCATCGGAGGATATTTCCTTTTTCACCATAGCCCTCTATGGGCTTCCAAATATCACTTTGCCAATTCAACAAGAACTGTCTTAGCGAAAGGCTTCTTGAGGGGAATGCTGTAACTCTGTGAGATGATTTCAAAGAACACAAAGAAGTTTCTCAGAAAGCTTCTTTCTGTTTGTTATCGGAGGATATTTCCTTTGGCCCTATAGTCTTCCAAGGGATCCGATATATCTGTTCAGATTTCACAGAAATAAGGCTAGCAAAGAGATCCACGAAATACAGATGTAACACTGTGAGATGAATTAACAGAACACTAAGCAGTTTCTCAGAAAGCTTCTTTCCAGATTTCATCTGAGGATATTTCCTTTTTCACCATAGCCCTCTAAGGGGTTGCAAATATCACTTTCCCAATTCCACAAGAACTGTCTTGGCGAAAGGTTTCTTGAGGGGAAAGCTGTAACTCTGTGAGATGATTTCACAGAACACAAAGAAGTTTCTCAAAAAGCTTCTTTCTCTTTGTTACCGGAGGATATTTCCTTTGGCCCTATAGTCTTCCTAGGGATCCGAAATATCTGTTCTCAGATTCCACAGAAATAAGGGTAGCAAAGAGATCCACGAAATACACATGTAACTCTGTGAGATGAATTAACAGAACACTAAGCAGTTTCTCAGAAAGCTTCTTTCCAGATTTCATCGGAGGATATTTCCTTTTTCACCATAGCCCTCTATGGGCTTCCAAATATCACTTTGCCAATTCCACAAGAACTGTCTTAGCGAAAGGCTTCTTGAGGGGAATGCTGTAACTCTGTGAGATGATTTCACAGAACACAAAGAAGTTTCTCAGAAAGCTTCTTTCTGTTTGTTATCGGAGGATATTTCCTTTGTCCCTATAGTCTTCCAAGGGATCCGAAATATCTGTTCTCAGATTCCACAGAAATAAGGCTAGCAAAGAGATCGACGAAATACAGATGTAACTCTGTGAGACGAATTAACAGAACACTAAGCAGTTTCTCAGAAAGCTTCTTTCCAGATTTCATCTGAGGATATTTCCTTTTTCACCATAGCCCTCTAAGGGCTTCCATATATCAGTTTGCCAATTCCACAGGACATGTCTTGCGAAAGGCTTCTTGAGGGGAAGGCTGTAACTCTGTGAGATGATTTCACAGAACACAAAAAGTTTCTCAGAAAGCTTCTTTCTCTTTGTTATCGGAGGATATTTCCTTTGGCCCTATAGTCTTCCAAGGGATCCGAAATATCTGTTCTCAGATTCCACAGAAATAAGGCTAGCAAAGAGATCGACGAAATACAGATGTAACTCTGTGAGATGAATTAACAGAACACTAAGCAGTTTCTCAGAAAGCTTCTTTCCAGATTTCATCTGAGTATATTTCCTTTTTCACCATAGCCCTCTATGGGCTTCCAAATATCACTTTGCCAATTCCACAAGAACTGTCTTGCGAAAGGCTTCTTGAGGGGAAAGCTGTAACTCTGTGAAATGATTTCACAGAACACAAAGAAGTTTCTCAGAAAGCTTCTTTCTCTTTGTTTTTGGAGGATATTTCCTTTGGCCCTATAGTCTTCCAAGGGATCCGAAATATCTCTGTTCTCAGATTCCACAGAAATAAGGCTAGCAAAGAGATCCACGAAATACACTTGTAACTCTGTGAGATGAATTAACAGAACACTAAGCAGTTTCTCAGAAAGCTTCTTTCCAGATTTTATCGGAGGATATTTCCTTTTTCACCATAGCCATCTATGGGCTTCCAAATATCACTTTGCCAATCCCTCAAGAACTGTCTTGCGAAAGGCTTCTTGAGGGGAAAGCTGTAACTCTGTGAGATGATTTCACAGAACACAAAGAAGTTTCTCAGAAAGCTTCTTTCTCTTTGTTATCGGAGGATATTTCCTTTGGCCCTATAGTCTTCCAAGGGATCCGAAATATCTGTTCTCAGATTCCACTGAAATAAGGCTAGCAAAGATATCCACGAAATATAGATGTAACTCTGTGAGATGAATTAACAGAACACTAAGCAGTTTCTCAGAAAGCTTCTTTGCAGATTTCATCGGAGGATATTTCCTTTTTCACCATAGCCCTCTATGGGCTTCCAAATATCACTTTGCCAATTCCACAAGAACTGTCTTAGCGAAAGGCTTCTTGAGGGGAAAGCTGTAACTCTGTGAGATGATTTCAAAGAACACAAAGAAGTTTCTCAGAAAGCTTCTTTCTCTTTGTTATCGGAGGATATTTCCTTTGGCCCTATAGTCTTCCAAGGGATCCGAAATATCTGTTCTCAGATTCCACAGAAATAAGGCTAGCAAAAAGATCCACGAAATACAGATGTAACTCTGTGAGATGAATTAAAAGAACACTAAGCAGTTTCTCAGAAAGCTTCTTTCCAGATTTCATCTGAGGATATTTCCTTTTTCACCATAGCCCTCTATGGGCTTCCAAATATCACTTTGCCAATTCCAAAAGAACTGTCTTAACGAAAGGCTTCTTGAGTGGAAAGCTGTAACTCTGTGAGATGATTTCAAAGAACACAAAGAAGTTTCTCAGAAAGCTTCTTTCTCTTTGTTATCGGAGGATATTTCCTTTGGCCCTATAGTCTTCCAAGGGATCCGAAATATCTGTTCTCAGATTCCACAGAAATAAGGCTAGCAAAGAGATCGACGAAATACAGATGTACTTCTTTGAGATGAATTAACAGAACACTAAGCAGTTTCTCAGAAAGCTTCTTTCCAGATTTCATCTGAGGATATATCCTTTTTCACCATAGCCCTCTATGGGCTTCCAAATATCACTTTGACAAATCCACAAGAACTGTCTTAGCGAAACGCTTCTTGAGGGGAAAGGTGTAACTCTGTGAGATGATTTCACAGAACACAAAGAAGTTTCTCAGAAAGCTTCTTTCTCTTTGTTATCGGAGGATATTTCCTTTGACCCTATAGTCTTCCAAGGGATCCGAAATATCTGTTCTCATATTCCACAGAAATAAGGCTAGCAAAGAGATCCACGAAATACAGATGTAACTCTGTGAGATGAATTAACAAACCACTAAGCAGTTTCTCAGAAAGCTTCTTTCCAGATTTCATCGGAGGATATTTCCTTTTTCACCATAGCCCTCTATGGGCTTCCAAATATCACTCTGCCAATTCCAGAAGAACTGTCTTGTAGAAAGGCTTCTTGAGGGGAAAGCTGTAACTCTGTGAGATGATTTCACAGAACACAAAGAAGTTTTTCAGAAAGCTTCTTTCTCTCTGTTATCGGAGGATATTTCCTTTGGCCCTATAGTCTTCCAAGGGATCCGAAATATCTGTTCTCATATTCCACAGAAATAAGGCTAGCAAAGAGATCCACGAAATACAGATGTAACTCTGTGAGATGAATTAACACACCACTAAGCAGTTTCTCAGAAAGCTTCTTTCCAGATTTCATCGGAGGATATTTCCTTTTTCACCATAGCCCTCTATGGGCTTCCAAATATCACTCTGCCAATTCCAGAAGAACTGTCTTGTCGAAAGGCTTCTTGAGGGGAAAGCTGTAACTCTGTGAGATTATTTCACAGAACACAAAGAAGTTTTTCAGAAAGCTTCTTTCTCTCTGTTATCGGAGGATATTTCCTTTGGCCCTATAGTCTTCCAAGGGATCCGAAATATCTGTTCTCACATTCCACAGAAAAAAGGCTAGCAAAGAGATCGACGAAATACAGATGTAACCCTGTGAGATGAGTTAACAGAACACTAAGCAGTTTCTCAGAAAGATTGTTTCCAGATTTCATCTGAGGATATTTCCTTTTTCACCATAGCCCTCTATGGGCTTCCAAATATCACTTTGCCAATTCCACAAGAACTGTCTTGGCGAAAGGCTTCTTGAGTGGAAAGCTGTAACTCTGTAAGATGATTTCACAGAACACAAAGAAGTTTCTCAGAAAGCTTCTTTCTCTTTGTTATCTGAGGATATTTCCTTTGGCCCTATAGTCTTCCAAGGGATCCGAAATATCTGTTCTCAGATTCCACAGAAATAAGGCTAGCAAAGAGATCCACGAAATACACATGTAACTCTGTGAGATGAATTAACAGAACACTAAGCAGTTTCTCAGAAAGCTTCTTTCCAGATTTCATCTGAGGATATTTCCTTTTTCACCATAGACCTCTATGGGCTTCCAAATATCACTTTGCCAATTCCACAAGAACTGTCTTGGCGAAAGGCTTCCTGAGGTGAAAGCTGTAACTCTGTGAGATGATTTCACAGAACACAAAGAAGTTTCTCAGAAAGCTTCTTTCTCTTTGTTATCGGAGGATATTTCCTTTGGCCCTATAGTCTTCCAAGGGACCCGAAATATCTGTTCTCAGATTCCACAGAAATAAGGCTAGCAAAGAGATCGACGAAATACAGATGTAACTCTGTGAGATGAATTAACAGAACACTAAGCAGTTTCTCAGAAAGCTTCTTTCCAGATTTCATCTGAGTATATTTCCTTTTTCACCACAGCCATCTATGGGCTTCCAAATATCACTTTGCCAATTCCCCAATAACTGTCTTGCGAAAGGCTTCTTGAGGGGAAAGCTGTAACTCTGTGAGATGATTTCACAGAACACAAAGAAGTTTCTCAGAAAGCTTCTTTCTGTTTGTTATCGGAGGATATTTCCTTTGGCCCTATAGTCTTCCAAGGGATCCGAAATATCTGTTCTCAGATTCCACTGAAATAAGGCTAGCAAAGATATCCACGAAATATAGATGTAACTCTGTGAGATGAATTAACAGAACACTAAGCAGTTTCTCAGAAAGCTTCTTTGCAGATTTCATCGGAGGATATTTCCTTTTTCACCATAGCCCTCTATGGGCTTCCAAATATCACTTTGCCAATTCCACAAGAACTGTCTTAGCGAAAGGATTCTTGAGGGGAAAGCTGTAACTCTGTGAGATGATTTCAAAGAACACAAAGAAGTTTCTCAAAAAGCTTCTTTCTCTTTGTTATCGGAGGATATTTCCTTTGGCCCTGTAGTCTTCCAAGGGATCCGAAATATCTGTTCTCAGATTCCACAGAAATAAGGCTAGCAAAGAGATCCACGAAATACAGATGTAACACTGTGAGATGAATTAAAAGAACACTAAGCAGTTTCTCAGAAAGCTTCTTTCCAGATTTCATCTGAGGATATTTCCTTTTTCACCATAGCCCTCTATGGGCTTCCAAATATCACTTTGCCAATTCCACAAGAACTGTCTTGGCGAAAGGCTTCTTGAGTGGAAAGCTGTAACTCTGTGAGATGATTTCAAAGAACACAAAGAAGTTTCTCAGGAAGCTTCTTTCTCTTTGTTATCGGAGGATATTTCCTTTGGCCCTATAGTCTTCCAAGGGATCCGAAATATCTGTTCTCAGATTCCACAGAAATAAGGCTAGCAAAGAGATCGACGAAATACAGATGTACTTCTTTGAGATGAATTAACAGAACACTAAGCAGTTTCTCAGAAAGCTTCTTTCCAGATTTCATCTGAGGATATATCCTTTTTCACCATAGCCCTCTATGGGCTTCCAAATATCACTTTGCCAAATCCACAAGAACTGTCTTGGCGAAACGCTTCTTGAGGGGAAAGGTGTAACTCTGTGAGATTATTTCACAGAACACAAAGAAGTTTCTCAGAAAGCTTCTTTCTCTTTGTTATCGGAGTATATTTCCTTTGGCCCTATAGTCTTCCAAGGGATCCGAAATATCTGTTCTCATATTCCACAGAAATAAGGCTAGCAAAGAGATCCACGAAATACAGATGTAACTCTGTGAGATGAATTAACAGAACACTAAGCAGTTTCTCAGAAAGCTTCTTTCCAGATTTCATCTGAGGTTACTTCCTTTTTCACCATAGCCCTCTATGGGCTTCCAAATATCACTTTGCCAATTCCAAAAGAACTGTCTTGGCGAAAGGCTTCTTGAGGGGAAAGCTGTAACTCTGTGAGATGATTTCACAGAACACAAAGAAGTTTCTCAGAAAGCTTCTTTCTCTTTGTTATCGGAGGATATTTCCTTTGGCCCTATAGTGTTCCAAGGGATCCGAAATATCTGTTCTCAGATTCCACAGAAATAAGGGTAGCAAAGAGATCGACGAAATACAGATGTAACTCTGTGAGATGAATTAACAGAACACTAAGCAGTTTCTCAGAAAGCTTCTTTCCAGATTTCATCTGAGGATATTTCCTTTTTCACCATAGCCCTCTATGGGCTTCCAAATATCACTTTGCTAATTCCACAAGAACTGTCTTGCGAAAGGCTTCTAGAAGGGAAAGCTGTAACTCTGTGAGATGATTTCACAGAACACAAAGAAGTTTCTCAGAAAGCTTCTTTCTCTTTGTTATCTGAGGATATTTCCTTTGGCCCTATAGTCTTCCAAGGGATCCGAAATATCTGTTCTCAGATTCCACAGAAATAAGGCGAGCAAAGAGATCCAGGAAATACAGATGTAACTCTTTGAGATGAATTAACAGAACACTAAGCAGTTTCTCAGAAAGCTTCTTTCCAGATTTCATCGGAGGATATTTCCTTTTTCACCATAGCCCTCTATGGGCTTCCAAATATCACTTTGCCAATTCCACAAGAACTGTCTTAGCGAAAGGCTTCTTGAGGGGAATGCTGTAACTCTGTGAGATGATTTCACAGAACACAAAGAAGTTTCTCAGAAAGCTTCTTTCTGTTTGTTATCGCTGGATATTTCCTTTGGCCCTATAGTCTTACAAGGGATCCGAAATATCTGTTCTCAGATTCCACAGAAATAAGGCTAGCAAAGAGATCGACGAAATACAGATGTAACTCTGTGAGGTGAATTAACAGAACACTAAGCAGTTTCTCAGAAAGCTTCTTTCCAGATTTCATCTGAGGATATATCCTTTTTCACCATAGCCCTCTATGGGCTTCCAAATATCACTTTGCCAATTCCACAGGAACTGTCTTGCGAAAGGCTTCTTGAGGGGAAGGGTGTAACTCTGTGAGATGATTTCACAGAACACAAAGAAGTTTCTCAGAAAGCTTCTTTCTCTTTGTTATCGGAGGATATTTCCTTTGGCCCTATAGTCTTCCAAGGGATCCGAAATACCTGTTCTCAGATTCCACAGAAATAAGGCTAGCAAAGATATCCACGAAATATAGATGTACCTCTGTGAGGTGAATTAACAGAACACTAAGCAGTTTCTCAGAAAGCTTCTTTCCAGATTTCATCGGAGGATATTTCCTTTTTCACCATAGCCCTCTATGGGCTTCCAAATATCACTTTGCCAATTCCACAAGAACTGTCTTAGCGAAAGGCTTCTTGAGGGGAATGCTGTAACTCTGTGAGATGATTTCAAAGAACACAAAGAAGTTTCTCAGAAAGCTTCTTTCTGTTTGTTATCGGAGGATATTTCCTTTGGCCCTATAGTCTTCCAAGGGATCCGAAATATCTGTTCTCAGATTCCACAGAAATAAGGCTAGCAAAGAGATCCACGAAATACAGATGTAACTCTGTGAGATGAATTAACAGAACACTAAGCAGCTTCTCAGAAAGCTTCTTTCCAGATTTCATCTGAGGATATTTCCTTTTTCACCATAGCCCTCTATGGGCTTGCAAATATCACTTTCCCAATTCCACAAGAACTGTCTTGGCGAAAGGTTTCTTGAGGGGAAAGCTGTAACTCTGTGAGATGATTTCACAGAACACAAAGAAGTTTCTCAAAAAGCTTCTTTCTCTTTGTTACCGGAGGATATTTCCTTTGGCCCTATAGTCTTCCTAGGGATCCGAAATATCTGTTCTCAGATTCCACAGAAATAAGGCTAGCAAAGAGATCCACGAAATACACATGTAACTCTGTGAGATGAATTAACACAACACTAAGCAGTTTCTCAGAAAGCTTCTTTCCAGATTTCATCTGAGGATATTTCCTTTTTCACCATAGCCCTCTATGGGCTTCCAAATATCACTTTGCCAATTCCACAAGAACTGTCTTAGCGAAAGGCTTCTTGAGGGGAATGCTGTAACTCTGTGAGATGATTTCACAGAACACAAAGAAGTTTCTCAGAAAGCTTCTTTCTGTTTGTTATCGGAGGATATTTCCTTTGTCCCTATAGTCTTCCAAGGGATCCGAAATATCTGTTCTCAGATTCCACAGAAATAAGGCTAGCAAAGAGATCGACGAAATACAGATGTAACTCTGTGAGATGAATTAACAGAACACTAAGCAGTTTCTCAGAAAGCTTCTTTCCAGATTTCATCTGAGGATATTTCCTTTTTCACCATAGCCCTCTAAGGGCTTCCATATATCAGTTTGCCAATTCCACGGGACATGTCTTGCGAAAGGATTCTTGAGGGGAAGGCTGTAACTCTGTGAGATGATTTCACAGAACACAAAAAGTTTCTCAGAAAGCTTCTTTCTCTTTGTTATCGGAGGATATTTCCTTTGGTCCTATAGTCTTCCAAGGGATCCGAAATATCTGTTCTGAGATTCCACAGAAATAAGGCTAGCAAAGAGATCGACGAAATACAGATGTAACTCTGTGAGATGAATTAACAGAACACAAAGCAGTTTCTCAGAAAGCTTCTTTCCAGATTTCATCTGAGTATATTTCCTTTTTCACCATAGCCCTCTATGGGCTTCCAAATATCACTTTGCCAATTCCACAAGAACTGTCTTGCGAAAGGCTTCTTGAGGGGAAAGCTGTAACTCTGTGAGATGATTTCACAGAACACAAAGAAGTTTCTCAGAAAGCTTCTTTCTCTTTGTTTTTGGAGGATATTTCCTTTGGCCCTATAGTCTTCCAAGGGATCCGAAATATCTCTGTTCTCAGATTCCACAGAAATAAGGCTAGCAAAGAGATCCACGAAATACACTTGTAACTCTGTGAGATGAATTAACAGAACACTAAGCAGTTTCTCAGAAAGCTTCTTTCCAGATTTCATCTTAGAATACTTCCTTTTTCACCATAGCCCTCTATGGGCTTCCAAATATCACTTTGCCAATTCCACAAGAACTGTCTTGGCGAAAGGCTTCTTGAGGGGAAAGCTGTAACTCTGTGAGATGATTTCACAGAACACAAAGAAGTTTCTCAGAAAGCTTCTTTCTCTTTGTTATCGGAGGATATTTCCTTTGGCCCTATAGTCTTCCAAGGGATCCGAAATATCTGTTCTCATATTTCACAGAAATAAGGCTAGCAAAGAGATCGACGAAATGCAGATGTAATTCTGTGAGATGAATTAACAGAACACTAAGCAGTTTCTCAGAAAGCTTCTTTCCAGATTTCATCGGAGGATATTTCCTTTTTCACCATAGCCCTCTATGGGCTTCCAAATATCACTTTGCCAATTCCACAAGAACTGTCTTGGCGAAAGGCTTCTTGAGGGGAAAGCTGTAACTCTGTAAGATGATTTCACAGAACACAAAGAAGTTTCTCAGAAAGCTTCTTTCTCTTTGTTATCGGAGGATATTTCCTTGGGCCCTATAGTCTTCCAAGGGACACGAAATATCTGTTCTCAGATTCCACAGAAATAAGGCTAGCAAAGAGATCGACGAAATACATATGTAATAACTCTGTGAGATGAATTAACAGAACACTAAGCAGTTTCTCAGAGAGCTTCTTTCCAGATTTCATCGGAGGATATTTCCTTTTTCACCATAGCCCTCTATGGGCTTCCAAATATCACTTTGCCAATTCCTCAAGAACTGTCTTGCGAAAGGCTTCTTGAGGGGAAAGCTGTAACTCTGTGAGATGATTTCACAGAACACAAAGAAGTTTCTCAGAAAGCTTCTTTCTCTTTGTTATCGGAGGATATTTCCTTTGGCCCTATAGTCTTCCAAGGGATCCGAAATATCTGTTCTCAGATTCCACTGAAATAAGGCTAGCAAAGATATCCACGAAATATAGATGTAACTCTGTGAGATGAATTAACAGAACACTAAGCAGTTTCTCAGAAAGCTTCTTTCCAGATTTCATCGGAGGATATTTCCTTTTTCACCATAGCCCTCTATGGGCTTCCAAATATCACTCTGCCAATTCCAGAAGAACTGTCTTGTCGAAAGGCTTCTTGAGGGGAAAGCTGTAACTCTGTGAGATGATTTCACAGAACACAAAGAAGTTTTTCAGAAAGCTTCTTTCTCTCTGTTATCGGAGGATATTTCCCCTGGCCCTATAGTCTTCCAAGGGATGCGAAATATCTGTTCTCAGATTCCAAAGAAAAAAGGCTAGCAAAGAGATCGACGAAATACAGATGTAACCCTGTGAGATGAGTTAACAGAACACTAAGCAGTTTCTCAGAAAGCTTCTTTCAGGATTTCATCTGAGGATATTTCCTTTTTCACCATAGTCCTCTATGGGCTTCCAAATATCACTTTGCCAATTCCACAAGAACTGTCTTGGCGAAAGGCTTCTTGAGGGGAAAGCTGTAACTCTGTAAGATGATTTCACAGAACACAAAGAAGTTTCTCAGACAGCTTCTTTCTCTTTGTTATCGGAGGATATTTCCTTTGGCCCTATAGTCTTCCAAGGGACACGAAATATCTGTTCTCAGATTCCACAGAAATAAGGCTAGCAAAGAGATCGACGAAATACAGATGTAATAACTCTGTGAGATGAATTAACAGAACACTAAGCAGTTTCTCAGAAAGCTTCTTTCCAGATTTCATCGGAGGATATTTCCTTTTTCACCATAGCCCCCTATGGGCTTCCAAATATCACTTTGCCAATTCCACAAGAACTGTCTTAGCGAAAGGCTTCTTGAAGGGAAAGCTTAACTCTGTGAGATGATTTCAAAGAACACAAAGAAGTTTCCCAGAAAGCTTCTTTCTCTTTGTAATCAGAGGATATTTCCTTTGACCCAATAGTCTTCCAAGGGAACCGAAATATCTTTTCTCAGATTCCACAGAAATAAGGCTAGCAAAGAGATCGACGAAATACAGATGTAACTCTGTGAGATGAATTAACAGAACACTAAGCAGTTTCTCAGAAAGCTTCTTTACAGATTTCATCTGAGGATATTTCCTTTTTCACGATAGCCCTCTATGGGCTTCCAAATATCACTTTGCGAATTCCACAAGAACTGTCTTGGCGAAAGGCTTCTTGAGGGGAAAGCTGTAACTCTGTAAGATGATTTCACAGAACACAAAGAAGTTTCTCAGAAAGCTTCTTTCTCTTTGTTATCGGAGGATATTTCCTTTGGCCTTATAGTCTTCCAAGGGATCCGAAATATCTGTTCTCAGATTCCACAGAAATAAGGCTAGCAAAGAGATCCAAGAAATACAGATGTAACTCTGTGAGATGAATTAACAGAACACTAAGCAGTTTCTCAGAAAGCTTCTTTCCAGATTTCATCGGAGGATATTTCCTTTTTCACCATAGCCCTCTAGGGGCTTCCAAATATCACTTTGCCAATTCCACAAGAACTGTCTTAGCGAAAGGCTTCTTGAGGGGAAAGCTGTAACTCTGTGAGGTGATTTCAAGGAACACAAAGGAGTTTCTCAGAAAGCTTCTTTCTCTTTGTTATCAGAGGATATTTCCTTTGGCCCTATAGTCTTCCAAGGGATCCGAAATATCTGTTCTCAGATTCCACAGAAATAAGGCTAGCAAAGAGATCCAAAATACAGATGTAACTCTTTGAGATGAATTAACAGAACACTAAGCAGTTTCTCAGAAAGCTTCTTTCCAGATTTCATCGGAGGATATTTCCTTTTTCACCATAGCCCTCTATGGGCTTCCAAATATCACTTTGCCAATTCCACAAGAACTGTCTTAGCGAAAGGCTTCTTGAGGGGAATGCTGTAACTCTGTGAGATGATTTCACAGAACACAAAGAAGTTTCTCAGAAAGCTTCTTTCTGTTTGTTATCGCTGGATATTTCCTTTGGCCCTATAGTCTTACAAGGGATCCGAAATATCTGTTCTCAGATTCCACAGAAATAAGGCTAGCAAAGAGATCGACGAAATACAGATGTAACTCTGTGAGGTGAATTAACAGAACACTAAGCAGTTTCTCAGAAAGCTTCTTTCCAGATTTCATCGGAGGATATTTCCTTTTTCACCATAGCCCTCTATGGGCTTCCAAATACAACTTGGCCAATTCCACAAGAACTGTCTTAGCGAAAGGCTTCTTGAGGGGAATGCTGTAACTCTGTGAGATGATTTCAAAGAACACAAAGAAGTTTCTCAGAAAGCTTCTTTCTGTTTGTTATCGGAGGATATTTCCTTTGGCCCTATAGTCTTCCAAGGGATCCGAAATATCTGTTCTCAGATTCCACAGAAATAAGGCTAGCAAAGAGATCCACGAAATACAGATGTAACACTGTGAGATGAATTAACAGAACACTAAGCAGTTTCTCAGAAAGCTTCTTTCCAGATTTCATCTGAGGATATTTCCTTTTTCACCATAGCCCTCTATGGGCTTGCAAATATCAGTTTCCCAATTCCACAAGAACTGTCTTGGCGAAAGGTTTCTTGAGGGGAAAGCTGTAACTCTGTGAGATGATTTCACAGAACACAAAGAAGTTTCTCAAAAAGCTTCTTTCTCTTTGTTACCGGAGGATATTTCCTTTGGCCCTATAGTCTTCCTAGGGATCCGAAATATCTGTTCTCAGGTTCCACAGAAATAAGGCTAGCAAAGAGATCGACGAAATACAGATGTACTTCTTTGAGATGAATTAACAGAACACTAAGCAGTTTCTCAGAAAGCTTCTTTCCAGATTTCATCTGAGGATATATCCTTTTTCACCATAGCCCTCTATGGGCTTCCAAATATCACTTTGCCAAATCCACAAGAACTGTCTTGGCGAAACGCTTCTTGAGGGGAAAGGTGTAACTCTGTGAGATTATTTCACAGAACACAAAGAAGTTTCTCAGAAAGCTTCTTTCTCTTTGTTATCGGAGTATATTTCCTTTGGCCCTATAGTCTTCCAAGGGATCCGAAATATCTGTTCTCATATTCCACAGAAATAAGGCTAGCAAAGAGATCCACGAAATACAGATGTAACTCTGTGAGATGAATTAACAGAACACTAAGCAGTTTCTCAGAAAGCTTCTTTCCAGATTTCATCTGAGGTTACTTCCTTTTTCACCATAGCCCTCTATGGGCTTCCAAATATCACTTTGCCAATTCCAAAAGAACTGTCTTGGCGAAAGGCTTCTTGAGGGGAAAGCTGTAACTCTGTGAGATGATTTCACAGAACACAAAGAAGTTTCTCAGAAAGCTTCTTTCTCTTTGTTATCGGAGGATATTTCCTTTGGCCCTATAGTGTTCCAAGGGATCCGAAATATCTGTTCTCAGATTCCACAGAAATAAGGCTAGCAAAGAGATCGACGAAATACAGATGTAACTCTGTGAGATGAATTAACAGAACACTAAGCAGTTTCTCAGAAAGCTTCTTTCCAGATTTCATCTGAGGATATTTCCTTTTTCACCATAGCCCTCTATGGGCTTCCAAATATCACTTTGCTAATTCCACAAGAACTGTCTTGCGAAAGGCTTCTAGAGGGGAAAGCTGTAACTCTGTGAGATGATTTCACAGAACACAAAGAAGTTTCTCAGAAAGCTTCTTTCTCTTTGTTATCTGAGGATATTTCCTTTGGCCCTATAGTCTTCCAAGGGATCCGAAATATCTGTTCTCAGATTCCACAGAAATAAGGCGAGCAAAGAGATCCAGGAAATACAGATGTAACTCTTTGAGATGAATTAACAGAACACTAAGCAGTTTCTCAGAAAGCTTCTTTCCAGATTTCATCGGAGGATATTTCCCTTTTCACCATAGCCCTCTATGGGCTTCCAAATATCACTTTGCCAATTCCACAAGAACTGTCTTAGCGAAAGGCTTCTTGAGGGGAATGCTGTAACTCTGTGAGATGATTTCACAGAACACAAAGAAGTTTCTCAGAAAGCTTCTTTCTGTTTGTTATCGCTGGATATTTCCTTTGGCCCTATAGTCTTACAAGGGATCCGAAATATCTGTTCTCAGATTCCACAGAAATAAGGCTAGCAAAGAGATCGACGAAATACAGATGTAACTCTGTGAGGTGAATTAACAGAACACTAAGCAGTTTCTCAGAAAGCTTCTTTCCAGATTTCATCTGAGGATATATCCTTTTTCACCATAGCCCTCTATGGGCTTCCAAATATCACTTTGCCAATTCCACAGGAACTGTCTTGCGAAAGGCTTCTTGAGGGGAAGGGTGTAACTCTGTGAGATGATTTCACAGAACACAAAGAAGTTTCTCAGAAAGCTTCTTTCTCTTTGTTATCGGAGGATATTTCCTTTGGCCCTATAGTCTTCCAAGGGATCCGAAATACCTGTTCTCAGATTCCACAGAAATAAGGCTAGCAAAGATATCCACGAAATATAGATGTACCTCTGTGAGGTGAATTAACAGAACACTAAGCAGTTTCTCAGAAAGCTTCTTTCCAGATTTCATCGGAGGATATTTCCTTTTTCACCATAGCCCTCTATGGGCTTCCAAATATCACTTTGCCAATTCCACAAGAACTGTCTTAGCGAAAGGCTTCTTGAGGGGAATGCTGTAACTCTGTGAGATGATTTCAAAGAACACAAAGAAGTTTCTCAGAAAGCTTCTTTCTGTTTGTTATCAGAGGATATTTCCTTTGGCCCTATAGTCTTCCAAGGGATCCGAAATATCTGTTCTCAGATTCCACAGAAATAAGGCTAGCAAAGAGATCCACGAAATACAGATGTAACTCTGTGAGATGAATTAACAGAACACTAAGCAGCTTCTCAGAAAGCTTCTTTCCAGATTTCATCTGAGGATATTTCCTTTTTCACCATAGCCCTCTATGGGCTTGCAAATATCACTTTCCCAATTCCACAAGAACTGTCTTGGCGAAAGGTTTCTTGAGGGGAAAGCTGTAACTCTGTGAGATGATTTCACAGAACACAAAGAAGTTTCTCAAAAAGCTTCTTTCTCTTTGTTACCGGAGGATATTTCCTTTGGCCCTATAGTCTTCCTAGGGATCCGAAATATCTGTTCTCAGATTCCACAGAAATAAGGCTAGCAAAGAGATCCACGAAATACACATGTAACTCTGTGAGATGAATTAACAGAACACTAAGCAGTTTCTCAGAAAGCTTCTTTCCAGATTTCATCTGAGGATATTTCCTTTTTCACCATAGCCCTCTATGGGCTTCCAAATATCACTTTGCCAATTCCACAAGAACTGTCTTAGCGAAAGGCTTCTTGAGGGGAATGCTGTAACTCTGTGAGATGATTTCACAGAACACAAAGAAGTTTCTCAGAAAGCTTCTTTCTGTTTGTTATCGGAGGATATTTCCTTTGTCCCTATAGTCTTCCAAGGGATCCGAAATATCTGTTCTCAGATTCCACAGAAATAAGGCTAGCAAAGAGATCGACGAAATACAGATGTAACTCTGTGAGATGAATTAACAGAACACTAAGCAGTTTCTCAGAAAGCTTCTTTCCAGATTTCATCTGAGGATATTTCCTTTTTCACCATAGCCCTCTAAGGGCTTCCATATATCAGTTTGCCAATTCCACGGGACATGTCTTGCGAAAGGATTCTTGAGGGGAAGGCTGTAACTCTGTGAGATGATTTCACAGAACACAAAAAGTTTCTCAGAAAGCTTCTTTCTCTTTGTTATCGGAGGATATTTCCTTTGGTCCTATAGTCTTCCAAGGGATCCGAAATATCTGTTCTCAGATTCCACAGAAATAAGGCTAGCAAAGAGATCGACGAAATACAGATGTAACTCTGTGAGATGAATTAACAGAACACAAAGCAGTTTCTCAGAAAGCTTCTTTCCAGATTTCATCTGAGTATATTTGCTTTTTCACCATAGCCCTCTATGGGCTTCCAAATATCACTTTGCCAATTCCACAAGAACTGTCTTGCGAAAGGCTTCTTGAGGGGAAAGCTGTAACTCTGTGAGATGATTTCACAGAACACAAAGAAGTTTCTCAGAAAGCTTCTTTCTCTTTGTTTTTGGAGGATATTTCCTTTGGCCCTATAGTCTTCCAAGGGATCCGAAATATCTCTGTTCTCAGATTCCACAGAAATAAGGCTAGCAAAGAGATCCACGAAATACACTTGTATCTCTGTGAGATGAATTAACAGAACACTAAGCAGTTTCTCAGAAAGCTTCTTTCCAGATTTCATCTTAGAATACTTCCTTTTTCACCATAGCCCTCTATGGGCTTCCAAATATCACTTTGCCAATTCCACAAGAACTGTCTTGGCGAAAGGCTTCTTGAGGGGAAAGCTGTAACTCTGTGAGATGATTTCACAGAACACAAAGAAGTTTCTCAGAAAGCTTCTTTCTCTTTGTTATCGGAGGATATTTCCTTTGGCCCTATAGTCTTCCAAGGGATCCGAAATATCTGTTCTCATATTTCACAGAAATAAGGCTAGCAAAGAGATCGACGAAATACAGATGTAATTCTGTGAGATGAATTAACAGAACACTAAGCAGTTTCTCAGAAAGCTTCTTTCCAGATTTCATCGGAGGATATTTCCTTTTTCACCATAGCCCTCTATGGGCTTCCAAATATCACTTTGCCAATTCCACAAGAACTGTCTTGGCGAAAGGCTTCTTGAGGGGAAAGCTGTAACTCTGTAAGATGATTTCACAGAACACAAAGAAGTTTCTCAGAAAGCTTCTTTCTCTTTGTTATCGGAGGATATTTCCTTTGGCCCTATAGTCTTCCAAGGGACACGAAATATCTGTTCTCAGATTCCACAGAAATAAGGCTAGCAAAGAGATCGACGAAATACAGATGTAATAACTCTGTGAGATGAATTAACAGAACACTAAGCAGTTTCTCAGAAAGCTTCTTTCCAGATTTCATCGGAGGATATTTCCTTTTTCACCATAGCCCCCTATGGGCTTCCAAATATCACTTTGCCAATTCCACAAGAACTGTCTTAGCGAAAGGCTTCTTGAAGGGAAAGCTGTAACTCTGTGAGATGATTTCAAAGAACACAAAGAAGTTTCCCAGAAAGCTTCTTTCTCTTTGTAATCAGAGGATATTTCCTTTGACCCAATAGTCTTCCAAGGGAACCGAAATATCTTTTCTCAGATTCCACAGAAATAAGGCTAGCAAAGAGATCGACGAAATACAGATGTAACTCTGTGAGATGAATTAACAGAACACTAAGCAGTTTCTCAGAAAGCTTCTTTACAGATTTCATCTGAGGATATTTCCTTTTTCACGATAGCCCTCTATGGGCTTCCAAATATCACTTTGCGAATTCCACAAGAACTGTCTTGGCGAAAGGCTTCTTAAGGGGAAAGCTGTAACTCTGTAAGATGATTTCACAGAACACAAAGAAGTTTCTCAGAAAGCTTCTTTCTCTTTGTTATCGGAGGATATTTCCTTTGGCCTTATAGTCTTCCAAGGGATCCGAAATATCTGTTCTCAGATTCCACAGAAATAAGGCTAGCAAAGAGATCCAAGAAATACAGATGTAACTCTGTGAGATGAATTAACAGAACACTAAGCAGTTTCTCAGAAAGCTTCTTTCCAGATTTCATCGGAGGATATTTCCTTTTTCACCATAGCCCTCTAGGGGCTTCCAAATATCACTTTGCCAATTCCACAAGAACTGTCTTAGCGAAAGGCTTCTTGAGGGGAAAGCTGTAACTCTGTGAGGTGATTTCAAGGAACACAAAGGAGTTTCTCAGAAAGCTTCTTTCTCTTTGTTATCAGAGGATATTTCCTTTGGCCCTATAGTCTTCCAAGGGATCCGAAATATCTGTTCTCAGATTCCACAGAAATAAGGCTAGCAAAGAGATCCAAAATACAGATGTAACTCTTTGAGATGAATTAACAGAACACTAAGCAGTTTCTCAGAAAGCTTCTTTCCAGATTTCATCGGAGGATATTTCCTTTTTCACCATAGCCCTCTATGGGCTTCCAAATATCACTTTGCCAATTCCACAAGAACTGTCTTAGCGAAAGGCTTCTTGAGGGGAATGCTGTAACTCTGTGAGATGATTTCACAGAACACAAAGAAGTTTCTCAGAAAGCTTCTTTCTGTTTGTTATCGCTGGATATTTCCTTTGGCCCTATAGTCTTCCAAGGGATCCGAAATATCTGTTCTCAGATTCCACAGAAATAAGGCTAGCAAAGAGATCCACGAAATACAGATGTAACACTGTGAGATGAATTAACAGAACACTAAGCAGTTTCTCAGAAAGCTTCTTTCCAGATTTCATCTGAGGATATTTCCTTTTTCACCATAGCCCTCTATGGGCTTGCAAATATCAGTTTCCCAATTCCACAAGAACTGTCTTGGCGAAAGGTTTCTTGAGGGGAAAGCTGTAACTCTGTGAGATGATTTCACAGAACACAAAGAAGTTTCTCAAAAAGCTTCTTTCTCTTTGTTACCGGAGGATATTTCCTTTGGCCCTATAGTCTTCCTAGGGATCCGAAATATCTGTTCTCAGATTCCACAGAAATAAGGCTAGCAAAGAGATCCACGAAATACACATGTAACTCTGTGAGATGAATTAACAGAACACTAAGCAGTTTCTCAGAAAGCTTCTTTCCAGATTTCATCTGAGGATATTTCCTTTTTCACCGTAGCCCTCTAGGGGCTTCCAAATATCACTTTGCCAATTCCACAAGAACTGTCTTAGCGAAAGGCTTCTTGAGGGGAATGCTGTAACTCTGTGAGATGATTTCACAGAACACAAAGAAGTTTCTCAGAAAGCTTCTTTCTGTTTGTTATCGGAGGATATTTCCTTTGTCCCTATAGTCTTCCAAGGGATCCGAAATATCTGTTCTCAGATTCCACAGAAATAAGGCTAGCAAAGAGATCGACGAAATACAGATGTAACTCTGTGAGATGAATTAACAAACCACTAAGTAGTTTCTCAGAAAGCTTCTTTCCAGATTTCATCGGAGGATATTTCCTTTTTCACCATAGCCCTCTATGGGCTTCCAAATATCACTCTGCCAATTCCAGAAGAACTGTCTTGTAGAAAGGCTTCTTGAGGGGAAAGCTGTAACTCTGTGAGATGATTTCACAGAACACAAAGAAGTTTTTCAGAAAGCTTCTTTCTCTCTGTTATCGGAGGATATTTCCTTTGGCCCTATAGTTTTCCAAGGGATCCGAAATATCTGTTCTCATATTCCACAGAAATAAGGCTAGCAAAGAGATCCACGAAATACAGATGTAACTCTGTGAGATGAATTAACAAACCACTAAGCAGTTTCTCAGAAAGCTTCTTTCCAGATTTCATCGGAGGATATTTCCTTTTTCACCATAGCCCTCTATGGGCTTCCAAATATCACTCTGCCAATTCCAGAAGAACTGTCTTGTCGAAAGGCTTCTTGAGGGGAAAGCTGTAACTCTGTGAGATGATTTCACAGAACACAAAGAAGTTTTTCAGAAAGCTTCTTTCTCTCTGTTATCGGAGGATATTTCCTTTGGCCCTATAGTCTTCCAAGGGATCCGAAATATCTGTTCTCACATTCCACAGAAAAAAGGCTAGCAAAGAGATCGACGAAATACAGATATAACCCTGTGAGATGAGTTAACAGAACACTAAGCAGTTTCTCAGAAAGATTGTTTCCAGATTTCATCTGAGGATATTTCCTTTTTCACCATAGCCCTCTATGGGCTTCCAAATATCACTTTGCCAATTCCACAAGAACTGTCTTGGCAAAAGGCTTCTTGAGGGGAAAGCTGTAACTCTGTAAGATGATTTCACAGAACACAAAGAAGTTTCTCAGAAAGCTTCTTTCTCTTTGTTATCTGAGGATATTTCCTTTGGCCCTATAGTCTTCCAAGGGATCCGAAATATCTGTTCTCAGATTCCACAGAAATAAGGCTAGCAAAGAGATCGACGGAACACAGATATAACTCTGTGAGATGAATTAACAGAACACTAAGCAGTTTCTCAGAAAGCTTCTTTCCAGATTTCATCTGAGTATATTTCCTTTCTCACCACAGCCATCTATGGGCTTCCAAATATCACTTTGCCAATTCCTCAAGAACTGTCTTGCGAAAGGCTTATTGAGGGGAAAGCTGTAACTCTGTGAGATGATTTCACAGAACACAAAGAAGTTTCTCAGAAAGCTTCTTTCTCTTTGTTATCGGAGGATATTTCCTTTGGCCCTATAGTCTTCCAAGGGATCCGAAATATCTGTTCTCAGATTCCACAGAAATAAGGCTAGCAAAGAGATCGACGGAACACAGATATAACTCTGTGAGATGAATTAACAGAACACTAAGCAGTTTCTCAGAAAGCTTCTTTCCAGATTTCATCTGAGTATATTTCCTTTCTCACCACAGCCATCTATGGGCTTCCAAATATCACTTTGCCAATTCCTCAAGAACTGTCTTGCGAAAGGCTTATTGAGGGGAAAGCTGTAACTCTGTGAGATGATTTCACAGAACACAAAGAAGTTTCTCAGAAAGCTTCTTTCTCTTTGTTATCGGAGGATATTTCCTTTGGCCCTATAGTCTTCCAAGGGATCCGAAATATCTGTTCTCAGATTCCACTGAAATAAGGCTAGCAAAGATATCCACGAAATATAGATGTAACTCTGTGAGATGAATTAACAGAACACTAAGCAGTTTCTCAGAAAGCTTCTTTGCAGATTTCATCGGAGGATATTTCCTTTTTCACCATAGCCCTCTAAGGGCTTCCAAATATCACTTTGCCAATTCCACAAGAACTGTCTTAGCGAAAGGCTTCTTGAGGGGAAAGCTGTAACTCTGTGAGATGATTTCAAAGAACACAAAGAAGTTTCTCAAAAAGCTTCTTTCTCTTTGTTATCGGAGGATATTTCCTTTGGCCCTGTAGTCTTCCAAGGGATCCGAAATATCTGTTCTCAGATTCCACAGAAATAAGGCTAGCAAAGAGATCCACGAAATACAGATGTAACTCTGTGAGATGAATTAAAAGAACACTAAGCAGTTTCTCAGAAAGCTTCTTTCCAGATTTCATCTGAGGATATTTCCTTTTTCACCATAGCCCTCTATGGGCTTCCAAATATCACTTTGCCAATTACACAAGAACTGTCTTGGCGAAAGGCTTCTTGAGTGGAAAGCTGTAACTCTGTGAGATGATTTCAAAGAACACAAAGAAGTTTCTCAGAAAGCTTCTTTCTCTTTGTTATCGGAGGATATTTCCTTTGGCCCTATAGTCTTCCAAGGGATCCGAAATATCTGTTCTCAGATTCCACAGAAATAAGGCTAGCAAAGAGATCGACGAAATACAGATGTACTTCTTTGAGATGAATTAACAGAACACTAAGCAGTTTCTCAGAAAGCTTCTTTCCAGATTTCATCTGAGGATATATCCTTTTTCACCATAGCCCTCTATGGGCTTCCAAATATCACTTTGCCAAATCCACAAGAACTGTCTTGGCGAAACGCCTCTTGAGGGGAAAGGTGTAACTCTGTGAGATTATTTCACAGAACACAAAGAAGTTTCTCAGAAAGCTTCTTTCTCTTTGTTATCGGAGTATATTTCCTTTGGCCCTATAGTCTTCCAAGGGATCCGAAATATCTGTTCTCATATTCCACAGAAATAAGGCTAGCAAAGAGATCCACGAAATACAGATGTAACTCTGTGAGATGAATTAACAGAACACTAAGCAGTTTCTCAGAAAGCTTCTTTCCAGATTTCATCTGAGGTTACTTCCTTTTTCACCATAGCCCTCTATGGGCTTCCAAATATCACTTTGCCAATTCCAAAAGAACTGTCTTGGCGAAAGGCTTCTTGAGGGGAAAGCTGTAACTCTGTGAGATGATTTCACAGAACACAAAGAAGTTTCTCAGAAAGCTTCTTTCTCTTTGTTATCGGAGGATATTTCCTTTGGCCCTATAGTGTTCCAAGGGATCCGAAATATCTGTTCTCAGATTCCACAGAAATAAGGCTAGCAAAGAGATCGACGAAATACAGATGTAACTCTGTGAGATGAATTAACAGAACACTAAGCAGTTTCTCAGAAAGCTTCTTTCCAGATTTCATCTGAGTATATTTCCTTTTTCACCATAGCCCTCTATGGGCTTCCAAATATCACTTTGCCAATTCCACAAGAACTGTCTTGCGAAAGGCTTCTTGAGGGGAAAGCTGTAACTCTGTGAGATGATTTCACAGAACACAAAGAAGTTTCTCAGAAAGCTTCTTTCTCTTTGTTATCTGAGGATATTTCCTTTGGCCCTATAGTCTTCCAAGGGATCCGAAATATCTGTTCTTAGATTCCACAGAAATAAGGCTAGCAAAGAGATCCAGGAAATACAGATGTAACTCTTTGAGATGAATTAACAGAACACTAAGCAGTTTCTCAGAAAGCTTCTTTCCAGATTTCATCGGAGGATATTTCCTTTTTCACCATAGCCCTCTATGGGCTTCCAAATATCACTTTGCCAATTCCACAAGAACTGTCTTAGCGAAAGGCTTCTTGAGGGGAATGCTGTAACTCTGTGAGATGATTTCACAGAACACAAAGAAGTTTCTCAGAAAGCTTCTTTCTGTTTGTTATCGCTGGATATTTCCTTTGGCCCTATAGTCTTACAAGGGATCCGAAATATCTGTTCTCAGATTCCACAGAAATAAGGCTAGCAAAGAGATCGACGAAATACAGAGGTAACTCTGTGAGGTGAATTAACAGAACACGAAGCAGTTTCTCAGAAAGCTTCTTTCCAGATTTCATCTGAGGATATATCCTTTTTCACCATAGCCCTCTATGGGCTTCCAAATATCACTTTGCCAATTCCACAGGAACTGTCTTGCGAAAGGCTTCTTGAGGGGAAGGGTGTAACTCTGTGAGATGATTTCACAGAACACAAAGAAGTTTCTCAGAAAGCTTCTTTCTCTTTGTTATCGGAGGATATTTCCTTTGGCCCTATAGTCTTCCAAGGGATCCGAAATACCTATTCTCAGATTCCACAGAAATAAGGCTAGCAAAGATATCCACGAAATATAGATGTACCTCTGTGAGGTGAATTAACAGAACACTAAGCAGTTTCTCAGAAAGCTTCTTTCCAGATTTCATCGGAGGATATTTCCTTTTTCAACATAGCCCTCTATGGGCTTCCAAATATCACTTTGCCAATTCCACAAGAACTGTCTTAGCGAAAGGCTTCTTGAGGGGAATGCTGTAACTCTGTGAGATGATTTCAAAGAACACAAAGAAGTTTCTCAGAAGCTTCTTTCTGTTTGTTATCGGAGGATATTTCCTTTGGCCCTATAGTCTTCCAAGGGATCCGAAATATCTGTTCTCAGATTCCACAGAAATAAGGCTAGCAAAGAGATCGACGAAATACAGATGTAACTCTGTGAGATGAATTAACAGAACACTAAGCAGTTTCTCAGAAAGCTTCTTTCCAGATTTCATCGGAGGATATTTCCTTTTTCACAATAGCCCTCTAGGGGCTTGCAAATATCACTTTCCCAATTCCACAAGAACTGTCTTGGCGAAAGGTTTCTTGAGGGGAAAGCTGTAACTCTGTGAGATGATTTCACAGAACACAAAGAAGTTTCTCAAAAAGCTTCTTTCTCTTTGTTACCGGAGGATATTTCCTTTGGCCCTATAGTCTTCCTAGGGATCCGAAATATCTGTTCTCAGATTCCACAGAAATAAGGCTAGCAAAGAGATCCACGAAATACACATGTAACTCTGTGAGATGAATTAACAGAACACTAAGCAGTTTCTCAGAAAGCTTCTTTCCAGATTTCATCTGAGGATATTTCCTTTTTTACCATAGCCCTCTATGGGCTTCCAAATATCACTTTGCCAATTCCACAAGAACTGTCTTAGCGAAAGGCTTCTTGAGGGGAATGCTGTAACTCTGTGAGATGATTTCACAGAACACAAAGAAGTTTCTCAGAAAGCTTCTTTCTGTTTGTTATCGGAGGATATTTCCTTTGTCCCTATAGTCTTCCAAGGGATCCGAAATATCTGTTCTCAGATTCCACAGAAATAAGGCTAGCAAAGAGATCGACGAAATACAGATGTAACTCTGTGAGATGAATTAACAGAACACTAAGCAGTTTCTCAGAAAGCTTCTTTCCAGATTTCATCTGAGGATATTTCCTTTTTCACCATAACCCTCTAAGGGCTTCCATATATCAGTTTGCCAATTCCACAGGACATGTCTTGCGAAAGGATTCTTGAGGGGAAGGCTGTAACTCTGTGAGATGATTTCACAGAACACAAAAAGTTTCTCAGAAAGCTTCTTTCTCTTTGTTATCGGAGGATATTTCCTTTGGCCCTATAGTCTTCCAAGGGATCCGAAATATCTGTTCTCAGATTCCACAGAAATAAGGCTAGCAAAGAGATCGACGAAATACAGATGTAACTCTGTGAGATGAATTAACAGAACACTAAGCAGTTTCTCAGAAAGCTTCTTTCCAGATTTCATCTGAGTATATTTCCTTTTTCACCATAGCCCTCTATGGGCTTCCAAATATCACTTTGCCAATTCCACAAGAACTGTCTTGCGAAAGGCTTCTTGAGAGGAAAGCTGTAACTCAGTGAGATGATTTCACAGAACACAAAGAAGTTTCTCAGAAAGCTTCTTTCTCTTTGTTTTTGGAGGATATTTCCTTTGGCCCTATAGTCTTCCAAGGGATCCGAAATATCTCTGTTCTCAGATTCCACAGAAATAAGGCTAGCAAAGAGATCCACGAAATACACTTGTAACTCTGTGAGATGAATTAACAGAACACTAAACAGTTTCTCAGAAAGCTTCTTTCCAGATTTCATCTTAGAATACTTCCTTTTTCACCATAGCCCTCTATGGGCTTCCAAATATCACTTTGCCAATTCCACAAGAACTGTCTTGGCGAAAGGCTTCTTGAGGGGAAAGCTGTAACTCTGTGAGATGATTTCACAGAACACAAATAAGTTTCTCAGAAAGCTTCTTTCTCTTTGTTATCGGAGGATATTTCCTTTGGCCCTATAGTCTTCCAAGGGATCCGAAATATCTGTTCTCATATTTCACAGAAATAAGGCTAGCAAAGAGATCGACGAAATACAGATGTAATTCTGTGAGATGAATTAACAGAACACTAAGCAGTTTCTCAGAAAGCTTCTTTCCAGATTTCATCGGAGGATATTTCCTTTTTCACCATAGCCCTCTATGGGCTTCCAAATATCATTTTGCCAATTCCACAAGAACTGTCTTGGCGAAAGGCTTCTTGAGGGGAAAGCTGTAACTCTGTAAGATGATTTCACAGAACACAAAGAAGTTTCTCAGAAAGCTTCTTTCTCTTTGTTATCGGAGGATATTTCCTTTGGCCCTATAGTCTTCCAAGGGACACGAAATATCTGTTCTCAGATTCCACAGAAATAAGGCTAGCAAAGATATCCACGAAATATAGATGTAACTCTGTGAGATGAATTAACAGAACACTAAGCAGTTTCTCAGAAAGCTTCTTTGCAAATTTCATCGGAGGATATTTCCTTTTTCACCATAGCCCTCTATGGGCTTCCAAATATCACTTTGCCAATTCCACAAGAACTGTCTTAGCGAAAGGCTTCTTGAGGGGAAAGCTGTAACTCTGTGAGATGATTTCAAAGAACACAAAGAAGTTTCTCAGAAAGCTTCTTTCTCTTTGTTATCGGAGGATATTTCCTTTGGCCCTATAGTCTTCCAAGGGATCCGAAATATCTGTTCTCAGATTCCACAGAAATAAGGCTAGCAAAAAGATCCACGAAATACAGATGTAACTCTGTGAGATGAATTAAAAGAACACTAAGCAGTTTCTCAGAAAGCTTCTTTCCAGATTTCATCTGAGGATATTTCCTTTTTCACCATAGCCCTCTATGGGCTTCCAAATATCACTTTGCCAATTCCACAAGAACTGTCTTAACGAAAGGCTTCTTGAGTGGAAAGCTGTAACTCTGTGAGATGATTTCAAAGAACACAAAGAAGTTTCTCAGAAAGCTTCTTTCTCTTTGTTATCGGAGGATATTTCCTTTGGCCCTATAGTCTTCCAAGGGATCCGAAATATCTGTTCTCAGATTCCACAGAAATAAGGCTAGCAAAGAGATCGACGAAATACAGATGTACTTCTTTGAGATGAATTAACAGAACACTAAGCAGTTTCTCAGAAAGCTTCTTTCCAGATTTCATCTGAGGATATATCCTTTTTCACCATAGCCCTCTATGGGCTTCCAAATATCACTTTGCCAAATCCACAAGAACTGTCTTAGCGAAACGCTTCTTGAGGGGAAAGGTGTAACTCTGTGAGATGATTTCACAGAACACAAAGAAGTTTCTCAGAAAGCTTCTTTCTCTTTGTTATCGGAGGATATTTCCTTTGGCCCTATAGTCTTCCAAGGGATCCGAAATATCTGTTCTCATATTCCACAGAAATAAGGCTAGCAAAGAGATCCACGAAATACAGATGTAACTCTGTGAGATGAATTAACAAACCACTAAGCAGTTTCTCAGAAAGCTTCTTTCCAGATTTCATCGGAGGATATTTCCTTTTTCACCATAGCCCTCTATGGGCTTCCAAATATCACTCTGCCAATTCCAGAAGAACTGTCTTGTAGAAAGGCTTCTTGAGGGGAAAGCTGTAACTCTGTGAGATGATTTCAAAGAACACAAAGAAGTTTCTCAGAAAGCTTCTTTCTCTTTGTTATCTGAGGATATTTCCTTTGGCCCTATAGTCTTCCAAGGGATCCGAAATATCTGTTCTCAGATTCCACAGAAATAAGGCTAGCAAAGAGATCCACGAAATACACATGTAACTCTGTGAGATGAATTAACAGAACACTAAGCAGTTTCTCAGAAAGCTTCTTTCCAGATTTCATCTGAGGATATTTCCTTTTTCACCATAGACCTCTATGGGCTTCCAAATATCACTTTGCCAATTCCACAAGAAGTGTCTTGGCGAAAGGCTTCCTGAGGTGAAAGCTGTAACTCTGTGAGATGATTTCACAGAACACAAAGAAGTTTCTCAGAAAGCTTCTTTCTCTTTGTTATGGGAGGATATTTCCTTTGGCCCTATAGTCTTCCAAGGGATCCGAAATATCTGTTCTCAGATTCCACAGAAATAAGGCTAGCAAAGAGATCGACGAAATACAGATGTAACTCTGTGAGATGAATTAACAGAACACTAAGCAGTTTCTCAGAAAGCTTCTTTCCAGATTTCATCTGAGTATATTTCCTTTTTCACCACAGCCATCTATGGGCTTCCAAATATCACTTTGCCAATTCCTCAAGAACTGTCTTGCGAAAGGCTTCTTGAGGGGAAAGCTGTAACTCTGTGAGATGATTTCACAGAACACAAAGAAGTTTCTCAGAAAGCTTCTTTCTCTTTGTTATCGGAGGATATTTCCTTTGGCCCTATAGTCTTCCAAGGGATCCGAAATATCTGTTCTCAGATTCCACTGAAATGAGGCTAGCAAAGATATCCACGAAATATAGATGTAACTCTGTGAGATGAATTAACAGAACACTAAGCAGTTTCTCAGAAAGCTTCTTTGCAGATTTCATCGGAGGATATTTCCTTTTTCACCATAGCCCTCTATGGGCTTCCAAATATCACTTTGCCAATTCCACAAGAACTGTCTTAGCGAAAGGCTTCTTGAGGGGAAAGCTGTAACTCTGTGAGATGATTTCAAAGAACACAAAGAAGTTTCTCAAAAAGCTTCTTTCTCTTTGTTATCGGAGGATATTTCCTTTGGCCCTGTAGTCTTCCAAGGGATCCGAAATATCTGTTCTCAGATTCCACAGAAATAAGGCTAGCAAAGAGATCCACGAAATACAGATGTAACTCTGTGAGATGAATTAAAAGAACACTAAGCAGTTTCTCAGAAAGCTTCTTTCCAGATTTCATCTGAGGATATTTCCTTTTTCACCATAGCCCTCTATGGGCTTCCAAATATCACTTTGCCAATTCCACAAGAACTGTCTTGGCGAAAGGCTTCTTGAGTGGAAAGCTGTAACTCTGTGAGATGATTTCAAAGAACACAAAGAAGTTTCTCAGAAAGCTTCTTTCTCTTTGTTATCGGAGGATATTTCCTTTGGCCCTATAGTCTTCCAAGGGATCCGAAATATCTGTTCTCAGATTCCACAGAAATAAGGCTAGCAAAGAGATCGACGAAATACAGATGTACTTCTTTGAGATGAATTAACAGAACACTAAGCAGTTTCTCAGAAAGCTTCTTTCCAGATTTCATCTGAGGATATATCATTTTCACCATAGTCCTCTATGGGCTTCCAAATATCACTTTGCCAAATCCACAAGAACTGTCTTGGCGAAACGCTTCTTGAGGGGAAAGGTGTAACTCTGTGAGATTATTTCACAGAACACAAAGAAGTTTCTCAGAAAGCTTCTTTCTCTTTGTTATCGGAGTATATTTCCTTTGGCCCTATAGTCTTCCAAGGGATCCGAAATATCTGTTCTCATATTCCACAGAAATAAGTCTAGCAAAGAGATCCACGAAATACAGATGTAACTCTGTGAGATAAATTAACAGAACACTAAGCAGTTTCTCAGAAAGCTTCTTTCCAGATTTCATCTGAGGTTACTTCCTTTTTCACCATAGCCCTCTAGGGGTTCCAAATATCACTTTGCCAATTCCAAAAGAACTGTCTTGGCGAAAGGCTTCTTGAGGGGAAAGCTGTAACTCTGTGAGATGATTTCACAGAACACAAAGAAGTTTTTCAGAAAGCTTCTTTCTCTTTGTTATCGGAGGATATTTCCTTTGGCCCTATAGTCTTCCAAGGGATCCGAAATATCTGTTCTCAGATTCCACAGAAATAAGGCTAGCAAAGAGATCGACGAAATACAGATGTAACTCTGTGAGATGAATTAACAGAACACTAAGCAGTTTCTCAGAAAGCTTCTTTCCAGATTTCATCTGGGTATATTTCCTTTTTCACCATAGCCCTCTATGGGCTTCCAAATATCACTTTGCCAATTCCACAAGAACTGTCTTGCGAAAGGCTTCTTGAGGGGAAAGCTGTAACTCTGTGAGATGATTTCACAGAACACAAAGAAGTTTCTCAGAAAGCTTCTTTCTCTTTGTTATCTGAGGATATTTCCTTTGGCCCTATAGTCTTCCAAGGGATCCGAAATATCTGTTCTCAGATTCCACAGAAATAAGGCTAGCAAAGAGATCCAGGAAATACAGATGTAACTCTTTGAGATGAATTAACAGAACACTAAGCAGTTTCTCAGAAAGCTTCTTTCCAGATTTCATCGGAGGATATTTCCTTTTTCACCATAGCCCTCTATGGGCTTCCAAATATCACTTTGCCAAATCCACAAGAACTGTCTTGGCGAAACGCTTCTTGAGGGGAAAGGTGTATCTCTGTGAGATTATTTCACAGAACACAAAGAAGTTTCTCAGAAAGCTTCTTTCTCTTTGTTATCGGAGTATATTTCCTTTGGCCCTATAGTCTTCCAAGGGATCCGAAATATCTGTTCTCATATTCCACAGAAATAAGGCTAGCAAAGAGATCCACGAAATACAGATGTAACTCTGTGAGATGAATTAACAGAACACTAAGCAGTTTCTCAGAAAGCTTCTTTCCAGATTTCATCTGAGGTTACTTCCTTTTTCACCATAGCCCTCTATGGGCTTCCAAATATCACTTTGCCAATTCCAAAAGAACTGTCTTGGCGAAAGGCTTCTTGAGGGGAAAGCTGTAACTCTGTGAGATGATTTCACAGAACACAAAGAAGTTTCTCAGAAAGCTTCTTTCTCTTTGTTATCGGAGGATATTTCCTTTGGCCCTATAGTCTTCCAAGGGATCCGAAATATCTGTTCTCAGATTCCACAGAAATAAGGCTAGCAAAGAGATCGACGAAATACAGATGTAACCCTGTGAGATGAATTAACAGAACACTAAGCAGTTTCTCAGAAAGCTTCTTTCCAGATTTCATCTGAGTATATTTCCTTTTTCACCATAGCCCTCTATGGGCTTCCAAATATCACTTTGCCAATTCCACAAGAACTGTCTTGCGAAAGGCTTCTTGAGGGGAAAGCTGTAACTCTGTGAGATGATTTCACAGAACACAAAGAAGTTTCTCAGAAAGCTTCTTTCTCTTTGTTATCTGAGGATATTTCCTTTGGCCCTATAGTCTTCCAAGGGATCCGAAATATCTGTTCTCAGATTCCACAGAAATAAGGCTAGCAAAGAGATCCAGGAAATACAGATGTAACTCTTTGAGATGAATTAACAGAACACTAAGCAGTTTCTCAGAAAGCTTCTTTCCAGATTTCATCGGAGGATATTTCCTTTTTCACCATAGCCCTCTATGGGCTTCCAAATATCACTTTGCCAATTCCACAAGAACTGTCTTAGCGAAAGGCTTCTTGAGGGGAATGCTGTAACTCGGTGAGATGATTTCACAGAACACAAAGAAGTTTCTCAGAAAGCTTCTTTCTGTTTGTTATCGCTGGATATTTCCTTTGGCCCTATAGTCTTCCAAGGGATCCGAAATATCTGTTCTCAGATTCCACAGAAATAAGGCTAGCAAAGAGATCGACGAAATACAGATGTAACTCTGTGAGGTGAATTAACAGAACACTAAGCAGTTTCTCAGAAAGCTTCTTTCCAGATTTCATCTGAGGATATATCCTTTTTCACCATAGCCCTCTATGGGCTTCCAAATATCACTTTGCCAATTCCACAGGAACTGTCTTGCGAAAGGCTTCTTGAGGGGAAGGGTGTAACTCTGTGAGATGATTTCACAGAACACAAAGAAGTTTCTCAGAAAGCTTCTTTGTCTTTGTTATCAGAGGATATTTCCTTTGGCCCTATAGTCTTCCAAGGGATCCGAAATACCTGTTCTCAGATTCCACAGAAATAAGGCTAGCAAAGATATCCACGAAATATAGATGTACCTCTGTGAGGTGAATTAACAGAACACTAAGCAGTTTCTCAGAAAGCTTCTTTCCAGATTTCATCGGAGGATATTTCCTTTTTCACCATAGCCCTCTATGGGCTTCCAAATATCACTTTGCCAATTCCACAAGAACTGTCTTAGCGAAAGGCTTCTTGAGGGGAATGCTGTAACTCTGTGAGATGATTTCACAGAACACAAAGAAGTTCCTCAGAAAGCTTCTTTCTCTTTGTTATCGGAGGATATTTCCTTTGGCCCTATAGTCTTCCAAGGGATCCGAAATATCTGTTCTCAGATTCCACAGAAATAAGGCTAGCAAAGAGATCGACGAAATACAGATGTAACCCTGTGAGATGAATTAACAGAACACTAAGCAGTTTCTCAGAAAGCTTCTTTCCAGATTTCATCTGAGGATATTTCCTTTTTCACCATAGCCCTCTACGGGCTTCCAAATATCACTTTGCCAATTCCACAAGAACTGTCTTGCGAAAGGCTTCTTGAGGGGAAAGCTGTAACTCTGTGAGATGATTTCAAAGAACACAAAGAAGTTTCTCAGAAAGCTTCTTTCTCTTTGTTATCTGAGGATATTTCCTTTGGCCCTATAGTCTTCCAAGGGATCCGAAATATCTGTTCTCAGATTCCACAGAAATAAGGCTAGCAAAGAGATCGACGAAAAACAGATGTAATTCTGTGAGATGAATTAACAGAACACTAAGCAGTTTCTCAGAAAGCTTCTTTCCAGATTTCATGGGAGGATATTTCCTTTTTCACCATAGCCCTCTATGGGCTTCCAAATATCACTTTGCCAATTCCACAAGAACTGTCTTGGCGAAAGGCTTCTTGAGGGGAAAACTGTAACTCTGTAAGATGATTTCACAGAACACAAAGAAGTTTCTCAGAAAGCTTCTTTCTCTTTGTTATCGGAGGATATTTCCTTTGGCCCTATAGTCTTCCAAGGGACACGAAATATCTGTTCTCAGATTCCACAGAAATAAGGCTAGCAAAGAGATCCACGAAATACAGATGTAACTCTGTGAGATGAATTAACAAACCACTAAGCAGTTTCTCAGAAAGCTTCTTTCCAGATTTCATCGGAGGATATTTCCTTTTTCACCATAGCCCTCTATGGGCTTCCAAATATCACTCTGCCAATTCCAGAAGAACTGTCTTGTCGAAAGGCTTCTTGAGGGGAAAGCTGTAACTCTGTGAGATGATTTCACAGAACACAAAGAGGTTTTTCAGAAAGCTTCTTTCTCTCTGTTATCGGAGGATATTTCCTTTGGCCCTATAGTCTTCCAAGGGATCCGAAATATCTGTTCTCACATTCCACAGAAAAAAGGCTAGCAAAGAGATCGACGAAATACAGATGTAACCCTGTGAGATGAGTTAACAGAACACTAAGCAGTTTCTCAGAAAGATTGTTTCCAGATTTCATCTGAGGATATTTCCTTTTTCACCATAGCCCTCTATGGGCTTCCAAATATCACTTTGCCAATTCCACAAGAACTGTCTTGGCGAAAGGCTTCTTGAGGGGAAAGCTGTAACTCTGTAAGATGATTTCACAGAACACAAAGAAGTTTCTCAGAAAGCTTCTTTCTCTTTGTTATCTGAGGATATTTCCTTTGGCCCTATAGTCTTCCAAGGGATCCGAAATATCTGTTCTCAGATTCCACAGAAATAAGGCTAGCAAAGAGATCCACGAAATACACATGTAACTCTGTGAGATGAATTAACAGAAAACTAAGCAGTTTCTCAGAAAGCTTCTTTCCAGATTTCATCTGAGGATATTTCCTTTTTCACCATAGACCTCTATGGGCTTCCAAATATCACTTTGCCAATTTCACAAGAACTGTCTTGGCGAAAGGCTTCCTGAGGTGAAAGCTGTAACTCTGTGAGATGATTTCACAGAACACAAAGAAGTTTCTCAAAAAGCTTCTTTCTCTTTGTTATCGGAGGATATTTCCTTTGGCCCTATAGTCTTCCAAGGGATCCGAAATATCTGTTCTCAGATTCCACAGAAATAAGGCTAGCAAAGAGATCGACGAAATACAGATGTAACTCTGTGAGATGAATTAACAGAACACTAAGCAGTTTCTCAGAAAACTTCTTTCCAGATTTCATCTGAGTATATTTCCTTTTTCACCACAGCCATCTATGGGCTTCCAAATATCACTTTGCCAATTCCTCAAGAACTGTCTTGCGAAAGGCTTCTTGAGGGGAAAGCTGTAACTCTGTGAGATGATTTCACAGAACACAAAGAAGTTTCTCAGAAAGCTTCTTTCTGTTTGTTATCGGAGGATATTTCCTTTGGCCCTATAGTCTTCCAAGGGATCCGAAATATCTGTTCTCAGATTCCACTGAAATAAGGCTAGCAAAGATATCCACGAAATATAGATGTAACTCTGTGAGATGAATTAACAGAACACTAAGCAGTTTCTCAGAAAGCTTCTTTGCAGATTTCATCGGAGGATATTTCCTTTTTCACCATAGCCCTCTATGGGCTTCCAAATATCACTTTGCCAATTCCACAAGAACTGTCTTAGCGAAAGGCTTCTTGAGGGGAAAGCTGTAACTCTGTGAGATGATTTCAAAGAACACAAAGAAGTTTCTCAAAAAGCTTCTTTCTCTTTGTTATCGGAGGATATTTCCTTTGGCCCTGTAGTCTTCCAAGGGATCCGAAATATCTGTTCTCAGATTCCACAGAAATAAGGCTAGCAAAGAGATCCACGAAATACAGATGTAACTCTGTGAGATGAATTAAAAGAACACTAAGCAGTTTCTCAGAAAGCTTCTTTCCAGATTTCATCTGAGGATATTTCCTTTTTCACCATAGCCCTCTATGGGCTTCCAAATATCACTTTGCCAATTCCACAAGAACTGTCTTGGCGAAAGGCTTCTTGAGTGGAAAGCTGTAACTCTGTGAGATGATTTCAAAGAACACAAAGAAGTTTCTCAGAAAGCTTCTTTCTCTTTGTTATCGGAGGATATTTCCTTTGGCCCTATAGTCTTCCAAGGGATCCGAAATATCTGTTCTCAGATTCCACAGAAATAAGGCTAGCAAAGAGATCGACGAAATACAGATGTACTTCTTTGAGATGAATTAACAGAACACTAAGCAGTTTCTCAGAAAGCTTCTTTCCAGATTTCATCTGAGGATATATCCTTTTTCACCATAGCCCTCTATGGGCTTCCAAATATCACTTTGCCAAATCCACAAGAACTGTCTTGGCGAAACGCTTCTTGAGGGGAAAGGTGTAACTCTGTGAGATTATTTCACAGAACACAAAGAAGTTTCTCAGAAAGCTTCTTTCTCTTTGTTATCGGAGTATATTTCCTTTGGCCCTATAGTCTTCCAAGGGATCCGAAATATCTGTTCTCATATTCCACAGAAATAAGGCTAGCAAAGAGATCCACGAAATACAGATGTAACTCTGTGAGGTGAATTAACAGAAACACTAAGCAGTTTCTCAGAAAGCTTCTTTCCAGATTTCATCTGAGGTTACATCCTTTTTCACCATAGCCCTCTATGGGCTTCCAAATATCACTTTGCCAATTCCAAAAGAACTGTCTTGGCGAAAGGCTTCTTGAGGGGAAAGCTGTAACTCTGTGAGATGATTTCACGGAACACAAAGAAGTTTCTCAGAAAGCTTCTTTCTCTTTGTTATCGGAGGATATTTCCTTTGGCCCTATAGTCTTCCAAGGGATCCGAAATATCTGTTCTCAGATTCCACAGAAATAAGGCTAGCAAAGAGATCGACGAAATACAGATGTAACTCTGTGAGATGAATTAACAGAACACTAAGCAGTTTCTCAGAAAGCTTCTTTCCAGATTTCATCTGAGTATATTTCCTTTTTCACCATAGCCCTCTATGGGCTTCCAAATATCACTTTGCCAATTCCACAAGAACTGTCTTGCGAAAGGCTTCTTGAGGGGAAAGCTGTAACTCTGTGAGATGATTTCACAGAACACAAAGAAGTTTCTCTGAAAGCTTCTTTCTCTTTGTTATCTGAGGATATTTCCTTTGGCCCTATAGTCTTCCAAGGGATCCGAAATATCTGTTCTCAGATTCCACAGAAATAAGGCTAGCAAAGAGATCCAGGAAATACACTTGTAACTCTGTGAGATGAATTAACAGAACACTAAGCAGTTTCTCAGAAAGCTTCTTTCCAGATTTCATCTTAGAATACTTCCTTTTTCACCATAGCCCTCTATGGGCTTCCAAATATCACTTTGCCAATTCCACAAGAACTGTCTTAGCGAAAGGCTTCTTGAGGGGAATGCTGTAACTCTGTGAGATGATTTCACAGAACACAAAGAAGTTCCTCAGAAAGCTTCTTTCTCTTTGTTATCGGAGGATATTTCCTTTGGCCCTATAGTCTTCCAAGGGATCCGAAATATCTGTTCTCAGATTCCACAGAAATAAGGCTAGCAAAGAGATCGACGAAATACAGATGTAACCCTGTGAGATGAATTAACAGAACACTAAGCAGTTTCTCAGAAAGCTTCTTTCCAGATTTCATCTGAGGATATTTCCTTTTTCACCATAGCCCTCTATGGGCTTCCAAATATCACTTTGCCAATTCCACAAGAACTGTCTTGCGAAAGGATTCCTGAGGGGAAAGCTGTAACTCTGTGAGATGATTTCAAAGAACACAAAGAAGTTTCTCAGAAAGCTTCTTTCTCTTTGTTATCTGAGGATATTTCCTTTGGCCCTATAGTCTTCCAAGGGATCCGAAATATCTGTTCTCAGATTCCACAGAAATAAGGCTAGCAAAGAGATCGACGAAAAACAGATGTAATTCTGTGAGATGAATTAACAGAACACTAAGCAGTTTCTCAGAAAGCTTCTTTCCAGATTTCATGGGAGGATATTTCCTTTTTCACCATAGCCCTCTATGGGCTTCCAAATATCACTTTGCCAATTCCACAAGAACTGTCTTGGCGAAAGGCTTCTTGAGGGGAAAGCTGTAACTCTGTAAGATGATTTCACAGAACACAAAGAAGTTTCTCAGAAAGCTTCTTTCTCTTTGTTATCGGAGGATATTTCCTTTGGCCCTATAGTCTTCCAAGGGACACGAAATATCTGTTCTCAGATTCCACAGAAATAAGGCTAGCAAAGAGATCCACGAAATACAGATGTAACTCTGTGAGATGAATTAACAAACCACTAAGCAGTTTCTCAGAAAGCTTCTTTCCAGATTTCATCGGAGGATATTTCCTTTTTCACCATAGCCCTCTATGGGCTTCCAAATATCACTCTGCCAATTCCAGAAGAACTGTCTTGTCGAAAGGCTTCTTGAGGGGAAAGCTGTAACTCTGTGAGATGATTTCACAGAACACAAAGAGGTTTTTCAGAAAGCTTCTTTCTCTCTGTTATCGGAGGATATTTCCTTTGGCCCTATAGTCTTCCAAGGGATCCGAAATATCTGTTCTCACATTCCACAGAAAAAAGGCTAGCAAAGAGATCGACGAAATACAGATGTAACCCTGTGAGATGAGTTAACAGAACACTAAGCAGTTTCTCAGAAAGATTGTTTCCAGATTTCATCTGAGGATATTTCCTTTTTCACCATAGCCCTCTATGGGCTTCCAAATATCACTTTGCCAATTCCACAAGAACTGTCTTGGCGAAAGGCTTCTTGAGGGGAAAGCTGTAACTCTGTAAGATGATTTCACAGAACACAAAGAAGTTTCTCAGAAAGCTTCTTTCTCTTTGTTATCTGAGGATATTTCCTTTGGCCCTATAGTCTTCCAAGGGATCCGAAATATCTGTTCTCAGATTCCACAGAAATAAGGCTAGCAAAGAGATCCACGAAATACACATGTAACTCTGTGCGATGAATTAACAGAAAACTAAGCAGTTTCTCAGAAAGCTTCTTTCCAGATTTCATCTGAGGATATTTCCTTTTTCACCATAGACCTCTATGGGCTTCCAAATATCACTTTGCCAATTTCACAAGAACTGTCTTGGCGAAAGGCTTCCTGAGGTGAAAGCTGTAACTCTGTGAGATGATTTCACAGAACACAAAGAAGTTTCTCAAAAAGCTTCTTTCTCTTTGTTATCGGAGGATATTTCCTTTGGCCCTATAGTCTTCCAAGGGATCCGAAATATCTGTTCTCAGATTCCACAGAAATAAGGCTAGCAAAGAGATCGACGAAATACAGATGTAACTCTGTGAGATGAATTAACAGAACACTAAGCAGTTTCTCAGAAAACTTCTTTCCAGATTTCATCTGAGTATATTTCCTTTTTCACCACAGCCATCTATGGGCTTCCAAATATCACTTTGCCAATTCCTCAAGAACTGTCTTGCGAAAGGCTTCTTGAGGGGAAAGCTGTAACTCTGTGAGATGATTTCACAGAACACAAAGAAGTTTCTCAGAAAGCTTCTTTCTGTTTGTTATCGGAGGATATTTCCTTTGGCCCTATAGTCTTCCAAGGGATCCGAAATATCTGTTCTCAGATTCCACTGAAATAAGGCTAGCAAAGATATCCACGAAATATAGATGTAACTCTGTGAGATGAATTAACAGAACACTAAGCAGTTTCTCAGAAAGCTTCTTTGCAGATTTCATCGGAGGATATTTCCTTTTTCACCATAGCCCTCTATGGGCTTCCAAATATCACTTTGCCAATTCCACAAGAACTGTCTTAGCGAAAGGCTTCTTGAGGGGAAAGCTGTAACTCTGTGAGATGATTTCAAAGAACACAAAGAAGTTTCTCAAAAAGCTTCTTTCTCTTTGTTATCGGAGGATATTTCCTTTGGCCCTGTAGTCTTCCAAGGGATCCGAAATATCTGTTCTCAGATTCCACAGAAATAAGGCTAGCAAAGAGATCCACGAAATACAGATGTAACTCTGTGAGATGAATTAAAAGAACACTAAGCAGTTTCTCAGAAAGCTTCTTTCCAGATTTCATCTGAGGATATTTCCTTTTTCACCATAGCCCTCTATGGGCTTCCAAATATCACTTTGCCAATTCCACAAGAACTGTCTTGGCGAAAGGCTTCTTGAGTGGAAAGCTGTAACTCTGTGAGATGATTTCAAAGAACACAAAGAAGTTTCTCAGAAAGCTTCTTTCTCTTTGTTATCGGAGGATATTTCCTTTGGCCCTATAGTCTTCCAAGGGATCCGAAATATCTGTTCTCAGATTCCACAGAAATAAGGCTAGCAAAGAGATCGACGAAATACAGATGTACTTCTTTGAGATGAATTAACAGAACACTAAGCAGTTTCTCAGAAAGCTTCTTTCCAGATTTCATCTGAGGATATATCCTTTTTCACCATAGCCCTCTATGGGCTTCCAAATATCACTTTGCCAAATCCACAAGAACTGTCTTGGCGAAACGCTTCTTGAGGGGAAAGGTGTAACTCTGTGAGATTATTTCACAGAACACAAAGAAGTTTCTCAGAAAGCTTCTTTCTCTTTGTTATCGGAGTATATTTCCTTTGGCCCTATAGTCTTCCAAGGGATCCGAAATATCTGTTCTCATATTCCACAGAAATAAGGCTAGCAAAGAGATCCACGAAATACAGATGTAACTCTGTGAGATGAATTAACAGAACACTAAGCAGTTTCTCAGAAAGCTTCTTTCCAGATTTCATCTGAGGTTACTTCCTTTTTCACCATAGCCCTCTATGGGCTTCCAAATATCACTTTGCCAATTCCAAAAGAACTGTCTTGGCGAAAGGCTTCTTGAGGGGAAAGCTGTAACTCTGTGAGATGATTTCACGGAACACAAAGAAGTTTCTCAGAAAGCTTCTTTCTCTTTGTTATCGGAGGATATTTCCTTTGGCCCTATAGTCTTCCAAGGGATCCGAAATATCTGTTCTCAGATTCCACAGAAATAAGGCTAGCAAAGAGATCGACGAAATACAGATGTAACTCTGTGAGATGAATTAACAGAACACTAAGCAGTTTCTCAGAAAGGTTCTTTCCAGATTTCATCTGAGTATATTTCCTTTTTCACCATAGCCCTCTATGGGCTTCCAAATATCACTTTGCCAATTCCACAAGAACTGTCTTGCGAAAGGCTTCTTGAGGGGAAAGCTGTAACTCTGTGAGATGATTTCACAGAACACAAAGAAGTTTCTCTGAAAGCTTCTTTCTCTTTGTTATCTGAGGATATTTCCTTTGGCCCTATAGTCTTCCAAGGGATCCGAAATATCTGTTCTCAGATTCCACAGAAATAAGGCTAGCAAAGAGATCCAGGAAATACACTTGTAACTCTGTGAGATGAATTAACAGAACACTAAGCAGTTTCTCAGAAAGCTTCTTTGCAGATTTCATCTGAGGATATTTCCTTTTTCACCATAGCCCTCTATGGGCTTCCAAATATCACTTTGCCAATTCCACAAGAACTGTCTTAGCGAAAGGCTTCTTGAGGGGAAAGCTGTAACTCTGTGAGATGATTTCACAGAACACAAAGAAGTTTCTCAGAAAGCTTCTTTCTCTTTGTTATCGGAGGATATTTCCTTTGGCCCTATAGTCTTCCAAGGGATCCGAAATATCTGTTCTCATATTTCACAGAAATAAGGCTAGCAAAGAGATCGACGAAATACAGATGTAATTCTGTGAGATGAATTAACAGAACACTAAGCAGTTTCTCAGAAAGCTTCTTTCCAGATTTCATCGGAGGATATTTCCTTTTTCACCATAGCCCTCTATGGGCTTCCAAATATCACTTTGCCAATTCCACAAGAACTGTCTTGGCGAAAGGCTTCTTGAGGGGAAAGCTGTAACTCTGTAAGATGATTTCACAGAACACAAAGAAGTTTCTCAGAAAGCTTCTTACTCTTTGTTATCGGAGGATATTTCCTTTGGCCCTATAGTCTTCCAAGGGACACGAAATATCTGTTCTCAGATTCCACAGAAATAAGGCTAGCAAAGAGATCGACGAAATACAGATGTAATAACTCTGTGAGATGAATTAACAGAACACTAAGCAGTTTCTCAGAAAGCTTCTTTCCAGATTTCATCGGAGGATATTTCCTTTTTCACCATAGCCATCTATGGGCTTCAAATATCACTTTGCCCTTTCCACAAGAACTGTCTTAGCGAAAGGCTTCTTGAAGGGAAAGCTGTAACTCTGTGAGATGATTTCAAAGAACACAAAGAAGTTTCCCAGAAAGCTTCTTACTCTTTGTAATCAGAGGATATTTCCTTTGACACAATAGTCTTCCAAGGGAACCGAAATATCTTTTCTCAGATTCCACAGAAATAAGGCTAGCAAAGAGATCGACGAAATACAGATGTAACTCTG